>NW_012114555.1:6465502-6465778 GCF_000951035.1 Colobus angolensis palliatus
GTCTATAACTCCAGAGAGGAGACGGCTGAGGCAGTGAGACAGGCGTGCCTCAAACACAAGTTACAGCTCCTAGCAGCGGCTTTACAGCCCAGTCGTAACCCCAGACCAGAGAGCACACACACCCCACAGACTCCAAAGCTACAAAAGGAGCCTGCTATAAGTGCGGCAAGGCAGGACACTGTGCCAACAGGTGTCTGCAAGGTCCCCGAGCCCCAACGCAGCCTTGCTATAAGTGCAAGGCATCAGGACATTAGGCCAGTGAATGTCCTAACCCTC
>NW_012114555.1:6472103-6475409 GCF_000951035.1 Colobus angolensis palliatus
TCCTGACCTTAGGTGATCCACCTGCCTCGGCCTCCCAAAGTGTTGGGATTATAGGCGTGAGCCACCATGCACACCCTTAAATTAAAATTGTTTGTATTTCACTAATTTATACAACCAAATTATTTATAATGTAATAACGTTTGAGGCCTCTAAGTGATACAACAAAGTATTAAAAAATAAATGTAGGAGTCCAAATAACAGGCAGTTATTTGTGTTATTAATATATTGGTTCAAAGATAGATTCAAGACTACCACTGTAATTACTTTGTTAATAAAGACATAATTTCAAATATCCCTTCTCATTCTGCTTGACTCAATAAATGGATTTTGGTATATTAACTGACACAAAGGAAGTAGAAATTTTTTCCTTTGCTTAAGAAAAAAGATTTTGATGAAATTTCACTATTGGCAAATCTGCTACTGAGCCTATCATTAATAGTTATTAGTTGACTGACAGATGATCATCATTACAGTTGGTATTATCAGGACAAAATCTGATAATAACATAGATAGCCAAAATGAAAAGGCATATCGTAATTATCTTTGGGCAACAGATACTCAGAAAACAATGCTTTGGGGGGAAACTAGCTATATTTCTGGTGTGGGCTATATTTTCAAATTTCTCCCTAACTCTGTTCTTTCTTCTGTCATGTAATATTTTATCACTATTATTTAGGAATATTTAATTCTGCTATGGAATATAAGGGGGAAAGCAAGGAGAATATATAATACTAAATATAGAAGCCAATAGCTTATAACACATAGAAAAAGTAAGTTGAGTACCTATGTGGTAAACTGGCAAAAAACAGTGGAACAAATAAGAAAATTACTTATACATAGTAAAGAGTAGAAGGACTGAGTATGCACCAAATATTCACTAATTCATAAAATATGCATATGAGGCATATGAGGCACTCAATATTTATTGCACTGAAAATAAGCCACCCATTGGTGATATACAGTCTGGCCCTACATATCCTCTGTCCAAGAGAAATAATAAAGTACATAAATGCTTACTGGGCTATTTGGCAGGTTATAATTGTGGCCAGGTATCATTGCCCCTAGATCTCTCTCATAAAGCAACTGGCCCCGTGTATTGTACATATGTTGGGCCACTTTGTTCTTAGACCTTAACTCTGGTTTTCGTAATCACACTGTCAGTGGGAAAAGCTGATGTGGCTGAGTTTGGCAAGAGAAAGACAAAAAGGTGAATTAATTCAGACAGTTCATGTGAGCATTGTGTGATATTCAGGTAATGTGACCTTTCATCTGTTTGTACCCTATGCTTCTAGGATTAATCTACCCTCTTTCCTCTGCTTCTCACTGTTTTAGACTGATGTAATAAACTGTGTGATCTGAGCATCTTAATTTGAACTGTGAGCCTTCCTATTCGATGACATCTGTGCTCACCTGCCTGGTTGTATACTTGGAAACTACCATTGCATGAAAGTAATTCCCCACGTGGCACTGCTGGTCAATTTTTGCCTCATATTTCTTCCTTATATTTGCAATTGATGGTAATTACACTGGAGTGGGTAAAGAATATACCATTTCAGAAAGGTATTTCATCATCTAAAGAGAGCATTTAACTGTCACAGGAATACATTCCAATAATAGTCCGGTTGCAGTAGACAAACAAAAGAAGAATTCATGGTTCAGCAGGAAAAAAATCATAGCACTTTAAAACTGATTCCAGTTCAAGCTTTCATTTTGAAAGATGAGATATAGTGACTTGTCGAACGTCACTATTTCTAGCAACTAGTAAGACAGAACAGGAGCTAATGCTGTCTAAAGTAGCTACAGGTTATTTGAGATACTACTGCTTTTCTTATCTGGATCCTGAACAGTGACCAACCTCATATGATAGCACATGCTATGTAATGCCCAAAAATATAAACTACAGTTGTCAAAATTAACAAATTAACATTAAATGATGCAAAAATAAACAGAGAATGTCTGTTTATTAACAGGGCTTACAGAGGTGTCATTGAGACATTTCAAATGCTAAAAATTGCTGTTCTGCTGTTAATTTCATCATAACTAAAAATTTCCATTTGACTACAGAAAACTGAACTTTAGTCAGTCATCTCAAGTTATTTAACTTTAGCTGGGAGTTTATGCCTAGTTAGTCAAAATATTTATTTCTAACAAAACTTTTAGTCACTAGCCAATATAGACAAGGAACTGTGATGTTTAGAACATAAAAATGAATAAAATTTAACTATGTGAATTAACTAGTGTTTTTGAGTTCTCTCTATGTGTCAGGCACTGTTCTTGGCCCTAGAAAATCGTAATAGCAGTGGCTTACACCTGGGAATATTCATTGTTGATAAATAAATCCAGAGAGTTGATTGGCAGTTCAACTATCACCTCAGGGACCTAGATGGTTTCTCTCCTTCCCTTCCCTTTTATTATGTTGGAATTTTCCTTTAGGCTGTTTGTCTGGTGGTCACAAAATACCTGCTTCAGCTCCAGTTCTCACAGGTCAATGTCTTCACAAGACCATGTCCAAAGCATGAAGAATGGGTGTAGTGAGAGAGAGGTCTTCTCATGGAAGCCTCTTTTCAACACACACACACACACACACACACCACTCCATCCTGCAGCTTCTCAACTTCCCCTCACATTGGTGTTGACCAGAATAACTTTCTAAGATGTTGGAACTATGCTATAATCTGCATTGTCCAAAATGGTATCCACCAGTGGCATGTAGCTTGTGAGCACTTGAGTTATGGCTAGACTGACTAAAGAACTGAATGTTTAGTTTTATTTAATTTTAATTAATTAAAATTAAAATTTATACCTAGGCTCAGTGGCTCAAACCTGTAATTCCATCACTTTGGAAGGATGATGCAAGAGGATGGCTTGAGTTCAGGAGTTTGAGACCATTATGGGCAACATAAGATCCCATCCTGTAAAAAAAAGAAAATTAGCTGCTCATGGTGGTGTGTGCCCATTTTCCTAGCTACTCAGGAGGTTGAGGCAGGAGGATTGCTTGAGCCCAGGAGTTCAAGGCCACAGTGAGTTACGACCCCACCACTTCACTCCAGCCAGGGTGACAGATCGAGATCTTGTCTCAGAAAATAAATACATAAATAAACTTAGTTACCCACATGTGTCTAGAGGCTATGTGAAAGGAAAATAAATCTTGGGACCCCAGAATCACTAAGCTAAAGGGAAAAGTCAAGCTGGGAACTGCTTAGGGCAAACGTGCCTTCCAGTCTATTCAAAGTCATCGCTCTGCTCACCAAGATAAATGTATATCTGATTGACTCCTTTGGAGAGGCTAATCAGAAACTCAAAAAA
>NW_012114555.1:6475459-6482713 GCF_000951035.1 Colobus angolensis palliatus
AAAAAATGTAACCATTTGTCTCTCATCTACCTGTGACCTGGAAGCCCCCTCCCTGCTTAAAATGTATAAAGCCAAGCTGTGCCCCGACCACCTTGGGCACGTGTCATCAGGACCTCCTAAGACTGTGTCACAGGCACATGTCCTCAACCTTGGTAAAATAAACTTTCTAAATTAACCAGGACCTGTCTCAGATATTCCAGGTTCACATCTACCATATTGAACAGCCCAGCCATTAATTCTTCTTGGCTAGGACTGGGCCATATGGCCACTAACAGAGGCTGAGAAAGTGATTACCTAGCTCTAAGGAAGAAAAAGTTGCTGCTCTGTGGCAGCAACCAACAGTGTGTGCCATAAAAATTAAATAAGAGTATCATAGAGCTGATACTAGTCAGGGAGGCTAACAACATAAAAATGTAAACAAATAAGAAAATAAGCTATGTGCAGGTTTGGACAAGTTGTAAAGATTATCAAGATTCCATCTACATAATAAGTCTAGATTCCAGAATAATGTAATAGGGAATAATGGAAGGTAGGAGGGAATGATTTAAGAAGCAGGTAAGCTGGGTGCGGTAGCTCACGCCTATAATCCCAGCACTTTGGGAGGCTGAGGTGGGTGGATCATGAGTTCAGGAGATCGAGACCATCCTGGTTAACACGATGAAATCCCGTCTCTACTAAAAATACAAGCCGGGCATGGTGGTGGGCGCCTGTAGTCCCAGCTACTTGGGAGGCTGAGGCAGGAGAATGGCGTGAACCTGGGAGGTGGAGCCTGCAGTGAGCCAAGATTGCGCCACTGCACTGTAGCCTGGGCAACAGAGCAAGACTCCGTTTCAAAAAAAAGAGGTAAAGGAAAGCTCTCAGAAGCTCATAGTCTGGTAGAGAAGAAAGACAGACATGAAAAAAATCATTAACGATGCATATGGATACACACATATTTTATATAAACATGTATACTTAGATATACATACTCATTGTTTACACATATAAATATGTATATTTAGACATATACCTACACACAGAGTTAACACAGTTTCTCTATTAAGAAAAAAACAAAGCATATTTGTGTATTTCTCTTGACTCTCTTATGAACCTTACATAACACAGCAAGACAGGATTCGCCGCACAGAATCGTTGGAATGTGGTCCATCTACCATTCTTAAAGCAACAGTTGATGCAATACAGTTCTACTGGACAATGTATGCCTGAGTATGGTTAACAAGTGATTTTGATAGCACATTCTAAAGTAGAACAATTACACACAGTGAGAACTTTCACAGGACCTATTAATTTCTTCAGTTGCAAATGGTGTGTGCTCTTGAGGCCTGAGGGAGGATCAGCAGTAGACAGACCTGTCTGGCGAGAGGCTCTCCGGGCTAGGGTAGCTTAATTCAAGCTTACATTTTGGTGTGACTGAGGGGTAAGAGACAGTTTCAGAAAGTGTCACCCTCTGAGACCTTTATAAGTGTAGAAAGGATTATTTGTCATGTCCTCATAAACTCACACTGGGATACAACAATAACTCAGGGTTCTGGGCATTCGAATGACTACAATGCTGAAAAATATGTTTTCTAAAGTTAGTTCCAGTTTTAATATACTAGTGTATGTGATCTATAAAGACCTTTTTTTTTTTTCAAAGATAGTATGAGTGATTTCTGTGCAACAGTGGCTGAAATGATCCCTATAAGAAAAACATTTTCTCCATATTAATCCTTGGATTCATGGTACCACTTGTGATATCTTTTTTCTGAAAATTCTGTACTTTTTAATAACTTTTTCAACTACAGTGAAGTAAAAAGAGGACATATACCAAATTGATAATAGTATTAGTGGTAAACATTTCAAAATAGACGCACACACTTACTTCAATGATAGACTTCAAAATATTCCCACACTTTAACTTCACATGACTATTTTTGGCTACATCAATATAAATGGTTTCTATGGTTATTAAAAACTATCATATTGCTATATAGGTTGCATATCTTATCTCAAACGCTTGGGATCAAAAGTTTTGTTTTGTTTTGTTTTTGAGACATGGTCTTGCTTTTTCACCAGGCTGGAGTACAGTGGTAACGTCATAGCTCACTGCAGACTTGAACTCCTGGCCTCAAAATATCCTCCTACCTTGAGCTTCCAAAGTGCTGGGATTACAGAAATGAGCCACCATAGCTGGCTAGAAGTGTTTTTATGTTGGACTTTGGAATATTTGCATATATATAACGAGATATTGTAGGGGTGAGACCCAGGTCTAAAAACAAAATTTGTTTTTCATATATACCTTATTCACATAGCCTGAAGGCAATTTTATACAATATTTTAAATAATTTTATACATGAAACAAAGTTTGTGTCTATCAAACCATCAGAGAGTAAAGATGTCCCTAGCTCAGCCACCCATGTGGATAATCTGTGGTTGTTTGGCATCACCATCATTTCTGCCTCTGAATGTATATGCTACTGATAAGCTATCATTTTCTTACATTTATTCACACATAAGTACTTAACAGTAGAAAACATGACATACCATTAATGCAGGGAAAAAATAAAGTGTTCAGGATAACTAAGCAGCAGAGTAGCATCCCCAGAATACCTCCATCAGTTGTTAAATAATAACAACAACAAGCAACAGCGACGTTCAGTCTCCACCTGCGAGACTGTGTTTTGGTTATATAGTTACTGTACACTGCATTTCACTTTTTTAGGTAAGAAGAAATTTTAGAAATGGTTGAAGGACTAGAAAGTGGGTCCTCTGAGGCATTCAGCTGGATGTCTTTTTAAAATGTTTTCTCTAGTCATCTGCCCCATTAACAACTATTTCTGTCTTAGAAGTCCCTCTTTGACTGTATAAACCAACATGATTTCTTGTTCTATTATGAACATTGCTTTAGTCCTTCAGTAAGCCCATCACAAATTTTCACCATGTCATTTATAGACACTTTCTCTTTCATCTTCATTGTCACTGATTATCACGATCATCTTGATTCAAAACATTTCAGCTACTTCATCATTGGTCAACGAATGAACAACTGGAGCCTCATTATCCATGATAAACATTGTTTGATATTCACTTCTTCCAACTTACAGACAGACATTGGGGGTATATTTTTTGCATGTGTAAGTAGATCAGCCATTTTTTTTTTTTCTCACTTGACATACACAATCCTTCCAAGTCATTACCTTATTTATCGTCACTGGACATAGTTGCAGGCCAGAGGTTGTGCCAGGCATGCACAACTCTGTCTATAGTTGCTATGTTCCAAGCATAGGTAACAGTATGTATGGCATCCTTCGTACTAAACTTTATTTTTTTTTTTTTTGAGATGGAGTTTCGCTCTTGTCACCCAGGCTGGAGTGCAATGGCACAGTCTTGGCTCACTGCAACCTCCGCCTCCCGGGTTCAAGCAATTCTCCTGTCTCAACTTCCCTAGTAGCTGGGATCACAGGTGCCCACCACCACGCCTGGCTAATTTTTGTATTTTTTAGTACAGATGGGATTTCACCATGTTGGTCAGGCTAGTCCTGAACTCCTGACCTCAGGTGATCACCTGCCTCGGCCTCCTAAAGTGCTGGGATTACAGGTGTGAGCCACTGCGTCTGGCCTCATACTCAACTTTTTTTGAAAACCTCTACACCCATTCTTCTGTTTATTGCTGCTAGCACGCTGTTCAAGGAAGTATTTTTATATTTACCCTTCCATGCTTTAAGGATACCCTGGTCACATAGCTGAATTAATAAAGTCACATTTGGGGAGAAGTACATGGCATAAACATGATTTTTGATAAGAATTTCAGCTGGTGAATAAGCAGAACAGTTGTCAAGGAATATAAAATCTTGTAGTCGTCATCCAGTTCAGCTTTCCTGCAGTGACTGTATGCCTCTGGTACAAAATGTCTGTGAAATCAATCAGAAAAGATGTCATTGATGGCCCATGCCTTTTTGTTAGCAGAATAATGGATTGGTAAGAAATTCACTCCTTGAAAAAAAGAGAGGACAAACTTTTGCCTATCACAGCAAGTTTACACTTATGCGTGCCTGCGACATTAGCACATCCCAGCACAGTTATTCTGTCCTTGGCATTTTTAATTCTTACAGAGGCTGTCTCATCTGCCACAGTCAGCGTCTTTCTGGGCCAATAATGCCAAAATAGTGATGTTTTTGTCAGCATTATAGACTTGTTCTGGTATCCAATTTTCATCACTGATGATATGGGCAAACTCATTAATGACTTTTTCCGTACCTTTCTGATCAGCAGACGCTTTATCACCACAAATCCTTAAACATTTAATGCTGTGTCTTTGCTTAAATATCTGCAACCAGCCTGCTGAGCAGTCACAGTTCCTTTCAATTTCCAATTCATTGTGATAGATCTTTGCTTGTTTCATGATCAGCATACCATTAAGTGGCATGTGGTCACTGTGATGCTGATGGATCCACTTTTTCAATTGAGATCTTCATATTTTGCATGACACAATGTTTTTCTATTTTTCATTTACTTGTGTTTATCACTTTTAGCATAGATCTTCAACAATTTGTCCTTCTGTTTCTTCAGATTACACATGGCGGCCACTCTGTTACCATACTTTTCTGTAAGAAATTTCATACCCACAACACTGTCCAGTTTCTTTAACAGCTGGACATAATAAATGCTTCTTTTTCTAATCACTGATACCCACAGGATTAACTGCAGGCTTTTTTTGATATTTATTTTCTTTGTCTTTTTGGAGATGGAGTCTTGCACTGTCACACAGGCTGGAGTGCAGTGATGCAATCTTGGCTCACTGCAACCTCCACCTCCTGGGTTCAAGCGATTTTCCTGCCTCAGCCTCCAAAGCAGCTGGGATTACAGGTGCCCACCACACCTGGCTAATTTTTTGTATTTTTAGTAGAGACGAGGTTTCACTATGTTCGCCAGGCTGGTCTCAAACTCCTGACCTCGTGATTTGCCCTCCTTGGCTTCCCAAAGTGCTGAAATTACAGGTGGGAGCCACTGTGCCCGGCCTGATATTTCTTTATACCAAAAATATCTTTACACCACAGAGCAAAGAAAACAACAACAACAACAACAACAACAAACAAAAAAAAGCAAACCCACAGTGAGTAATGCATGTAGATGAAGACCCCATGTAGGCATTGTGGGTAACTCGACCTTAGCAAATCCAGTCTGCACACGTGCCATTTGATTACCTTTGGGGCGCACACTTGCATAGGGGAATCTGGGCATGCCCTGAAAAGATATATATCAGTACAAAAAGGCTGGGAGGGTCTTTTTTCCCTTGGGGATGCTAGTAAACTGCGTAGTGTGTCTGCACTTTGATGGTGACCCATCACATGTGGTCAGGTGTGGGGTTTTCCACTTGAGGTATTACTTGTCGGAACTTAAAAGTTTTGGATTTTGGAGCATTTCAGGTTTTGGATTTTCGGATTAGGGATGCTTAATGCTCAATCTGTAGTAAGGTTTTATCTTAATCAAAAAGCAGATAATAATTTTGTTAGGGAATAATAGTTCTTTAGATAAATTCAAGAGAAATGTGATCCATTTCACCTACCTTAACACAGAGGCACCAGTTTGTCTTCTAAGGTTATTTACAGATCTGAAGTCACTTAATGGTGGTGCTAATCTCCCACTTTTCCCTTCCATCACAGTATCTGGGCTTGTGTTGTTCAACACCAACAGCGTGGCCACTGCGTATTTAAATTCAAAGGTAAATTAATTAAAATGAAATGAAAAATTTCCTTCTTATTACATACTATCTGCTTTCCACACATGATGTAGCCACAGTTGGCCACCGTATTAGACAGTAAAGAACTAGAACAGTTATCCAATCACAGAATGTATTATTAGACAGCACTGGACATTGTTGGGTTGGTCAAATGAACTGCTATTCAAATTTAATACAATAGTATGATAAATGGAGACCATTTATTTACTTCCCATTGAGAAAGCTCTAGTCAGATAAATAGATTCCTGGAAATTGGTCCCTAAGATAAGTTTTGTAGGGGCCAGAGGCAGTAATGCCCTTAGACTCAAGCAAGAAAAACCGTGCTCTGGGCCCTCCATTTTAGAGGACACCAACCTGACTCTTCTTATCGGGTGAAAAACCTCCAGGCTAGCACTCAAAGTCTGGGTACCTGGAATTCCCTGACCGATATTACCAAGGCCACTTCTTAGCCCTGAGCTAGCTTCCTCTGAGAACTGTCCTTCCAATGAAGGACCCAACAACTGGTATAGGCACACCTGGGCTCGAGAGGCAGACAAAGGGTGGCTGGTAGAAAGCGTGAACAGAACTTGGTTTTGTGGGCTGCAGTGTTCACACACAGGTACAAAAATCTCTTCTTGTCCTTGAAGACAGCTGGGCACAGGAAGCAACGGCGGTGAGGGTGTACAGGCCAAAGATTTGGATCTGACTGTTTCCTACCTGCTGTGTTTCAGGGAGAAACTCCAAAGTGTCTGAGAATCCTGCTTACAAACCTTCCAGGTTGTTATGGAGGTAATTTCTCAAAGCAGGAGCACAGAACATATTTTATTAGCATCATAGAATCCTTGTAAAATTGCAAACATAGGGTAGGTAAGCCCTTGGCTTGCAAATGTTAAGGCGAGGCTGGAAGTCAGAGTAATCAATTCTGTTAGGGTTTCTTGGAGGGTTCTCTCATTATTGCTCGAACTGGTGAACATCTCAAGTATCTGCCTGTCAAATTTCTTTCAAAAGGCAGCCTTTCTAGTGAGGTCCAGATGCATCCTCTAGAGTCTATCGCTGTTGTTGTTGAAGGCCAGAAACAGCTTCAGATTGTTCACCGTATTGAAGACGAACCTGTTTCCCGGGTCGAGTGTATTTGGGACAAATGAGACTACCATAACGAGGTGAGAAGGCGATTCCTTCCGAAACACTTGGTTTTGGGTACTTTCCCCATAGGGATGGTCAGGGAAATTCCCTGCTCTCCTCCCTACTCCATCCTCCCGGCCATGCTCCTTGGGCCACATGGGCAGTCTCCAGGAGCGCACAGGACGGCTTTGTCCTGTGCCCGCAGTGCAAGCGCGGTGACGGCGAAGGGAAACGAGCAGAAGAGTGGCCACCGGGACTGGAGTTTGGACTCGAACTTTCCTTGGCCCTCTCTACGAGTTACCGCCTTCCCGCGGGCTCCCCACAACTCCTGCCCGGAGGCCAAGGCCCGGGCGCGCACCGGGTCGGAGTCGGGCTCGGCAGGTCCCGAGAGCGTGCACCTCCTCCCTGGACTCCCGGGCAGCCGCAGACACCGG
>NW_012114555.1:6483393-6485015 GCF_000951035.1 Colobus angolensis palliatus
CGGGACGCCCGGTCCTGTGCAGCTCGGCTCTTTCTTACCTCTCCGCTCAACTTTGGAGAGGGGTCCTGCCGGCACCCACGCGCCTTTGTGTGGAGCTCTAGGTAGGGGGTGGTGCTAGGGAAGACCTCGTGTGCCTGGCACGGGTGCAGTTCAGGGAAAGGCAAGCGAATCTGCGTCCGAGCTGCCTCCCAGCTCCACTAGTTTGCAAAGTAAAGTTTTCGGGTTCTCAGGCGCGCCCCGCGCTGTGCCGGGCGCAGCGCTTTTGGGCTGCGCGGTGTGCCACGTGAGGATGCAAGTAAACACGCTGTCGACAGAGTTAAAGCTCATTCATCCTGGGCTTGGGCTTCCAGAAAACACGATGCTTGATTGCAAGCGCCAGTCCTTCTGCTTCTTTGCAAATTAAGTTACACTTACGTAGTAGAGTTTGCAAAACACAAGGACTGTGTGCGAGCCGAAACCCCAAGACGCTTCATTTGCCTTTTGCTATCTTAGTTTTATTATAGTTAAAGAACACTTTTTAAGATAGAGTTGTTATTAAGGGCTGGAAACATTTCAGATCAATCTGTTTATGTACCTTGCAGTCCCGTTTTCGTGTCTGTGAGGGCTCATATTTAAAAGCCAGGAACTTTGGAATTGAATACTGTGGGTTTATTGAGCCTTCCAACTCGAGGGATTTTTGATTTTCGGATTGAGTTTCCACCTGGAAGGAAAAATTTTGGTAACTCACTTGTGCTGGGATTCACGGTTCAGTTTTGCAAACGTAGTTCTGCCAATTCTAGCTGAACAGTTGGCCCCAGTGACTGTCGAGTTTGTTTTCAGAAGGATGAATTGGTTTGGAAAGTTTTGAGTCTTAAGTGTTTCTCATGGGTATTTTGTTCAACTGAAATGTGAGTCCCTTGGCTCGGGGTTCCTTTATGTTGTTTTGGTTGGTTTCCTAAAAAAAGAATCAAGGCAGCCACTATACAAACATGAATGCAAGGGCCGCAGCATGATCTATGAAAACACTTAAAGTATCGTTTTAAATGTAACCCAAATTCAGCAGGAGTATATACAGGTAGGCCAGGTATACATTTCATTACTAACACCTTTGTTTACCCTTTATTTCCGTTTTTTGAATTAGGAAACATTCACCCATGAAAACTGTGTCTATGTGTCAGTTTATGGAGGCCTGAAGATGGGTGAAGCAGTTTTTGTTTTGTTTGACTCCTTTACTAACACATTACCATTTGGTGGTGGCAGCAGTTATATTTATGTATATCTTAGCCAGATTCTTTGAAGTGGAAAGTTTCAGTATGGGACTTTAATTACAGTGCAAGTGGAGAAAATCCCAATGTTGGAGGAGATTTTCTTTGTTACTCTGCAAAAATTAGTCATCATGCAGTTGTGTTATAAACATTTAGGTTTGGGGTCAATTAGTGGCATTTACGTTGACTCATGTTTAGGTGCAGTTTTTCTGACCTAAAAGTGTCAACGATTCCAGCTGGATTGGGTCAACTACTAGTAAATTGCTGATTTTGCTTTGCAGAAAAAAATAAGGGATATGGGCCGGGCGCGGTGGCTCAAGCCTGTAATCCCAGCACTTTGGGAGGCCGAGACGGGCGGATCACGAGGTCAGGAGATCG
>NW_012114555.1:6492470-6499085 GCF_000951035.1 Colobus angolensis palliatus
GAGGTCAGGAGTTCAAGACCAGCCTGGCCAACGTGGTGAAACCCTGTCTCTACTAAAAATACAAAAATTAGCCAGGCGTGGTGGCGTGTGCCTGTCATTCCAGCTACTTGGGAGGCTGAGGCAGGAGAATCACTTGAACCCGAGAGATGGAGATTGCAGTTAGCCGAGATCGCACCACTGCACTCCAGCCTGTGTGACGGAGTGAGACTCTGAGCCAAAAAAAAGAAGAAAAGAAAATTAATAAAATTAATTTAGTGAATGGGAAGAAGATACTATTAAGGATCAATTAAAGCTGTTCTGCGGGTCCTGGTGGCTCACGCCTGTAATCCTAGCACTTTGAGAGGTGGAGGTGGGTGGATCATCTGAGGTCAGGAGTTAGAGAGCAGCCTGGCCAACAAGATGAAAACCCCATCTCTACTAAAAATACAAAAAATTAGCTGGGCGTGCTGGCGGGCGCCTGTAATCCCAGCTACTCGGGAGGCTGAGGCAGAAGAATTGCTTGAACCCGGGAGGCAGAGTTTGCAGTGAGATGAGAAGGCACCATTGCACTCCAGCCTGGGTAACAAGAATGAAACTCTGTCTCAAAAAAAAAAAAAAATGAAGAGTTATTCTGGCTGAAGAGGGTTCAAGGTATATGAGTCCCCCGTAGAGGGATCTTGTGGGCCAGTTTCGTCATTTTACTGGGGAAAGAGTTAGAGTTACTGTAGTTAAGGGACTCACCAGAATTCTCATAGTAGAGTAGCATCTGAGTCCATGTCCCAGATTCCCGTCCTGTAGTTCAGACGCTTTCTCATTCCTCGCCTTGCCTTCATCTTAGTTGAGCACAGTTTTTGTTGAGTGGCCCCTAGGTAGTAGGTAGCATGTTGAAGTTTGGACTGTGTGTTAGTGCCTAGGGCTACTGCAGATTAGTATGGACTTGGTGGCTTGAAACAACAAATTTATTCTTTCTGGAGGCCATAAGTCCAAAATCAATATATTAGCAGGGCCATGCTGTCTCTGAGGACTTTAGGAATAATTCACGCTTGCTTCTCTCATCTTCTGGTTTCCCTTGGCTTGGGGCAGCATCACTTCTGTCTCTGCATCTGTCTTCCCTTGGCCTTCTCCCTGTGTGTCTGTGTGTCTCAAGTCCTCTCCTTTCTCTTTTAAGGATACCAGTCATTGAATTTAGGGTCCACCCTGGGTCCAGGATGATCTCATCCCAAGATCCTTTAATTAAATACATCTGCAAAGACCCTGTTTACAAATAAGATCACGTTAAAAGGTCAGGACTTGGACATTTCTTTATATGAGACACTGCAGCTCACGACAGAATACAAATAAAAACATGGTCTTTCTTCTCCAGGAACTTACAGATATCTGGGGAGAAAGATTCATGACTAAGTCTCAGAACAGTATGGTCAATGCTCTATTATCAGGGTGCACATGTAGCAAAAGAAACCCAGAGGAGGACAGCCAAGGCCTTCTTCTCCCTCAATCCTAGTGGGATTGAGGATCCTGAACCAATTCTGGAAAGAAGACTGTGGGGCGGGCGCAGTGGCTCACACTTGTAATCCCAGTACTTTGGGAGGCTGAGATGGGCAGAACACTTGAGCCCAGGAGGTCAAGACCAGCCTGACCAACGTGACGAAACCCCATCTCTACTAAAAATACAAATATTAACCGGGCGTGGTGGCTTGCACCTGTAATCCCAGCTACTAGGAAGGCTAAGGCAGGAGAATTGCTTGAATCCGAAAGGCGAAGGTTGCAATAAGAAAGAAAAAGATAACTGTGAAGGAAATGGTGAGGGGACAAGGGGAGGAAATGATGGGGTTGGAAGTGGGGGACCCCAGGTGCCCATGGGTTTGGAGAGGACAGTATCTGGTTATGCTGCTGTGCAGTTGGCGTTGCTGGAATGTCAAAGGTAAGTGTTTAGTGCCCAGGGTGGTCAGAGAGGAGTCTGGAGGGGCCAAGCGGAGGACAGCCAGGCTCCCTGGTTTGAGCCTTTATCACTTAGGTGTGGCAAGGCGTTTTCAGCTGAGTTGTGACGTGGCCACGGAGAGGAAAATTAACTGATGGGAACTGGGAGAATGGCAAAGGTGGGATAGAATTTATTTTTTTTTAATTATGAAAAATAAAGCTATTTCTATTTAGTGGATGAACTGGTCTTCATCATAGCCTAAAAGTCAGACCCTTCGACAGTATTGATGAACAGCACTTGTTTCTGTAGCTATGCTTAAAGAAAGGTCTGGCAGAAATCCTAGGCTTAACTGTGTGTTCCCCGTGTCTCAGGTAGACTTGTATTGAAGGATTAAACTGCTTCTGTTATTATAATACACAAATTGAACAAAAATTTACCTGCATTTAATGTTTTCATTGAAAATATACTTATTTACTGTATTTCTGTGCTTTATATTAAATCTTGCTCAATAATGTAAGTTTTGAAAGTTCTGAGAATTTCATTGATAGAAAGTTTTACGAATTTATCACTGCCTTTCTAAATGTAGGTTCCTTGTGATGCTACATGGTGATTCTAGACAAATAAAAATATATAAAAAAATTACTTGTAATTTGTCAGATAACTTCCAGGTTTTTCTCAGACTAACACACTAAAATAGTGTGTAGAGTTTTAGTTCTTCATGTTTGTTATCAAAGAACTAATAATTATTTTGGACATCGCCCGTGTTGCTCAGTACCAAGAAAAGAAATGCTTGTATTGTTCAGAAGCTTAAATCTAGTTGGGAGGAAGGATTTGCACAATAGGAAGCAGACATTTAGGGAACCATTAAAAGACTATCCCTTATTAAGTAATAAATCCTGTGCTGGAGACTGTTTCAGTGCTTCAGGAAGCCCAGACAGGGGAGAGATCAGTGTGGCTAGGGAGTCATTGGAAGGTATTTTATTTTCCTGGAGAAGTTAGGACTTGAGCATGGCCTAAAGGAGGGGAAGGATTGGATTGAGTGGGGAGATGGCATTCGGGAGGAAGGGTGGCAGGTGGTGGCTGGCCCACTTGAAGTGGAGAGACTGTATTGGGCGAATAGTGGAGAGAGCTTTTGGAACCATTTGCCCGTATGTGGTATTTCAAACACAGGCCTGGTTGGGGTCAGTTAGGAGAGAGTGCACAGAGGGGAGAGGAGGTGGCCCAGGCAGAACCACACTGGAACATGGAGGAACATGAACAGGAGTCTGAGAAGGAGCCTCTGCAGAGGCTGTGGGGAGCACCAGGGGAGAATCTCATCCCAGAAGCTAAGAGAAGTTTACGTGTCAAGACTGGAATGGCCTTCCCAGTTGAGGTGTTGAGAGATTAAGCCAGAAAGACAAAGGAATAGACAGCACTGGATTTGATATCCTGGAGTCCTCCGTGAGCAGTGTCCATGTATCACAGGTGAATAAGCCAGGTTGGGTGGCCTGAAAAGAGAAGTGGGATGGGAGCACAGATGAAGGGTTTGGCTTTTGATGGCAGCAGGGAAGCTCATTCTCCACATATGTAGTCAATGCACCAAATAGCACTAACTGAATCACAGCCTGAGAATGACTGTATGGCAGATGACGCATCTGAATGTGGTTTGGAGTTCCGAGCTAGGGAGCCTGGGAGTGGCCCACCCGGAAAGTCATTTCTTATCTATGAGGAACGCCTGAGTCTCCATCTTGTCCCATGGAACATGGACCATATGGGGGATCAAGGCCCTTTGGGGTGAATTGAAGGTTGCCAGGTGGAGACTGTTGAGGGGGGAAGGTGCTAAGTGAAGATGCTGCTGCGTGAACTGCATGCTTTTTTTTTTTGGAGATGGAGTCTTGCCCTGTTGCCCAGGCTGGAGTGCAGTGGGGTGATCTCGGCTCACTGCAACCTCTGCCTCCTGGGTTCAAGCGATTCTTCTGCCTCAGTCTCCTGAGTAGCCGGGATTACAGGTGCAAGCCGCCACGCCCGGCTAATTTTTTTGAATCTTTTGTAGAGACGGGGTTTCACCATGTTGACTAGGCTGGTCTTGAACTGCTGACCTTGTGATCTGCCCGCCTCGGCCTCCCAAAGTGCTGGGGTTACAGGGGTGAGCCACTGCTCCCGGCCGTGAACGGCATGCTTTTTGCAAGTTGTGAGTTTCTCTGCTCAGCCCGTAGCCACCGGGGCATGCCATTCTCCTGTCCTACCCACCAGCGCTGAACTCTCTCCCCTGCATGTAAGCCGTCAGTGAAACTCCATGTTCTGTTCACTAGCTCTGGGTTTCTTCTTCTTGAACCTGGTGCAATCCCTTCTGGAGTGGGTAGGGGTTCAGCACAACACCTTGTCATGGGAGAAAGGGGTGTCAAGGCAGGCAGAAGGGCATTGGGGCGCAGGTGGGAGGAAGAGGGAATTCTGGCCCCATTGCTTCTATTTCCTCAAAGACATCTAGGCAGGGCGAGGGGAAAAAGGGGCCAAGAGGAAGGGGAAAGAGAAGAGAAATGGTTCTTTTGGAATGTGAACCTACTGGGGATAGAAGAAAAGTCAGCAGGGAGGATCTTTTTCCAGTTTTGCCTTCTGATCTGATTCAAAGGGAGATGGTCATTACAGTTGTTTTTCTCCACCTGGATTCAGCCTAGCGATGGGAATCCTTGGGTGTGGCCAGGTTGCTTCTTTGCCAGGTGAGTGCAGCCAAGGGCAAGAGGAGCAAAGTGATTATAATCTGTAGGCCAGCAAAATGCCGCAGCCTGAATTCTCACCAGCAGAGCCATTGGATCAAGAGTAAGATTGTTATCTTTGAATGCAAAATCTTACGTATGTCTGCAGCCAGATTTCTTAACACCCAGCACGGATTACTTTTTCCGTGGACATTGGTTGAGGCGGTGTTATGTTGTAAACACAGTGCCCAGTGGTTCAGGGTTAAAATAATCCAAGGGTCAGTCTTTTAAACAAACTCTTCGTTTCACCAAAGTGTGCCTCTCAGTGTCCCCTGAGCAGAGTTTATACTTTGCTTCCTGTGTGCCTTTGCTAAGACACCCTTGCCTTGGAATCCCAGTCTGGGAAATTCTGGGATATTCTTTAATACCCAACTCGGCTGCTACGAACTCTTTACTGTTCTGGCATTTTGATTCTTCCATCTCTGAACCCAGGTAGCTATTAGTGTTTGTGCTCTTGTGTCGCTTTCTATGATACTGGTGTTGCTCTCAGAATGCACATACCCTTGAAAGCAAGGACTGTGACTTCTCACAGCGCCTCAAGTATGGGTGGGTTCGTAATTGTTGTTTATAGGCAAGAGTAATGCTAACAGAGATACGACTAGGTGGTGGAAAAGCAGGAAAATTGGGGGATAGAAGGCGGCTGCAAATTCACAGGTTTACCTTATTATAGCAAATGAGAACATATGTTTATTTAGTTTGTTAGGTTCATAGCTGTGGGATCCCTGATTCAAGGATGGGTATATTCAATCTATCTGCAGTCACATGTGATCTACTTGATCTTATGTGTGTGGCAAGCACACACATATAGACTGTGTTGGGAAGTGGCTTGAATTCCTACCAGGAATGTTGCTCAGAAATCTTGCAGGATTGGGGGCACAGTTTGGCATTTGGTCTGTGAATGCAAGGCGTAAGCTTTTCTGATATGAGGCATGGTTGCGTATCACCCAGCCTCAAAATCCTGTTGTTTCTTGCCTGCTTGGAGTCCTCCAGCACCAGGAGAGCACATGAGAGAAGTTGGTGGGTTTGGCAAGATACCAAGTCCCCAAACAAATGAATATAGTAATGTTTGGTGAGGTTGCTCCCAATGCAGCTCCAGCTTCTGTTCCCAGGAGCCTGTAAAGATGGTTTAAAAAAACAGACAAAAAAACTCCTGAAAGTAACTCAGAAAATGACACGGGATGAAATTTCTTAAAAGACTATTCAATGACTTATTTTTCCATTCGGCTGCTTCTCAGGAAGAGTTGTTTACTGGCTTGATGCTATGGAGGAATCTTAACTCTAGAGAACACAGCTAATGTATTATGTCAACATTTTTCTTATAAACAAAGATTAGAATACAGAGTTCTTTGAGAATTAGTAGCTTATTATATTTATTTTATTTTTTTGAGAAGGAGTCTCACTCTGTCACCCAGGCTGGTGTGCAGTGGCACAATCTCGGCTCACTGCAAGCTCCACCTCCCAGGTTCACGCCATTCTACTGCCTCAGACTCCCGAGTAGTTGGGACTACAGGTGCCCGCCACCACGCCCGGCTAATTTTTTTTTGTATTTTTAGTAGGGATGGGGCTTCACCATGTTAGCCAGGATGGTCTCAATCTCCTGACCTCGTGATCTGCCCACCTCGGCCTCCCAAAGTGCTAGGATTACAGGCGTGAGCCACTGCGCCTGGGTG
This sequence comes from Colobus angolensis palliatus, assembly GCF_000951035.1. NCBI lineage: Eukaryota > Metazoa > Chordata > Mammalia > Primates > Cercopithecidae > Colobus > Colobus angolensis. Next base: position 6,498,770 of record NW_012114555.1, read on the forward strand.
AGTACTAGTAGCTTATTAACTCAGTTTTTGCAAAGATTAGGAAGCTATAAATGCAAACTTGCTCAATAAGTTTTTAATGTAAAACAATATAATTTTAATGCTTGACGTATAATTTAGCTTGCATTTATGTTCAAATACGGACAATTTTATTTATTTTATTTTATTTCTCTTGAGACGGAGTCTCACTCTGTCCCCCAGGCTGGAGCGCAGTGGTGCGATCTCGGCTCACTGCAAGCTCTGCCTCCCGGGTTCACGCCATTCTCCTGCCTCAGCCTCCTGAGTAGCTGGGACTACAGGCGCCTGCCACCGCGCCCGG
>NW_012114555.1:6499160-6566022 GCF_000951035.1 Colobus angolensis palliatus
CACCGTGGTCTCAATCTCCTGACCTTGTGATCTGCCCGCCTCGGCCTCCCAAAGTGCTGGGATTACAGGCGTGAGCCACTGTGCCTGGCTAATACAGACAATTTTAATCGGAAGAGGGAGCTTTATAAAAGTACACTACACTATTCCTCCCAAGGTTTTTTTTTTTTTTTCTGTCTTGACTAAAGTTTCAGAAATGTTGCATGTCTAGTAAGGCAGTTACCTATGTGTAGAGGGTAGAGTGGGACAGAGATGAGGTAGGTGCCTCCCAGAAGGCACATGTCTGTCTTGGCCACTTTTAGTACCACACTGAGCACGTTGCAGATACTAAGCTTTGCTTTTGTCTGGTGGTGTTTTGTTTTTTGTTTTTTTTAAGATAGGGTTTCATTCTGTCACCCATGCTGGAGTGGAGTGGCGTGATCTTGGCTCAGTGTAACCTCTGCCTCCTGATCTCAAGCGATTCTCATGCCTCAGCTTCGTGAGTAGCTGGGACCACAGGCACACACAACCATGCCTGGCTAAGTTTTGTATTTTTGCTAGAGACAAGGTTTTGCCACATTGGCCAGGTTGGTCTCGAACTCCTGACTTCAAGTGATCTGTGTACCTTGGCCTCCCAAAGTGCTGGGATTACAGGCATGAGCCACCGTGCCTGGCCTTCTTTTGCTTTTCATCCAGGAGAGCATTTCTTGTCCTCAGATCTTTCCTGTAAAATGGAAGATTTAAGAGATTGATAGAAAAATACTCCAGCACCTTCCTACTTCTCCCCCGCATCTTTAACACCCTGGTCTTTTTGTTCTTATTTATCTGCAGGTGAGTCCCAGGGTAAAGCTGTGCCTTCCTGCGTACACTATGGGCTGGCCAAACACCAAAACTTTCACTTTTGATATTTACTCTTCTCCAGTTGCATTCTTGATACTTTGTACCCTGGTTTCCTGTATTTGTATCCTAAACTTGTTTTTGCATTCATTTAGCAAATAGTTATTCAGTGCCACCCTGCTTGTGGATGTATGTGACTTCTTATCTCTGGGCTTGACTTTTCTTTTGGTCTATTAGACCAGTTTTATCTTAGTCTTGTACCTCTTCCTAGAGCTCCACCTCTTGCATTCTAGCTGTTCAATATCTGTCATACCTCCCCTCGGTTAGATGTGACCCTCTAGCTCTTTTTGATGTGATTTAAACTGCATCTTCCTCTGTTGTTATACTCTGCTAAAACAAAAGGGGGAAAACCGTGGAATTTTAGAAATTCTTTTTTTTTTTTTTTTGAGACAGAGTCTTGCTCTGTCGCCCAGCTTGGAGTGCAGTGGCGCGATGTCTGCTCACTGCAACCTCCGCCTCCCGGGCTCAAGCGATTCTCCTGCTTGAGCCTCCCGAGTAGCTGGGATTACAGGCGCCCACCACCACGCCCAGCTAATTTTTGTATTTTTAGTAGAGACGGGGTTTCATCATCTTGGCAAGATTGGTTTTGCTCAAATGATCTGCCTGCCTCAGCCTCCCAAAAAGCACTGGGATTACAGGCATGAGCCACCATGCCTGGCCAGAATTTCAGAAATTCTAAATGGGCAATGGGAGTTTCTAAAGAAGAATTTGTAGGGCGGTTTTAAGAACAACCTAAAGGGACTGATGGATCTTTTTGCTCTGTGACCATCATTGCTTTTTTTCCCATGTTCCATTGCTGGGCACAAAACCTTTCTTCCATCTAGAATGTCTTAGATTTGCTAGGTGACTCACACAGTCACCTGCATTATTTATGGCATTTCTAGCCAAAATTTTTCATGCCATGACACAGATAGACGATGTGTGCACTGGAGTGAAATGGTGAAAGATGTTCCTGGCCAGAGCCCTTTGCACTAGGCTTGCATCCATCCGAGTCTCATGGTCAGAGGAGTAGTTGTCCCTACCTTCCTGTAACCTGGTTGGTCAGTTTGCGGTTGAGGGTTTCAACCTTGCATTTGAATCAACAGAAAGCATTAAAAGTTCAGATGTTTGGGCCACAGACCTCATGTTCTGATGTATTGTTCAGGGATGGGGGCTGGACATTGGTATTTTTTCAGAGCCCCATGGGGTGGTTCTGATAACACCTAGGTTGAGAACCTGCTGCTTAGTAGCCCAGGGACCTGAAGGGTTAACCCTAGTCACCAGCTGTCATCTGCCACAACAAAAGAAGGTAGAAGAAAGAGCACAGGAGCCAACTGAGGGCAGCTGCCTCATGAGGGAGGGAGGGGCTGGTCCAAGCAGAGAAAAGACGATGAAATCAAGAGACATTTCTAGGACAGAGAGCTGAGAGCTTCAGGACAGGGTCTTATTCATAGAAGCCAAGAGAAACGACTATTAGTAAAGCAGAGAGTGACGTGCTGAAGCCAAGGTTAAGGACAATAGGTTTTAGAGATGTATTGTGGAGTTAAATGAATAAAATGAGAGGGTCTCACAGCAGCAAGCATCAGTCCAACAGTACTTGAGGGCACCTTGGAGAGACACGAGATTTTCTTTCTCCGGGCACATAGCTTTGTTGTCGGGCTGCGGAACTGAACTAACTCGGGTATCAGGCATTTGGTAGTTTCTTTTAGCGCCTCATCATTTCAGATGAATGACATTCTTGGTTATTAATTTAAATAAAATTTTAAAAACTCACATTTTTTGTCTTTTTTTTTCTTTTCCCTATTTTGCCTTCTGAAGTTTAATTTGCATAATGTTTGAATTGTGCACATTTGCAATCTTTTGTTCTTGAGTACTCACCGTGGTTGGGGGCAGGTGTGTAGAATTGGGTGTCACACACACAGAAGGCTAAATTATCCATCACCCTCACCATGGACAATTTAGGTTTCACTCTATTTAGAATTTTTTTTAAGCCCGTTTTATGATTCTCTCTGAAGACTACGCTGTGATAAGCATGAGAAAATCTTTTGTCAAGATTGCTAACTCTGTATGTAAAAGTGCTGTCCCCCACCGATTCAAGAATTGTACTTGAAGGCTAAGACATCTCCACACAAGAACAATAAATGTGCCCCTACCAAGGCTAGCGGGACGCAGAGGTTCCCTTAAGTTGTCTAAGCTCCTCAGTCTCAGTGCCATTCTCTACCCTCTTCCTAAGCACTGGACATCATACACAGTATGTGATTAGGAAATGCGATTGGTAAATGTTCGTGAATTAAATTCACTCCCGATATGGGGACATTTCTCAGTCAGAATACATGGTTCCAAGTATGTGACCTGGTCCTATATCTAGAATGTCAGTTCTATTGAGGTGTTGGAGACTCTGTTTCCTCATGTATCCGTAGCACTTAGTATAGTGACAGGCATTTAACAGCCACTGCTTCCATGGCCTTGTATTGTGGGTGGAATAGTAGAAAGCAGGTTGTACATTGTGCCTCTTTCTATGTAATTGAAAGAAAGAGCAACTATGGAGATGTAACTGTAAGGCAGGTTCTTTAACATAGTTGCTAAAATGTTCTTTCTTTAAGCCTGCTTGGATCTAAGTCTAATTAAATTGATTCATTTCCCATCAAGATAAGACTTAAAAGCATTCTTTGTTTTACTGTGCAATTCTTCCTGATTCTTTTCTTATGAGAAAGGCAAAGAGAGATTGACTACTGGTGTATTCATCTCCAGGGCAGTGTTTAAGATGGATATCCTTTCTGTTAGATTTATTATTATTTTTAATCTGCTGTTTGTTTGTTTTAAATGAGACCAAATGTAAACTCTTCCTTTGTGACCAAAATGCAGTTAGAATTCTAAAGTCTTTCCAGTAACCTGGAAGTGCAGTCTACCTCAGTGGACAGTGTTACGCCGGCTCTTCCATTCCTTGGGACCACCTCCTACCTCCTGTTTGCTTGCATTATGACAGCTGTCGTACTGTTTTGGAATTATTTATTTACAACCCTAGTTCTCCTACCAGATTGTAGACTCTTGATGGCCATATTTATCTCTGCATCCCTAGTGTCTAGCATGTAAGCACTCAGTAAATCTTTGTACAAAGAGGTCTCATTTTTCTTACTGTTTTTTGTTTTTGTTTTTTTTCCTAAGTAGTACTGGGCAGAATCTTGCATTATTCTTATGCAGGATGAATCTGTCATGGATAAACTTGAAACTATTCAAAGTTTCAAACTATTCAACATAACCAACATACAAGGTCAAGGCTTAAACTCCCACTCTTCATCTGATAGGAAAAAGTGTCTTTTACCCAGATTTTTTTTTTTTTTTTCATTTCTTGATCCAGTTCCCACCTCTTGAGAAGTCATTGCTTTTCTGTTTTCTGTTTTGAACTTCTCCCCCAGTTTGTGATGTTTCTCGTTATTGCACATAGCCACTTCCTTTCCTCTGTTATAAAAGCTCCTCTTCCCAAAATACTCCCTTGCAGCACCATGATTGAGTGACCACTCTTTCTTAAGTGAACTTCTTGAAAACTAGCGTGAATCCATCCTCTTCATTTCCTTACCTCTTATTTCAGTTTCAGCCTATTGCTGTCTAGCATATATCTGCCATTCTGCATGTGATATCTCTCAATGCCTGTCCTAATTTCCAGCATTCCACCCTGTGTGTGGCCTATATACCGCCGTCTTCTGTCCCATGCTCTTGCTGAAGTCTGCCTAGATTAGACCATTTTAAAGTTCATCACTACATACTTCTTCCTCTTCTGGTCCTTTAGCCTGATGGACACACCTGGTTTCACACTTACTAATTATTGTATTTGGCAACTGTATTTACTACTTAAACCATTCTTTCACCTTCACGTGGTTTGGGTTGGTTATAGCTCTCAAGGAGGACCTGACTAGCGTGGCTGCTGCGTGGTTTCCCTGCCAAGATAGACACAGGTAGGGTAGTACCTCCTAGAGGATGCTATGCTTTTTGAGATAAGGCTCCTGGGAATAGGCGTCATCCAGTCTGAACCTATGAGAAATAGAGATTGCTTGAGATTATTGCCACTTAAAGAACATTAGTGAACTGTTCTACTAGGATTTGACTTTTCAGAGCTCCTTGGTGGGGGGGGAAAAATACATATTCAAGTTCTTCCTTTGGGGATAAAGTTGAAAAACTTGTCCATCAGCTTAGCTGGAAGTTAGCAACCACAGACAGAAACTTTGTAGGACTTTTTTTTTTTTTTTTTTTTAAAGCTTTATAATATTCTTAGTTCTTGTATTGGTTTTTTTTCCATCTTTTCCCATTTTTTGTGATTATAAAACCTTTTACATTTGAATTGTTCTGTTGTTACTGTGTGGAGCAAAAAATGAGAGGGGAAATTGTTTAGACCTTTTATACTAAGTCTTAGTATATCCAGAGGGAGTGTAGGTGGTGGCAGCTTTAAAATGGAAAGGAAATGTGGGGAGTCCCCAGGACCTGCAGTCAATGAATAACAGGCTCCCTCCATGGCTGGTAGGAGAGTTTTGGGAGGTGAGCATAACGTGGTTCATTCGGATTCCTTCTTGCTCTTTCATTTCTGTGATATTTTGCTGGTCTATGAAACTGATAAGCCTTAATGGTTGTAGTTTATTCTGACCCAGAGTTTATTTTCTAGTGACGCCTGTATTTTTTTGTTGGGATGTTGCTGGATAGTAAAGTAAAACTGAAGATCTTGGCCTTTCTCATTGTTCTTCTTCAAGAAAATGGGATTTCAGAAAACACTTCTCTTTAGCCTTCTCATGAAATTAATTTCATAGACCTGTTTCTTGTTTTGATGTAACCCCTGTAGAGTTACCTAATATAAAGGTATATTAAGATTTGCTAGAGAAACAGAACCCACAGGCTAGAAGAAGAGAGAGATTTAAGAGGAGAGTTGTAGGAGTTGGCTTACCTGGCTATAAGGAAGTCCCATGATCTGGAGAACTAGAACAGCTGGTGATGTCTTTGAGTCTGGGTTCAAAGGTCTGAGAGTCTGAGAATCAGGTGGAAGGGGAGGAGGATGTGAGTCCTGGGCTGGGTCTGAAAGCTTAAGAACTTAAGGCCGGATGTGTGGGGCAGGAGACGAGTGTGTCAGCTCTAGCACAGAGCGAATTTGCCCTGCTGCCTCTTTGTTTATTGAGACCCTCAGTGTATTGGAAGATGCCCGCTTGAAGTAGGCAGTCGACTTAAAGAGGACCAGTCTACTTCGGTCTTCTCCAAAGTGGATTAGGGAGGATCATCTGCTTTACTCAATTATCAATTTAAGTGCTACTCTCTTCCGGAAATGCCCTCATAGACACACCCTGAAATAATGTTTTACCAGCTATCTGGGCACCTCTCAGTTTACATTCACAAGTAAAATTAACCGTCACAACAGAGTAAAACAACCTGTTGTTGTTGTTTTTGTTTTGCTTTTTTAAAGGAGAGATTTATTTCTACTGCTCGTTTAACTTTCTCCTAAAACTGGTTTGGTGATATTCGTGAACTACCATGACTAGAGAAACTTCAGGTGTCTGTAGAGCTCTTTGACTTTCAGAACTTTGTTGTAAGTGTCCTTAACTGATTTGAAAGTTCTAATAACAACCAACACTGGAATATCATGTGCTAGGTGCTGTGCCAAATGCTTCCCGTACAACATCTTACTTCATTGCTAAAACAGCTTTATGAGCTCCGTATTGTCCACATTTTACAGGAGTGCCAACTGAAGCGTGGACAAGTAAATTGATCTTCTCAGGTTACACATTGGCTGCTGGGCCTGGCTTCTGGCCTTCAATTCTAACTATTGTTATTTTCGTAAAAGTCACACCGTAAGCGCTTTCTTTGGTAGTGGTGTTGGGGTAAGCCTTTGTAGAACAGTTGTTCAAAAACTTGTTTACATTAAAGCATTCCTTTAGAGACGGCTGACAGATGGGAAAGTAAAGTGCAGGCCAATCATCTCAAATATGAAAATGGGAATTCTGACATGCTCCAGAATCCAAAACTTCTTGGGATTGACAGGGTGCTCATAGGAAATGCTCTTTGGAGCATTCTGGATTTTGGATTTTCGGGTTCAGGATGCTCAACCAGTAAGTGTAATGCAAATGTTCCGAATTCTGCAAAAATGGGAAATCAGGAACACTCTTGGTCCCAAACATTTAGAATGAGGGCTATGCAACCTGTAAATGAGAATTTTCACCTAGTGCATATTATGTCCAAGAAACTAACAACTGTTGAAGGAAAGAATTTTAACACCCCATTTTACTATCATCAGGTGGTTGTGGAAATGACCAAATAGGACTTATACTTAGGTTTGCAACATCATCTGTTTATTATACAATCAGTCTTTCTTTGCTTATCTGCTGCATTCTTGAGATTGAAAATTTTATCCTGGAATAATAAATGACCCTATTTCAAACAGCTGCCATGTGAAGATGAATAAGAACATCATAGAGGGAGTAGATGCATTTTTGGGAGGCCTCCATCTAAAGTGACATGAATTTATAACACTCTAGTTCTGTCTACATGTCATGCTGTTGCTGGGTGAGCAGGGAACCGTCGTTCCTACACCTTATTTAATAAAGATGGTCAGAATGGAGGATAAAGGGAAATAGCATGAGACTGTGAATGGATATGGGGATTCATGCTGGTTTTGCTACGAAGTAAAATTGTGTCACTTAGCAAATCACAGCATTTCTGGCCTTCACTTTCCTGACTAGTAGAATGAGGTTTTTGAACTAGGCTATCTTTATTGATTCTGTAACTATTAAAGTTTTGTGATTTTACATATGAAACCAAACCTGACAACATTGCTAACATGTATTTTTTAAAGCCACAGAAGTTACATGCACATTTAATGAAATTCCAGTCGCTTTATTAGAATTGGCTGATTGTACCATTATATTGCATTATAATAGTAAGGGTGAGGATTGTTTACTTGTTTGGAGAAGGGGGGCATTGGGGCTCCTTCTACTTAAACCTTAGGCCTTCCTGCTTCCTGATCTTTGCTTTGTTTTCTCACTACTAATTGCCCCTCACTTACAAGCTGAGACCTGCCCTCTTTCACTAGGGCTAATGCCAACATTGGGACCTTGAGCTCTTTTTTTGTTAAGTGGTTTTCTGTTTTTTTTTTTTTTTTTCCTTTTTTTCTTTTTTGAGATGGAGTGTGACTCATTGCTTAGGCTGGAGTACAATGGCAGGATCTCAGCTCACTACAACCTCCGCCTCCCTGGTTCAAGTGATTCTTCTGCCTCAGCTTCCCGAGTAGCTGGGATTACAGGCATGCACCACCATGCCCTGCTAATTTTGTATTTTTAATAGAGGCAAGGTTTCACCAAGTTGGTCCGGCTGGTCTTGAACTCCTGACCTCAGGTGATCCACCCACCTTGGCCTCCCAAAGTGCTGGGTTACAGGTGTGAGCTACCACGCCCGGCCTTGTTAACTGGTTTTCTTTTTTTTGTCCCTGAGTTCCTGTCTTTAAGATCTGAACACTTAATTTTTATTTTTAAATTTTTATTTATTTTTATTTTTATTTTTTTTGTTTGCAAAACTTGTTTCGCTTTTGTTGCCCAGACTGGAGTGCAGTGGCACAATCTCGGCTCACTGTGCAACCTCTGCCTCCTGGGTGCAAGCAATTCTCCTGCCCCAGCCTCCTGAGTATCTGGGATTACAGGCTCCTGCCACCACGCCTGATTTTTATATTTTTTAGTAGAGACGGGGTTCACCATGTTGGCCAGGCTGGTCATGAACTCCCAACCTCAGATGATCCACCTGCCTCGGCCTGCCAAAGTGTTGGGATTACAGGCATGAGCCACTGTCCCCGGCCTTTTTTTTTTTGAGACGGGATCTTGTTCTGTTGCCCAGGCTAGAGTGCAGTGGTTTGATCATAGCTCACTGTAGCCTTGAACTCCTGGGTTCCAACAGTCCCTCCACCTCAGCCTCCCAAAGTGCTGAGATTATAAGCCTGAGCCACCGCACCTGGCCTGAACACTTGATCACCCCACTAATTTTTTTTTTTTTTTTTTGAGAAAGAGTTTCACTCTTGTCACCCAGGCTGGAGAGCAATAATGTGATCTTGGCTCGCTGCGACCTACGCCTGAAGTAGCTGGGATTATAGGCGCCCGCCACCATGCCTGGCTAACTTTTTTTGTGCTTTTAGTAGAGACAGAGTTCACCATGTTGGCCAGGCTGATCTCGAACTCCTGACCTCAGGTGATCTTCCTGCCTTGGCTTCTGAAAATGCTGGGGTTACTGGCTTAAGCTACCGTGCCCGGCCTCACTTGAGCTCTTTTAATAGGTGAACTCTGGTTGCTCCTTTGCGTGTCTCTGTTCCTCCCTCTGCTTATAGGAATATAGGCTTCTAAAGTCCAACTCCATGAGTAGACCAGCCTGGTTCTCTGAATTTCTGAGTACCAAGTCAACCTGCAGGGTGTCATGTCAGAAACAGAGACTTTTTTTTTCATAGTGAAGATGTCCTTGATGACTGTGTATACAAATACACACACACACACACACACACTCTTTTATTAAAAAGAAGTTAATTTCCAGACTTTATGGACATCGTGCAGATTCTTTATCACATCACAGTGTTATTTTTCTTGCCTGCATTTTCCCCCACTTTTATGGCTTTGCTTGTATTACCACATATTGATTACAGAATCCTTTGACACCTGTATTCTGGCTGATTCTGTTTAATGGCAGTTCCCTGTCGACCCTCTGTTGTCTCCCTCTGTTCCCCACCTAACCCTCTAAGTGGGCAGGCTTGTTTTTGGTTTTGATTTCCCCCACCAATTATAAAAGTTCATTTGGATCATAGTTGCCTTTGATGGTTTCTGCAGTAGAACCAGTGGTACCAGTTGATTTCTTGAATTTCTGCCCCCATAAATTGGGAGTAGCTATTGAAAGTGCTGTGAGCTTATCCGGGGAAATGACAGGACTGAATAATGATCTGTCACGGGCATGGTATGGGTGGTGGTGGCACACATACCATCATTTGCCAGTGGCCCTGGAAGCCCAAAACTCTGTTTATATACCTGTATTAATTGTTTCTTTGGTTGTCCAGCATTGGACTCATAATGGCCTTTTGTATATATCAGGGTTCCTCACTGTTTGAAGTAGAGTTTCAATACCTACTTTAACAGTGGTTCACCCACTTATATTTACAAAAGGTCTCAAGATTTCTTACTGGTCGAATTATTTAGGTTCTGTACTTAATATTAAGTGATTTCACTCTTGAGTCATAATTTCCAAGGTGTGCTCTCCCAGTATATTCTAATAGAGGCTCCCAGGATTTGGACCACGGACTGTATTGAGGAAAAATGCTGGTTGCTAGGTGTTAAGAACTGATGTAAATTAGTAAGAAAAGACAGATAACCCATTGACAATGTGGTATAATAATAGGTAATGTTTGCCGAGTGTGCTGGATCCTGTGGTAAGTGTTTTAAATGTTGTGTTGGTTGCTTTTTATAGTTCCCTAATGAGATCATTATGATTATCCCTATTTTGTGCCTGAGGAAGTGAGGAGGCATAGAAGCTCATTAAGTTCCCTGAGGTCACCCAGACGTAAGTGATGGAACCAGGACTTGAGCCGAGTCAGCCCGACTCCAGAGCCTGTCCTTATAACCAATGTGTTGTAAAGGTCAAAGGAGATTTTTGGATCTTCACAGAAAGAGAACACAAATTCACATTGACACATATAAATTATTTTGAGGTACCACTTTTCACTTCTGAGATTCAAGTGTGACTCTGGCAAGAAGGTGATGTATGTACTTACATTAATGGGATATATAATATCTTTTTTAAAAAAAAATGTTGTTTAACAGCTATTGGTATCATTGCCTAAATCAATTTTATTATTAGTGTCACAGAATGATGATACTCTAATTTTATCTCTTTTTCATGTATTAACTCTGATACTTTTATAGAAGAAATTTACTCCTGATCAATTACTTTGCTTTCTGGAAGTCACTTTATCCAGGAAGGCCAAGATGAGTCCTTGTTTGTTTACCTTTTTAATCTGTTTCCAAAGTAGTAGTTCCCCACCTTATTCATGGTTTTGCTTTCTGTGGTTTCAGTTAAATGGAAAATTCCAGAAATAAATAGTTCATAAGTTTTACTTATTTACTTTTTCTACAGACGGGGTTTCACCAAGTTGCCCAGGCTGATTCTAGACTCCTGGGTTCTGTGATCTGCCTCTCAGTGTGCTGGGATTATAGGTGTGCGCCACTGTGCCCAGCCTAAGTTTCAGATTGTGTACCATTCTGAGTAGTGGGATGAAATCTTGTGCTGTCCCGCTCCATCCGGCCTGGAACTTGAATTAGACCTTTGTCCAAAGTATCCATGCTGTCTATGCTACCTGCCTGTTAGTCAGTTAGTAGCTGGCTTGGTTATTAGATGGATAGATCATAAGGATCGTAAGAAAAGTGAAGAGAGTAAAATAGGATGTTTTGAGAGAGAGAAAAAAATACCCATAATTTTTATTACAGTACATTGTTACAATTGTCATATTTTGTTATGTAGGTATGTTGTTAATCTCCTACTGGACCTGATTTGTAAATTAAACTTTATTATAGGTATGCCTGTATAGGAAAAAGCACAGTGTATGCAGAGTTTGCTGCTATCCACGGTTTTAAGTATCCACTAGGGGTCTTGGAACATATGCTCCACATATGAGGCGGTCTACTGAAATAAGTTGGTTCTCTTTGTATATAGTTTTCACCTTTGACTTCTATAAATGTATTATTTAGTTAAAATAGTCTTTTAAGTTGAAAACGAAACACACAGAAGATTTAATTAGAATTTAGGATTTTCACTATATAATTTTAGTGTTCTACCAAAAAACAAAAACAAAAAACTAAAGAAATGTAAAACTCCACTCAGTTTACAGTAATTTATAGAATTTATAGTAGTTTTATTTAGGGTAGTGTGTGTAGTCGTTTTCTTAATTGTAGGATATAGCATATGTTACTTAGGAGGTTCTCAGATTGTTCCAGGAAAGAAGTCCCAATCCAGACCCCAAGAGAGGGTTCATAGAGCTCATGCAAGGAAAAATTTAGGGTGAGTCCATGGAGTGAAGTGAAAGCAAGTTTATTAAGAAAGTTAAGAAATAAAAGAATGGCTGTTCCATAGACAGAGCAGCCCCAAGGACTGCTGGTTGCCTATTTTTATGATGATTTTGTGATGATATGCTAAATAAGGGGTGGATTATTCATACCTCCCCTTTTTAGACCATAGAGGGTAACTTCCTGATGTTGCCATGGCATTTGTAAACTGTCATGGCACTGGTGGGAGTGTAGCATTGAAGACAACCAGAGGTTACTCTTGTGGCCACCTTGGTTTTGATGGATTTTGGCCAGCTTCTTTACTGCAGCCTGTTTTATTAGCAAGGTTTTTATGACCTGTATCTTGTGCCGACCTCCTTTTTTATCCTATGACTTAGAATGCCTAACTGTTTGGGAATGCAGCCCGGTAGGTCTTAGCTTCATTTTGCCCAGCTCCTATTCAAGATGGACTTGCTGTGGTTCATGTGCCTCTGACAAAATGAGTACACATTGAAGCCCTCCAGGAGGACTTGTTAAAACAGATGGCTAGGCCCCACCTTCAGTAAAAGTCCCAGTGCTTGACCAGACTGGTAACATAGTCCAAGGCACAAAAAGGTGGGGAATCTCTGCTTTGGATGTAATGCCAGCCTGCAGGAATTGCCAGGAGAGCAGAGAAAGTATCAAAACAGCGCCACAAAGACCCACCCAAACCAGTCATTATGTTTTTTGGTCTAACAAAAAAGGAGAGGTTGGATGGTGCTGTTTTGTTGCAAGGGACACACTCAAGATAGACGTGTGGTCTTAGATGCTGGTTTGGAAAAACCATCTATGAAGGATCTTTTGGAAAGATCTTTGGAGGTCTTCTTTTAGAAACTTGATTATTTCTGAGTGTTAGATGAGATTAAAAAGATACTGAAATGGAAAGGTGGAGGCTGGGCACAGTGGCTCACACCTGTAATCCCAGTGCTTTGAGAAGCTGAATCTGAAGGATAGCGTGAAGCCAGGAGTTTGGGACTAGCCTGGGCAATGTAACGATACCCCATCTCTAAAAAAAAATTAGCTGTGCGTGGTGGTGTGCACTTGTGGTCTCAGCTACTTGAGAGACTGGGATGGGAGGATTTCTTGAGCACAGGAATTGGAGGCTGCAGTGAGCTGTGATTGTGCCTCTGCACTCCACCCTTGGTGACAGAGTGAAACCCTGTCTCTTAAAAAAAGAAAGGTGGGGATCAACAGCTTAAAAATCTGGTAACAGTAGTATCTACAGTGTAATCTCATCTTGTGTATGCAAAATGCACACTTGTAAATATGTGTGGGTGACTGTTGGAAACGAGCTTTATTAAGGTGTTAAAATGGTCATCTCTAGATGATGGGGATATGCTTTTATTTTCTTGGTTTGGCTAGTCTTTGTTTTCTAGTTCTTTACATTGCACGCCTACTGCTACTGTAAAATAAAAATCATTTAGAAAAAAGCCATCTTTTCAGTGAGAATGTCATTTACCACACTCTTTAAAAGAAAAGTCCAGCCAGCTACACCTCCACTGTTTCTCATGTTATGTCACTGTTTCTTCTGTTATTTTTCTCAATAGAAATTTTCAACAGCTAACATATTCTGTATTTTGCTTATTTATTTTTTCTTCCACCCACTAGTACATAAACTCCATAAGAGCAGGACTTTTTATTTTGTTCTGTTTTCCCCAGCATCCTGAATGCTATCAAGCACATAGTAGACACTCAGTAAATCTTTGTAATTAAATACATGAATGAATAATGTCCAATGTCTATGTATATTGGGTTATTGAAGGAAAACGGTGAGTTGCGGTCAAGTTTAAAAACCCCTTGTGCAAACGATTAAAAGTTCCAACCAGGCCTAGAGTTATCTAACCAATAGGTTTCTGTTGTTTAAGACCTATTTCCAGTATTCTGTTTCTTTTTTTTTTTTGAGACGGAGTCTCGCTCTGTCGCCCAGGCTGGAGTGCAGTGGCCGGATCTCAGCTCACTGCAAGCTCCGCCTCCCGGGTTTATGCCATTCTCCTGCCTCAGCCTCCCGAGTAGCTGGGACTACAGGCGCCCGCCACCTCGCCCGGCTAGTTTTTTGTATTTTTTAGTAGAGACGGGGTTTCACCGTGTTAGCCAGGATGGTCTCGATCTCCTGACCTCATGATCCGCCCGTCTCGGCCTCCCAAAGTGCTGGGATTACAGGCTTGAGCCACCGCGCCCGGCTCAGACTCCTATAAGAACCTCAGGATGGTCCCAGTAGAAAGCTTTCAATTGGATTAAAATGCCAAATAAAACGGCTTTTATTATATTCATAAATATTAAGTGTCCAGTGTTCTTTATTGATATACAGATACCTTAAAAAAATGGGCTGTCTTTTCTCTTGAAGCTAATGTGTTCATAAGATAAGATGAAGTGTTATTTAATAAACAGTTTTTCATTTTTAGGCATTTTTGAAAGATATCTACTGTGGCATTAAGAACGCTTCAATTTTTCTTAACCAAATGCTGTTTGATTTCATGTAAACTTACAGTTTAATGCTAAGGCAGAAAAATAGGTTATTTCTTTTCTATTTATGAGACTGCTAAGGAAATAATTGAAAATAGAAAAAAAATCAGGCCTCCTTTATTTATTAAAATGTCAGATCTTTGATAAGAATGCCTGGAAACTTGAATGGTTATTTATTGAACCATTTCAGGAGTTAAGGGTAACCACGAGCCCAGGTTGGAATCTGTTGTCTCAGTGTAATTATTAATGGCAACTCTTTTTATCCTCAAGTGTGTTTGATGATAAATTGTATTGTGACCCTATAGTAGTATGCTACCTGTTGATATGTTTGACTTGCTGTCTCATTTTGAATAATTGTTAACCTTACAGAGATTGAAGTTAGAAGTACTATTGTAGACGGTTTAAGAAGGCAGAATATACTGAACTCTCCTCCATTTGTCAAATCTGTAGGAAAGATATTAAAACCGAGTAATGGAAATACCCACAAGTTTTCATGTCTGTTTGGAAACTTGAAGGATCATTTTCTCTGTTATGGAATTTGGAAATTTTAATAGAATGTGTCCAGCTATGCATCTTTTTCATCAGTTTCCCTAGCGCGTAGTCTTACAAGTCTCTCTTCAAATGAAAGATACTTCCTTTTCGTTATTTTTTTTTCCTCATGCACATATTTATGCTTATACATTATGTTTTTGTTGTGGGGAAACATACATGTTTATCATTTTAACTATTTCAAAGTGTACAATTTAGTGCCATTGCAGACATTTGCCTGTAGTGTAACCGTCATGATCTATACCCAAAATATTTTCTTCATTCCTGGTATGGTTTGGCTATCTTCCCACCCGAATCTCATCTTCAAGTATAGCTCCCATAATTTCTGTGTGTTATGGGAGGGACCTGGTGGGAGATAATTAAATTATCAGCTGTTTCTCCATACTGTTCTTGTGGTGGTGAGTAAGTCTCCTGAGATCTGATGGTTTTATGAGGGGTTTCCCTTTTTGTCTGGCTCTCATTCTCTCTTGCCTGCTGCCATGTAGGACGTGCCTTTCACCTTCTACCATGATTATGAGGCCTCCCCAGCCATGTGGAACTGTGAGTCCATTAAACCTCTTTTCCTTTGTAAATTACCCAGTCTCAGATACGTCTTTATCAGCAGCATGAAAATGGACTAACACAATTCCCAACATAAACTCTGTGCCTGTTGAATAATATCTCCCCAATTTCTCCTGCCCTCAGCCCTTGTAACCTCTATTCTACTTTCCATGGAGGCATTTCCTTTTATTTTTTTAATTATTGCCACTCTTCTCTTTTTTTTCTCCCAGTAGACTTCTGTTACTTGCATATACTGTAGGTGTCTTCATGATTTGCTTCCCAGTAGTGGCTTTTGTTTACTAAATTGAGAAAGTAAAATTATGTTTTCCCAAAATTTTTGATTTTCTGTGCTGTTCTTGAATCTTCTTAGGTTGACTCATGTCTGTCTGCTTTTATATTTCTGTACTGTTACCTTCTTTCCCTTCTGATAGCCCCATGTCCTGCAAAACAGACTTCTGGATCGTTCTCGTGTTTTCTCTGGCCTCTAGATCCCTGAAGTAGCCATGCTTTTCTCTGCCTCCCATGGCCCTCCTCACACTTGCGTTCGGTTAACCTCTTATAGCTCTTAGAGCACTGTAAGTTGTACGAGGCTCAGGGACGGTCCCAGCCCCCTGAAGCCTGGTGCTGTAGGTGCCAACAGAGCTCATCTGAGGAGTTAATGATGTCAGATCTCCACAGCCTAAGATTTTGTCTGTTGGTTCAGGGGGTGCCAAGGCTTTGGCTTTTTTTTTTTAAAGCTTCATAAATGATTTTGATGGAGCAGCCAGAGTTGAGAACCAGTGTTCTGCACCAAGGGTAGGTAAACTCCTGCTGTCTAGGCCCAGCTAGTAAATATTTTAGGTGTACAGTCTCTGTTGCAGCTACACAACCCTATACATGTGAAAGCAGCCATAAAAC
Organism: Colobus angolensis palliatus; assembly: GCF_000951035.1. Taxonomy (NCBI): domain Eukaryota; kingdom Metazoa; phylum Chordata; class Mammalia; order Primates; family Cercopithecidae; genus Colobus; species Colobus angolensis. The sequence continues at coordinate 6,515,534 of NW_012114555.1, forward strand.
AATTCACAGATGAGTGAATGTGGCTGGGTTCCAATAAAACCTTATTTATAAAAACAGTTTACAGGCTACAGTTTGCTGAACCCTGCTCTAAACAAATCAGCACCATTATCCCTGTCTACGGATTCCGACACTGAAGGTCAGAGCAGGGATCACTTGTCACTTAAGTTTATACTACTGTCAGGTGGCAGCACGGATTCAGATCTAGGCACCCTGACATCCAGCACCCCAAGCTCTGGCTTCACCCACCACGCTTTTGCCTTTTGCTTCCCAGGTACCTGGCAACTGTAGTTCAACATTCTGTAGGGTGGGTGTGGCAGGTCATGTAGTGTTATCCCTTCAGAGAGTTTCTTGGTTAGATAAACGGGGGAAATATTTAACAACACAAATTTGAGTAACTGTCTTCAATTTAGAATGATTTGGTTTGGCAGGTGGTTCTTGCTGAATGCATTTCGTCAAAGAGCTTTCTGGAGAAGCTATGTCTTCAAACTCTTGTCCTGCTCTGTGGCTCTCTTGTTGGTGAAAATGGTATAGTGTTTCCAACTTTAGATGGGTACAGTGTGCTGTCGTCCTGCTTTGTCATTAGATACAACTTATACTGTTATTTAGACCAAGGGTCACCAACCCCCGGACTTTGGACAGGTACCAGTCCATGGCTGTTAGGAATGGGGCGGTACAGCAGGAGGTGTGTGGTGGGTGAGCAAGTGTTACTGCTTGAGCTCCACCTCCTGTCAGATCAGCTGAGCGCTAGAATTCTCATAGGAGTACGAACCCTACTGTGAATTGCAAATGCGAAAGAGCTAGGTTGCATGCTCTTTATGAGAATCTAATGCCTACGAAACCATCCCTCTTCCCTCCATCCATGGAAAAATTGTCTTCTGTGAAATCAATTCCTGGAGCTAAAAAGGTTGGGGACCTCTGATTTAGAATATATTATCTCAGTTTAAATTTTGCTCATTTAAAAATGCTTATCTAAACAATATCTGTGAAGTTGTCAGTTTGAGTTAGTTTATTTTACCATGTTAGTGAAAACATGTTAGAGGCATTTTCATGAACCCCAGAGGTGTCACCGTTGGGAGAGACTGGTGTGGTGGAGCAGATGCTGTTGACTTTCTCGGGAGAGAGCATAGTAGCCCAGCCTGGCTGGTATTCAATCAGTAGATGCTGCTAATGAAAACGTCCAGTATCAGCTTTATTCTCTAGCTGTGATGTCTAGTTGCTTGGATCTTAGCGGTCAGAAGGCCTGCTTTAAGTGCTTCACCACACATTCTCATATATGTTTACAAAAGCCTTGTACTGTCTCTTAGAAAGGCCTGGGGTGATAAACAGATGAGGCATTAAGTAACTGAGGGGTTAAGAACTTGTCCAAAGTCATGAAGCCGAATCCTGGTGTTAAGATTCAAATTCCAGTATTTTGTATTCCGGAGTTTGCCTTCTGTGATTACTATTAAATGCTCAGTAATTATTGAGGGAGGGCAGAGACTGGAAAAATGACCCTAAATACAAAATGGGTTAGAGTTGCCAGCCAGGGCACTGAACCACATCGTCAGCCCTCGGAGGTTCCCCTGCATCTGCCTCCGTTTCTTTGAGTTGTTGGAACAGGATGAGTATGGCACTTTAAGAATGGTTGTGGTCAGGGACATCTGACTGTTTTACAGAGGACCTGGGACTTTAGCTTTTGGTTGATGTATGAGGTTTTCTTGTTTTACACAGATACCCTTGTCATTAAAAGTATAATTCTGTTAAATGAAAGGTGGTTAAGCTTTTTCTATGAGTTGTAGCTTTCCCTGCACGACGGGGAAAAGATGGGCTAGAAACCAAACCGTCCATGAATCACTTAGCATCCAGAGAGGACATATAAAAGAGGATGGAGGCTCTATTTTTAGGAAATGACCCCTTTATGGCCCCCTAAGTGGATGTACAGTGAGCCGCGTCTGTTTACTTTTTCTCCTTTCCTTTCAAAATTCTGTTGAAAACAATAGAAGAAACATAAAAATATGAAAAGATCCATAACAGGGCTGAAAAATAAGAAAGTTGCTCTAGAGACCCTGGAAGCATTGAGGACACTGTGAAATAAATAAAGCACACTCCACAGCAAGGGAACTTACAACCCAATAGAGACAGAAGTGGGAATGACTAGAAAAATGGATTTTCTTAACAGCATCCTGGATGATTCCCAAGAACTGAAACCATAGGGGGTGGCAACAAAAGTGGCTAATGAGAGCGCCTGGCCAGGAATTAATAACCTGAAACAGCTGTTCCAGTTCTGCTATCAGTCTGGCTCTGAGGGGATGGTGGTCCAGTTTGCTTCTGTGACAAGGCCATTTAGCTTAGTTTTAAATAATCTGGGAAATTTGCCAAGGCAGAATATAGTGGGCGACTGTGTAGCAGGAGGGAGAAGTTGTAGCGGGTGCCAGGTATCTTTTGTGTCTCCATCTCCATGGATATGCGATTTCTGAACCTAGAAGTAAAGGCAGTTTTGCTCTGTTCATTCACCATTATTTTCATGTGTGCTAAAGAAACCCTCTGCAGCAACTAACAGTGAGCATTCTATCCCCACATTTGTAAATACGAGCCAGCAACCAAGAAGAATCATCAGACGTTTCAGAAGAAGCCAACAGAATGAGAGGCCACCAAACCAGTCCCATGGAACCTCTGGGGAAAAGTTAACACAGGAAAATTCTAATTCGTAGTCTCAGATCCAAGAGTAGAGCAACTGATTGAAAAAAAAAAAAAAAAAAAGAGCAACTGATTGAAAAAAAAAAAAAAGAAAAATCTCCTGAGAAAGGTCAAGCAAAGGAGTTCTCACAAGTTAAGTGTGGGCTTATAATGTTAAAAAGCTCTGGTGTGGGCTGGGTATGGTGGCTCACGCCTGTAATCCTGGCACTTTGGGAGGCCAAGGTGGGTGGATCACTTGAGGCCAGGAGTTCAAGACCAGGCTGGCCGACATGACAAAACCCTGTTGGATATGGTGGCCCATCCCTGTGATCCCAGCTACTCAGGAGGCTGAGGCAGGAGAATTGCTTGAACCCAGGAGGTGGAGGTTGCAGTGAGCCGAGATGGTACCACTGCACTCCAGTGGGTGACAGGGTGATACCCTGTCTCAAAAAACAAAAAACAAACAAAAGTGCTGGTGTGGGGTCAGTAGGTGGGCTGAAGGGAGAAATGGTAACAACTAAAGACTTAAGAAAATCAGTGGTATGGAAAATTAAGCAGAGGACTTATTTCAAAATTCAAAGCAGAAGGATTAAGATGAGAATTGTGAAGCAGAATTAGGAAATGTGAAGGTTGGAACTAAGAGGTGGACTATTCAGCTAAAGAGCAGATGGAGAAATAAAAGGCAGCCTAAACAATTCTTTGATTCAAAGATGCCATCAACAGTCAGATGCTTATTTCCAAACAACTTTTCGGCGAGGGAGCCAGAGATGTAATTATTCTTAAGAGCTGGTTTCTCTAAACGTGTACATGTTTTTTTCCCACCCCATGAAATGCCACTTCCTTAGTACCTCTGTCACCCCCAGCCTTCTCATTCTGAATCACTTAACCATTTGTATTCTACATGGTGTCGTTTTAATACAAAACTGCTTACACTTTTTTTTTTTTTCTGGAAACGGTCTCACTGTATCACCCAGGCTGGAGTGCAGTGGCATGATCTCAGCTCACTGCAACCTCTGCCCCCGGGCTCAAGCAGTTCTCTCGCCTCAGCCTTCTGAGTAGCTGGGATTACAGAGTGCACCACCATGCCGGGCTCATTTTTGTATTTTTAGTAGTGACGGGGTTTCACTATGTTGGTCAGGCTGGTCTCGAACTCCTGACCTCAAGTGATCCACCCGCCTTAACCTCCCAAAGTGCTGGGATTATAGGCATGAGCTACTGTGCCCGGCCTGCTTACACTTTTTATTTGAAAATAATTTCAAACTTACATGACTGTTAAAAGAATAAGAATAATGGGTAGAACCTCTGTATATTTTTTACCCAGATTTACCTGATTTTCCTATATTACTAGCATTTTACCCCTTTATTCTTTTTTCTTTTTATATATGCATGGAAAATATATTTGAAATCATTTTAGAGTATTTTAAATCAGTTTTCATTAGTGGGGTAAATGAAGGAAAGCACTAGAAATTTATTTTATTCCTGATTTTTGCTTATCACAGGTGGCCTTAAAAATTTAGGATGTGTACCAATTGAATTTAGTGACTCACCTGGCCCAAAATCTAGCCAACCTTCCTTTCTTATCTCTTTTTCTTGTACTTGATTTTAGAGTATATTGCCTACATCGTAATTGCACAGTTTTTCATAAAAGTAATCTTGACTTTTTCTTTAGCATCTTTAGGTTGTGATAATATAATTTGGACGCCTGTATTAGGTTTTGCATTTTTCTTTACTTGGGATTAATTTAACAAGCTTTAAAAAAATGTAATCATGCATCATTGGAAGTTTAACTGTTTTTCTTAAAAGTTAGTTGGCAGCTTACCAGGGTTGTGAGCTGCTTGAATGATAGTTCTCCATGACACAAAAATGAATCCCTCCAGCCTCTCCTAAATGTCAAATTCTGAGAGATTTGATATTCTCTGCCTTTAATTACGCTGACTGTCATAGCATATGCAATCTTCTGTTGCATGACTGTTTATTTCAGTGCTGCATCGTAGTGAAACCTTAATGTATAAACATTAAGCCATAATTAAAGATCCAGACTTAAAATTCAACCACAGTTTGTGTGTGTGCCAACAATGACAACCACTGATAAATGCTTAACTTCCTCCTTTTCCTAACAGCTGGAAGATTCTTTTGCTATCAGTTTTAAGATGGTTTTAAGTTTAGAAGGTCTAACATGTAGAAAAAGTATCCTAGGACACTTCTATTGCAGTATGAAGAGAAGAAAGAATACTAGACATACCCTGGTAGAATTTTTGATCTCCAAAAAGAATCCCATAAGACTGAGGAAGGAATAAGGCTGGGGCTGAGATTTATATTTCTGATCTGTACCACTGCATGCCAGTAAATTATAGGTGCTATGTCATGTCCTCAGGGAAGGATCTTTGAACACAGAAATTTAAACCCAGTTTTATTTTTTATTTCATTCATTCATTGCACAGATGTTGTGGGACCTTGTCTGTTGGGTCTCCTGGGAAGCACATGCCAGAGTGGAGCTAGGAGTTTAAGATGTTTACTAGGGGGAATTACTATGAAAAATAAAGAGAGAAAACAGAAGCAGGCATGAGAAGTCTTCAGATGGGAATTGCCGTTCTAGCACCTGTGAAAGGAGAGGGGAAGGAAAGGTCTAAGACTGAGCTACAGCTATGAGAAAGGCTTGGCCAGCCCTTTGCAAAGCTCTGGTAGAGATCGCCCACCAGAAGTCTACTAGGTAGAAATGCAGAGTCCCGCTACCAAGGCTGTGCTCAGTCATTGGCTGGGGACTGCCTGCAATGTGCATGGCCTCTGCTTGAAAATTGAAAACGGAGGCAGATCCTCTAGACATCTGTGGCTGGGGGCCCTCAGCTAACTGCTCTCCTGCCCCAAGGCCTCTTTTGGAAAGACAGCTGAGTAGGGGCATGTGCCTACAACAGTCACTCATACTTGACATTGCTGGAATGTTAACTCTGTCGTTTAGTCTGCATGTGAACCTGAGCAAGTTATTAATTTCTTTTGCCTTGCAAATTTTTGGTCATTGTTTTGAAGAAAATAATAATATCTACATCATGGGTTTTGTTTTGTTTTGTTTGAGACAGGGTCTTGCTCTGTGGCCCAGGCTGGAGTGCAGTGGCACTGTCATAGCTCACTACAGCCTCGACCTCCTGGGCTTGAGCAATCCTCCCCACTCAGTCCTCCAAGGAGCCAGGACTACACGCTCGCACCACCATGCCTGGCTGTTGTCTTTACTTTTTTTAGAGTTGGGGTCTCACTGTGTTGCCCAGGCTAGTCTCTAACTCCTGGGCTCAAGCAATCCTCCTGCCTCAGCCTCCCAAATTGCTGGGATTATAGGTGTAAGCCACCGAATCCAGCTATATCATAGGGTTCCGGTGAAGAATGATTGAGTATATTCACTGCACAATATGGTCACTCAGATATTCACCATTATGTTCTTTTTTTGTGAGGATGCAATTATGGTCAAATTGGAAAAGATTTCTATACTTTATGGGTTTTACTTTGTTGTGGGAGAAATGATAGATACACAAATGCCTGAACAGAGTGATTTCAAATAATGAGAAGTGTTAAAACAAGGTGAGTAGAGTGAAGGCAAAACATTTCTTGACACACAAGAGCTAAAGCATACCACCCAGAATTATTTTCTGCAAAAATGAATGAATGAGTCAATGCGTCCAATCAAAGCAGAAACGTTGATGAACCAAGTAACTAACTGTGCTTATGACAAAATGTATTTAATTGGTGATGCCATGCAGAATTAAATGTAATTTTAATATGAAGAATAATCAAATGGATGGAGAATTTTGAGATTCAGTAGATACTGTCATTTTTGCCAGGAAGAATTATTTTAGAAAATAGCATTTTATTTGTATTTATCTGAAAACGGAATAAGCTGAGACAGAGTAAAACAGGAGTTGGCAAACTTTTTCTTTGAAAGATCAATTAGTAAATATTTTAGGCTTTACAGACCAGAATGTCTGTTGCCACTACTCAACTCTGCTGTCCTAGCACATCCTCAGTATTTGGTAACTCTTGGTCCTATTAAAATTATTGTAGGAGATACCTTCTGAAAGGGAAAATTTAGGGGAAATCCTTTGTACAAGTCTGTTTTACTCTGTAAAACTTTCACAAAAACATACCAATAAATTAAAAAAGCAGCCATCGACAGTATGTAAACAAATGGGCATGGTTGTTTTCAGCAAACCTTTAAGGGCATTGAAATTTGAATTTCCTACAAGTTTCATGTGTCACGAGGTAGTATTGTTCTGATTTTTTTTTCATGTGTTTAAAAATTTAAAGACTGTTCTTGGAGGTCTTAGGATTTAAAGAAAACCAGTGGCTGGTTGGGTTTTTTGGCTTCTGAACTAGAACTTTGAAGAATGTTGGGAGTCACCAGTTTTCATTAGTGGGGTAAATGAAGGAAAGCACTAGAAATGTATTTTTGAGGAGTTAACATTCCTGATTTTTGCTTATCACAGGTGGCCTTAAAAATTTAGGATGTGTACCAATTGAATTTAGTGACTCACCTGGCCCAAAATCTAGCCAACCTTCCTTTCTTATCTCTTTTTCTTGTACTTGATAAACAATGTTGTAGCAGTAACATATTATTGTACATGCTAAATCTAACACAGTATCAGTTGGCATTAGTACAGTTTGTAAAATGACAAATGAGAAATGTCAAGGAGTAGAAACTTTTATTGTTTTGAGACAGGGTCTTGCTCTGTCACCCAGGCTGGAGTGCAGTAGCCGGATCATAGCTCACTGTAAACTCAAACTCCTGGGCTCAAGTGATCCTCCTGCCTTGGCTTTCCAAAGCACTAGGATTACAGGCATACAGGGGCCTCAAAGAGTGGAAATTTAAAATACATAAATGTATGCCTTGATCTTTCTGTGTGAATACTTAAAGTGCTTCCTCTCCCTGTGTCCTACAACTCTCCATCTTTCTGGTATTTCATTTTGTAGATAGACAGAAGAATTCCATAAAATCCCCTATTATTGGAACCAACATAAATATCCAGAAATTAACTTTTACAGACAGTAGTGCAATGAATAATTTTGTTGTATAAGTATATAATTATATAAGATATAATATATCTTATAAGATATAAGTTGTACAAATGCAACTTTGTCTTTAGGGTAAATTTTCAGAGAGGAGTAAGTGGATGAAATAGTGTATATATGTTTGTACTTTTACCCTCCATAGTTTTGTTTTGAATTTTTTTTGTTGCGTTTGTTTTTAAGCGACAGGGTCTTGCTATATATCAGCCACGCTCATCTTGAACTTCTGGGCTCAAGCAATCCTCCCACCTTCGCCTCCTGAGTAGCTGGGACTATAGGAGTTAAGCTACCATGCCCAGCTGATTGTACTGATTTATAGCAAAATATGAGTGGCTCTTTCCTTCAGAATATAAAATGGGTGATCACATTTTCCCCTGACTGTGAAAAGTTATTTGTGGCATCTTGTTTTAATTTGTATTTCCCTCATGACTGAGGTTGTCATACATCCCTTTATTTGATTGTGATCCATTGGTGTTTATTTTTCCTGAACTATCTGTTCAAGGCTTTTGCTGATTTTTCTTTTTTCTTTTTTTGCCAAAAGATTTTTAAATACTTTTAAGTTCTGGGATACATGTGCAGAACGTGCAGGTTTGTTACATAGGTATAGATGTGCCATGCTGGTTTGCTGCACCCATCAACCTGTCATCTACATTAGGTATTTCTCCTAATGCTATCCCTCCCCTAGCCCTCCACAGCTCTACAGGCCCCTGTGTGTGATATTCCCCTCCCTGTGTCCATGTGTTCTCGTTGTTCGACTCCCACTTATGAGTGAGAACATGAGGTGTTTGGTTTTCTGTTTCTGTGTTAGTTTGTTGAGAATGATGGTTTCCAGCTTCATCCATGTCCCTGCAAAAGACATGAACTGATCCTTTTTTATGGCTGCATAATATTCCATGGTATACATGTGCCACATTTTCTTTATCCAGTCTATCAATGATGGGCATTTGGGTTGGTTCCAAGTTTTTGCTGTTGTGAATAGTGCTGCAGTAAACATACATGTGTATAGTGTCTTTATAGTGGAATGATTTATAATTCTTTGGGTATATACCCAGTAATGGGATTGCTGGGTCAAATGGTATTTCTAGTTCTAGATCCTTGAGCAGTCGCCACGCTGTCTTCTACAATGGTTGATGTAATTCACACTCCCATCAACAGTGTAAAAGCATTCCTGTTTCTCCACATCCTCTCCAGCATCTGCTGTTTCCTGACCTCTTTTTTTTTTTGAGACAGAGTCTAGCTGTGTCATCCAGGCTGGAGTGCAGTGGCGCGATCTCAGCTCACTGCAAGCTCTGCCTCCTGGGTTCACACCATTCTTCTGCCTTAGCCTACTGAGTAGCTGGGACTACAGGCACCCACCACCATGCCCGGCTAATTTTTTATATTTTTAGTAGAGATGGTGTTTCACTGTATTAGCCAGATGGTCTCCATCTCCTGACCTCGTGAACCACCTGCCTCAGCCTCCCAAAGTGCTGGGATTACAGGCGTGAGCCACCACGCCCACCTGTGACTTTTTAATGATTACCATTCTAACTGATGTGGGATGGTATCTCATTGTGGTTTTGATTTGCATTTCTCTAATGACCATTGATGATGAGCTTTTTATTTGGCCGCATCTGTTGGGGAGGTGTTTTTTTCTTAATTTTTTTTTAAAGAATTCTTTGTATATTTGGAAAATTAGTCCTGTGCCTTTAATAGGAGTTGAAAATATTTGTTTATCTTTTCACATTGCTTATGGATTTAAAAAAAATCAAAAAGAAATTTTAAAAACGTGCTACATTTTAAAATTTTCTATTTGTTCTTTTCCTTAGTTCTGGGAAATCCTTAGTTATTATGGGTTGTAAATCTGCTTTTCTTCTGTTTTTCCGTTCTCTCTCTTTCTGAGGCTCATCTCTGCCTTCATCTTCATAGAGTGTTGAACTCTGTCTTCTCTTCTTCCCTGTTAAGGACACTTGCATTGGATTTAGGGCCTACCCTGATTCAGGATGCTCTCCTCTCTAGAACCTTCATTTAATCACAACAACAAACGCTGTTTTTCTAAACCAGGTCACGTTCACAGTTTCACATTCATAGGTTCTGGGTGACACCTTTCAGCCCACTTCAGCCATTCAACCTGCTACAATAACCCTATTTGATTGTTTATCTGACTTTTCCCTCCAGCAGTTGATGCCCCGGATTATAGCCCCAATATATTTGATCTGAATGTTTAGTACTCTTCAAATGTATTTTTAAATTCCTCTCAAAAGGATAATTATTGTGTGCCTTCTGCTATACAAGGTGTGAGTGTTGACAGCAGTTTTCCATGACTTACTCCATTCTAGGACTTGAAATAGCAAGCAACTGCGAACTTCTAATACTACTTAACGTTTATTTCTTCTGCTTCATAAACTTTTGATTTTTTAAAAAAGTATGTCTATGGTAAGTCTCACTCCTGTTTTCGTATTCCAGCATAAGCAATATACCAAACTTAAACTTGGTACTGTGTTAAATAGTAGCAATGGACATCAAAGACTTTCTTAGGGTGTTTAAATTCAAGAGACAAGAGCTCCAAGTAGCGTTCCTAAGCATTGTCTATAGATCATGTGGCGGTAACGTCATTAGTATAGAACAGAAATGGGTGTATATGAGCTTTATGACTTCGGTCAAGTTTTATATTTTTCATTTAGTTACCTCCTAGAAAGTTTGAAATTTCAAAGATGTCAGCAAAAATATTGATTATGAATGGGTTTTAGGTTTATAATGATACATGATATTACGCGTTTGGTAGTTCCACAGTCCCCCATTTCAAAATTGAGTATAAAAGCTGTCTGCAGAGTAGATTTATTCATACTGATTCTGTTTTCTAGCGCAAAATCCTTAAACACATCAAATAATGTGTAGACTGAATATATTAACTTGAGGTTGTAAACTATATTTTTAAGGTTACAGTTATAACTTTTTAAGTGTGATGAAATGTCTTCCTTTTTATTTTCCTCAATAAAATCTATCATTTCTCGTACTAAAGCTTTTATGACTGAACAAATGACAGTCCTTTGGCTGAAGCATTCCTGAATTGCAGTGAGTGTAATTCAGCCACTACCCTGGCCGTTCTTTATAAGCTACTCATGTTTGGGTTTCATTCTTTACTCGGATTAAACAGCACACTAATGTCACTGAGGTTGGTCGTTTGTGTAGTTTTCATTTCCCTGTTCTTTGGTTTATTTTAAATTCTTAGTCACTGCAAAGTTTGACAGCTTTGCTCATTAAAACTTAATAATTAAATATAGAAAGTTAGAACTAACTGGAAAAGATCTCGGTGATAACTCTTATTTTTTTTTTTTTTTGGTCTTAAAAATGAAGTTGATGTCTACCTAGAAAAGTGAAGTGACTGTCACACAAACTGAATCATTTATTCCTTGTGGGGTTAAAACCCTGGACTCTGAATACAGCACCATTGTTATTTGCACTATTTTTAGTGTCTGTGAAGTTTCTAACGTCAGTCACTATATAAACATTTATTGAATATAAATAAATAAATGTGACTTTAATTTCAAAGCATAAATTATCTACTTGTTTTTATTTCTAAGATATACTCAAAATAAACTTAACCTCAAACTGTACTTAGCAATTAAGATTCTTATATTTATTACCAGGAGGAAAAATACTTAAAAAATAAGAGTGTTATTATAGAGATTTCCAAAGATATTGCAGGATTATAAAGAATAAAATATAAATCAGCCAGGTGTGGTGGCTCACACCTGTAAACCCAGCACTTTGGGAGGCCGAGGCGGGCGGATCACCTGAGGTCAGGAGTTCAAGACCATCCTGGCCAACATGGTGAAACCCTGTCTCTACTAAAAATACAAAAATCAGCTGGGTATGGTAGTGGGCACTTACACTCCTAGCTCCTTGGGAGGCTGAGGCACAAGAATTGCTTGAACTCGGGAGGCGGAGATTGCAGTGAGCTGAGATCGTGCCACTGTACTCTAGCCTGGGCTACAAGAGGAAGACTACATCTCAAAAAAAAAAAAACAAAAAAACCAAAACCCAAAAAGAATAAATTAATTAATAGAAACCTCATCACTAAAATAGTGATCATTTTGATATGTTTTCTTCCCAATTATTATTTTTGACTATGCAGAGATTCTTTTCAATCAAGAATATCAGTTTTGGTGTTTGCTTTTTAAAAGCTTGTAAGCATTTTTCTCTTCAGATCTCCTTTGAAAGAATCATTTTTATTGGAAGCATACAATTTTGTTGTTTGGATGTATTATAATTTGTTTAACTCTTCGTATAACTGACCTCTATGGGAGTTTCTAATTTTTGTCTGTTATACATCATGCTGACATAAAGTCACTGGAAATACCTTCTGTCAGATTTGGTGAGTGCCCACTCAGGATAGATACTGTTGGGGATAGCCAGGGTCATAGGCTCTTAGTAGGCTCGCTGGGCTGCTTAGGAAATCTTGCTCCAGAGGTGAACTTTGAGTTCATATGTGAGTCTCAATTCTGTTTTGCCTGTGCTAAATAACTGCCAATTAAAAACAACAACAGGCCGGGCGCGGTGGCTCAAGCCTGTAATCCCAGCACTTTGGGAGGCCGAGACGGGCGGATCACGAGGTCAGGAGATCGAGACCATCCTGGCTAACACGGTGAAACCCCGTCTCTACTAAAAAATACAAAAAGCTAGCCGGGCACGGTGGCGGGCGCCTGTAGTCCCAGCTACTCGGGAGGCTGAGGCAGGAGAATGGCGTGAACCCGGGAGGCGGAGCTCGCTCTGTCGCCCAGGCTGGAGTGCAGTGGCCAGATCTCGGCTCACTGCAAGCTCCGCCTCCCGGGTTCACGCCATTCTCCTGCCTCAGCCTCCCGAGTAGCTGGGACTACAGGCGCCCGCCACCTCGCCCGGCTAGCTTTTTGTATTTTTTAGTAGAGACGGGGTTTCACCGTGTTAGCCAAGATGGTCTCGACCTCCTGACCTCGTGATCCGCCCGCCTCGGCCTCCCAAAGTGCTGGGATTACAAGCGTGAGCCACCACGCCCGGCCTCCTTTGTGGTTTTGATTAGAGGAAATTGTATTTTAATCCAAATGTTTTTGATCACCATGTTTTCTCGGTCCCAATGATTGACGACTTATCTTTGCTTTCGTAACTAACAAACAGGTTTGTTGGGTGGCTGGGGGGACAGAATACAATCCAATAATATACTTGGATTGTAGGATACATCTGGATTTCAGAAAACATTTTTTAAAAAATTTGTTTATTTTGGCAGATTTTGGGGGAACAGGTGGTGTTTGGTTACATGAGTAAGTTCTTTAGTGGTGATTTCTGAGATTTTGGTGCACTCATCACCCGACAGTGTACACTGCACCCAGTATGTAGTCTTTTATCCCTCACCCGCCTCCCACCCTTTCCTCAAAGTCCATTGTATCATTCTTATTCCTTTGCATTCTGGTAGCTTAACTCCCACTTGCGAGTGAGAACATGACCATGTTTGGTTTTCCATTCTTGAGTTGACAGGTCAGAAAACATTGAAATGAGGGAGAATGTGTGTCTTAGAACCAAGGAAACAGAGTTTGAAACTTAACGGATACTCATTGAGTGTGTCATCCTTTTTCTAATTCCTTCTGCTGTTCGTGAGGTAGATTTTATTCTTCCCATTTTATCAATAATGGAATTCTGTTACTGAGAGGAGGTGTGATTCACCTAAAATCAGCGTAACTTGAAAGTGATAGAGTTGGGGTCGAAACCCAGGTATGCTCCACTTTAAGAATTCCTAAAAGAAAAGCCTCTGATATGTTAATCTGCAGGGATTTTAAAATTTCACTTAGATCTAAAGAAAATCAAATGTCACATGGCTATTTTGTTTTAATACAAGGAATCCAAGTTTTTTTTAGACAAAATAATAATACCTAAAATCTTCTGACCCAGCGGTATGCTCCATTTACATTTTATATACAAAGAAGTGCTGTGTTGCATTGTCTGAAGAAACACCAGCTCACACTGTAGCCATTGTGAAGGGTGCCCATGAAAGTTATGCAATGCTGTGTGTGATGGAAAGTTTTCTGCCCCAAATGCCTGTAGTGTGCCTCGTGACCCACATTAGCATATGTTGAAGAACTTGGCATTTGGAGTAGGAACTGCTGGGTTCAAAACCTGGGTCTGCCATTGGCTAGTGTAATCTTGGGCCCTTTACTTAACTCTTCTGTGCCTTGGTTTTCTCATTTTCCTTACCTTGATATTCCCACTCCCTGATTCAGATAACTAGCATTTTCACCTCATTCATGGATGCTCATTATTGATATTCAGGCTCCAGAAGCTACATAAAGTTACAAAACCTAGAGGGAGTGCCAGATAATATGAAGTCTCTTCTCAGGCAAGTCCGACCTTTGGGATAGGTGCAACTATGACTTCTTTGAGTCAGTTTTTGTTTTCAATTCATTTTTGATAAACATTGTCCTAAAGCGTGAGATATGATAGTATGATTCAGCTACCTGTGTTTGTCTGTGAGTGCATGTGAAAAGCATATTTTTACACAAGTGGACAGTAGATTTGTATATTGTTAAATAACAAATAATATTCAGCATTATTGAAATGATAGCTAGAAGAAACCTTGTCTCTTTATAAAGTCAGTATTTTATAGGATCATAGATTACGCATTTTTCTGCTAAGTTTCCAGGTTAAAAATGAGTATTCAACTTGCATAATTTGATTAATTACATAAACGTACATGGTATGGTATTCTTTATGCTTATGTTGAACTTAGAGCTATTACATATCGATTTTTCTCTCAAAGTTTTGATTATGCGTGATAGAAATAATTTAAATGGGACAAGATGCATGAGTAAACTAAATAGTTGGTTTCTCAGAGAAAGGGGAAGACACTCACTTTTTTTCAGCCATCTCAAACATTCTGGCTAATAAATGATGTCTTGGAATTCCTCATAGGTTTAAACATAATAAGCTAAATTACTTTGATACTGGTATTGTGTATTAGGCAACTTATTATTATTATTATTTTTTTTTTTTGGTATTTTTTAGGATTCTGAGTAACAATAAGATATCCGAGCTGAAGAATGGCTCATTTTCTGGATTAAGTCTCCTTGAAAGATTGTGAGTATTCTTTAATTATCATCTCATTATGATTTTGTTTAATGCATTTTCATTGTAAATCTTCATTGTAAATCTGTCACTAAACTCCCAACTATTCAAAATAAAATTTGAGTTTTTCTAACATTTTTTAATGAAAAATTTTAAGAATTTTATTTTAAGAAACAAGTATCTAAATTCTGTAAAGGGCCAGATAGTAAGTAAATTGGGTTTTCACAGCTGACCACAAGTGACTCACCTCTGCCCTTGAAGTGTGAATGCAACCTTAGATAATATGCCAGTGAGTATTGCATAAGACAGTACTTAGGAATGATAAATGAATCGATGTGGATGTCTTCCAGTAAATCTTTACTTATACCAGAGGTCATGGACCATACTTTGTTGACTTTGTTTAAGTATGCTAGCTTAAAGCTTCTATGCTGTCTTGAAATTCTGTATCTTGAAACATGTATGCCATGTTAGGCCATTCTTGTATTGCTGTAGATAAATACCTGATACCGGGTAATTTATCAAGAAAAGAAGTTTAATTGGTTTACGATTCTGCAGGCTGTACGGGAAGCATGGAGCTGGCATCTGCTCGGCTTCTAAGGAGGCCTCAGGAAGCTTACAATCATGGTGAAAGGCCAAGCTTGCATGTCACCATGGTGAAAACAGCAGCGAGGATGTGATGTCAAGGAGAAAAACACTTGTATAAACTTTGATATTTTATTCAGATGTCTTTGAATGTGATATGTTTGTAAATATATATTTTTCTTAGCTATTAGGTCTAGTTTTGTTTATGATATGTCACAGGTAGCACTCATATTTTTGCTTTGGTGAGTTTCAGACAATGGATATTTAATTTACTTGTATTCTGAATGCCATTCTGCGATCACATTTCAAATTCCCCTGTTAACTCATGCATTTAGGATAAAATTTCAAAATACGTAAGGAAGCTACATTGTGAAACATCTCCGTTTCTGTGGAATAACACACTGTCCTCATTTTTCTTAATTCTCTTTGCTCAGCTTCACTTTCTCCACTTCTCTACGTGGCCTTTTCTTGACCCTTTTACCTAGAGGCTTCTCCTGTGATAGAACTCATGCAGGACTTCATTGCCTAGGTTCCTGATGTGTATGTAAATATATATGATCTAGCGTTCGTCATTTCTTTATGCATGTCTCTGTTCTTTTCATTTAGATCAGATGTCTTTAAGTTAGGTTATATACATGCATGTGTGTGTCTATATATATATAGACACACACACAGAGGAATATTTTTAAATGTTCTTGGCACAGTAGGAACACTTTATTTCAATATTCCTACCATGTTCCATGGCGTCCATGTGCTTTAGAGTATGCTGATCACACCCTTGGTTCTAGGCCTGCCTAAGCTAAGGATGGTCCTTCATACACATTCGATGGTCACTGTGGTTCAGAAAAGGACCTTTGGGACTATCAGGAAAGCAGATAGGAAGCCTGGGAGGACCCATCAAAGCATGACTGCCTTGGATCATTGTGTGAGACAGTACATTCCTATTATGTTTTCTGTTCCCTGCAAAGAAAAGTTACTGGGTTGACAGATACCGCTTGCATATAACACAGTGTCAGGCATTTAGTATGTGCTTAGTTGATAATGAAAGGCATTAGTGTGGTCTTCCCTTTCCAAAAGAAAGGATGGCAGGCACTCCTAGTTTATAAATAGTGTCTGTTGTGTTTAGAAACACATTTTATTTTTGGCACCTAAGATTGATGTGGCTGTTCATGTACACCATGAAAAGTATAAACAGCACAGCTAATGTTCTGTGCTGTGGTGTGAATTACTACCCTTTTTGTATCTATTTCTTTCTTTCCCTTGTCTTTGACCTTATTTTCAGCCATTTAAGGCTAACAAATCTCTGTACATGTTAGAAACAAATTAAGGAGCCATTTTGGGTGATACTAAAGTGCTGTGATTTTTCTAGCCAGGGGTCTGTTTATTCATGAATCCCAAAATACTTCCTCGCTCCTTTGTTGGGACCACAGAGATCAATATACAGATAAGGGACTTTGAGAGACCGTTTTATGAGTGGGGGCTTCAGTGTGAAAACCCGGTGTTGACCCTGGGACCTGGGCCTCTTGTGTTAGAGAACGCCTTTATCTACACTGGCCCTAAGCTCAGCATATCTGAAGTACACACACATCAAGGGCCAGACCTGAGTCCTGGCCTCAGTCTGGCAGTGTGTGTGTAGGGGCCATGCATGCCCGGTTGGGACCTGCCTCCTGTGCCATGCATGCCCGGTTGGGACCTGCCTCCTGTACGGTTTTTGTGGGAGAGCAGCCCACTTTAGAAAGAAAGAAAAAGTGATGAAAGGGCTGGGCTCTTTTTTTCCCTCTGTTTATACTTATTTTATTTTAAAGAGGTTTGTTACATGTCATGAGGGTTTGTTGTACCTATTATTTCATCACTCAGGTATTAAGCCCAGCACCCAAAAGTTATCTATTCTGCTTCTCTCCCTCCTCCCAGCCTCCCTCGTCAAGTAGGTCCTAGCGTCTCGTGTTTCCTTCTTTGTGTTCATAAGTTCTTATCATTTGGCTCCCCCTTATAAGTGGGAACATAAGGTATTTGGTTTTCTGTTCCTGTGTTAGTTTGCTAAGGATAATAAAGGCTGGGCTCTTAGCTGCTCTGCTCTGGCCCTGGGAGGGAGACAGTCGGTGCTCCCTGCTCCTCCAGAGGAGCAGACTTTATTCCTTCAGCACTGACTGTTCCTGTGCGTCTCTCCTTATGTCTTCTAAATGAAAGCCTGAGAGCATTCTTGGCTCCAGTACTGGGGTGGAAGCCACTCCACCCACCCAGTCATGCTTTCAGCAACCCTCAACCAGCGACTGATAGCAGATGGTAGGTAATTACCCTGCCTGCCTCACCTGTCAGGTGGGGCCGCCCTGAGGTGCCTTCTCCACCGGCCTGAGAGTCCCCAGGGACTGAGTCTCAGTTACCTCAGTGGTAACGCCTTCAGCAGCTCACCTTGTTGGACATCATTCTCTTTCTTGTCTCACTTCCCACTTTTCTACTGGTGCATTCTGGGGTCACCCCCCGAGTAAAGCCATTATTTTCACCCTTGTCTGGGAGAATTCCACCTAAGAGATACAACCGGCCAAATAACATGTTTGCCATTCAGATTTGCCTAGTTAGAGAGTCCTGAAGGTGAGAAGAGAACAACCGGATGACTTGAAAACACAGCAGATAGGATATGGTGTAAAAGATGGTTGGCAGAACAAGGAATTACTCACACCAAGGTCAGAACTTCAAAGCTGTGGCCTTGAAATTCCTGGAGCCAAGTCATACAGAATGAAGGTTAGAGTTTTGTAGGGTAGGGTGGGGAGAGTGGGCTGAGATAGTAAGAGCTGGCTCCGTTGAACTAATGATGATGACCCCATTGTTTGTTTCTGATCTTGCCCCATGTAGGAAGATAGCAGTGTGTGTGTGCTTTATTTTCATAGGAATATTTAGGTTGAGGTTTTTTTTGTTTTTTTTTTTTTAATTTAGGAGCTTAGATTTGGGGTTTTATTTTTTATGATAAAGTAACTAAATCCTGATGGTGTCATGGAAGCTAGTTTTCTAGTTTTGGTTCACCTTTGAAGGTAGTTTGCTTTATTTTAGAAGTCTATTAAGTGGATAACTGATGCAGATTTATTGTATCATATTAATTAAAATCATAAAAAGATAGTTGACTTAATATGAAGGTTTGGTACAGGTATTGCCTCAACAGATAATGAGTCTTTTCCGTGTAGCTGATTTAAATTTATTCAGCAAACATTTAAGGTGCACACACTGTGCTAGGCTTGGGGTTTATGGAACATATGCAGTAATGGGGAGAAACGTAGGATATATATAGTAAGCAAATCTCAAGTACTGTGGATACAGAAAATGTGTAAGAGGATACTAAGTTTGGGAGTGCAGCACTGTGAATGTCTGTGAGTTTGTGGTGGAATGGGATGAAATTTAGAAAGACTTTGAAGAGAGAGCCTTGCTCATGCTAGATGAGACGGTTTGGAATGGGGTGGAAGTAGGGAGCCATGTCAGGTCTCAGGTAATTTAAAGCTTATACTATCTGTTTAGAGACCAGTGCCCCAGACTAGACCATGGTTATCAAACTTCATGAGCATCAGAATCCCTGGGGTTTTGTGAAGGCACAGATTATGGTATCCTATACCACACTGAATGTAGGATAGGTTGACTTTTGAGATGGCTGTTAGGCTTCCAGATGGAGACATTGAGTGAGAACTCATAGAAGTGGTACATTTGGTCTAGAGTTACAAATTTGAGTCTAGGGACTCAAAGCTGTAGGTGGTGATGAGATTGTCTAGGAGAAGGCATAGTGTGGTAAGAAGAAGTGGTGTGCGTCAAGCACCAGTTGGTCTGATAAATACAGTGAGGATTCATTCATTCAACAAAGTGATCAGGAGTTACTGTGTGTTGGACATTTTTCAAGTGAAGAAGACAAGTAGTGCACACTCTCTACCTCATGTAACTTACATTCTAGTGATTGAGAAAATAGACAATAAATGAAATGATTCAGACAAATAAAATGATAGATTGTGGTAAGTGTCGTGGAGCAAAACCAGTCAGGAGGCGGCTTTCTGTGGGCTGAGGGTGCCCTTGGTTTTCAGTGGAGTGTGCAGGGACACCTCCTTCAGGAGGAAAGCACAGAACAGAGGGAGGTGAGGGAGGGAAGCGAGCAGACATCTACAGGAAGAGTATATAGGCCCTGCTGTCACATCAGCCAAGGAGTCTTCCCCCCCACCCACCCAGGTAATTGATGTTTTGGATTCTCGATCCTATAGGCCCCATGGTGTTAGGCTGCTAAACTTGCATAGTAATTGTCTCTGTTGGCCTACTTGCTAAAAAACATTATTATTAAAAGATATAATTACCTAAATTTATACTTCCTATACATTTTCTGCTTGGTTTTTTGGTAGATACTTTTTTTTTTAGATTGTTTTCAGCATCGAGACTTTTATATCCATCATCCATGCATTCACTAGTCTGTACCCTTCCTTCCTTCCTTCTTCCATCTGTTTTTTTTTTGTTTGTTTGTTTGTTTGTTTTGAGATGGAGTATCACTCTGTTGCGCAGGCTGGAGTGTGGTGGCATGATGTTGGCTTCCTGCAACCTCCATCTCCCACGTTCAAGCAATTCTCCTGTCTCAGCCTCCTAAGTAGCTGAGATTACAGGTGTGTGCCACCACGCCCAGCTAATTTTTGTATTTTGGGTAGAGATGGGGTTTCACCATGTTGGCCAGGCTGGTCTCAAACTCCTGACCTCAAGTGAATGTCCACCTTGGGCTCCCAAAATGCTGGGATTACAGACGTGAACCACTGCGCCCAGCCCCATCTCTGTCTTCATTTTATGGAATTGCCATTCTTGTATTGTGCTATATATTCAGTTACCAGTATTTAGTGACATGCCTCCCCCATATACTCTAACTGCTGACGCTACAGTTGCCTACTGGTCAGTGTGTTTGACTTTCCAATGTGAATCCTACCCCTAGGCCACTAAGGTAATTCAGCATCTCTTCCAGCTATTGACAGAGTCTGTCCTAGTCAATAAGAGATGAGGAGCAGAGCAGCCTGCTGTGGGGTGTGGAGAGAGATTTCCTAGCTTTTAAGGAGAGGTACGAGAAGAAAGTCTGTTTCTTTTTATGACTTTGTGGTTGGAGGTGATTTCTGAACCTGGGATTCCATATTGTAAGTCAGGCTCAGCCTGAAGGCACAGTTACATTCTGAGGATGGTGGATCTGAGAGATGGATGGAAGCAACCACAAAGGTTGGCCAACTCTTGATTTCCTGTGATGCCAGAGAATTACTTTTGTGATTTTTTGTTGTTGTTGTTGAGATGGTGTCTTGCTCTGTCGCCCAGGCTGGAGTGCAGTGACCAGATCTCAGCTCACTGCAAGCTCCGCCTCCCGGGTTTACGCCATTCTCCTGCCTCAGCCTCCCAAGTAGCTGGGACTACAGGTGCCCGCCACCTCGCCTAGCTAGTTTTTTGTATTTTTTTAGTAGAGATGGGGTAGCCAAGATGGTCTCGATCTCCTGACCTCGTGATCCGCCCATCTCGGCCTCCCAAAGTGCTGGGATTACAGGCTTGAGCCACTGCACCCAGCCACTTTTGTGATTGTTGAAGCCCTTTTGAGTTGAGGGTTCTGATACTTGCAGTTAAAGGCATCTTACCTGGTCTACTTTATGTTCTTTCCTAAAGGAGGTAATTCTTTTACCTAGAACTTAAAATATTCCTTTAGTTCTATTTAAGCAATTCTTGTGCTTTTTTCTCATTTATGCTTTAATGATCCAATATATTCAGATTTAGCCATACATCCTGAAGTCAGACTCCTGTTTACTAGGGAAGCTGTGGGTTGGTGGGGGGGAAAAGGGGATGTTAAATGAGAGAATCTGACTATAAATATATTTTGGCAATGCCTGATTAATATGGCTATTATTAAATGTTATATAATATGTCAGGAATTTTTTATTAAAGGAAAAGTATATCTTTAAATTATATTACAGTACTCAGTTATTCATGAGAGGTATTTGTAGAAACATATGCAGTTCATCATTGACTCCAAATTGATGTACTGCTTTAGCTAAACCAGTTCCTGTTGTAGATGCTGTTTAAAATCTGAAAAGGGAAACGTATGTTTTAAAAAAATGGAACTGACATTATGTATTTCTATTTACAGAGCTTTTTAGCTTATGCAAAACAAGTCAAAAACATACAGGTTGACTTTTTTCATTAAATCATCTTATTGAAATGAGGGTCAGTTGGGGAGTTGCAGGGAGGAAGATAGGAACTAATAAGTCAGTCCTGATGATTAACTGTACCTCCTGGGACTTAAAATGCTGGGGATCAAACATTTGATTATGAAAAGTTTTAAATGTACAGAAAAATGGAAAGGACAATACCATAATCTTTCATATTACCAATTTACTTACCCAGATTCAACAATTCAGTAATTATTAACAATAAGCCATCATTTTTTTCTTCTGTATTGGAATATGCCTACATATGTTTGGTGAATTATTCGAAGGTCAACTGCAGACATCATGATTGTCTACTTTTATGGAGAAATGGAAATGATTCGTAATGAGATACCGCATTCTCCAAATTATCTGGCTTTATGAACAGCCTTGTAATTTTGTAGCCAACCATAACTTACTAAAAAAAAATATATATATATATTTTGTGGGGGGACGGGGGACGGAGTCTCGCTCTGTCGCCCAGGCTGGAGTGCAGTGGCGGGATCTCGGCTCACTATAAGCTCTGCCTCCTGGGTTCACGCCATTCTCCTGCCTCAGCCTCCTGAGTAGCTGGGACTACAGGCGCCCACCACCACGCCTGGCTAATTTTTTGTATTTTTAGTAGAGACGGGGTTTCACCGTGTTAGCCAGGATGGTCTCGATCTCCTGACCTCGTGATCCGCCCGCCTCAGCCTCCCAAAGTGCTGGGATTACAGGCGTGAGCCACTGCGCCCGGCCTAAAATATTTTTATAGAAAGGTTAATGTAATTCTGTCTCCTAGCCTTGGTGTGTTTTTTTGTCCATGAACATATCCATCCACACACTCTCTATTGCATGTCTCCCCCTCGCTGAGTGGAGCAGAGCCTGCTCTTGTGGAACCTGTGGTCTCTCAGTGAAGACAGTTGAAGTAATTGAGGTGCACTTGGTACAGCGTGATAAGAGATGCCATAGGACAGGGCACAGAGCACTGTTATTTACTGGGTTTTTTTTTTTTTTTTTTGAGACGGAATCTTGATCTGTCGCCAAGCTGGAGGGCAGTGGTGTGATCTCGGCTCACTGCAGCCTCTGCCTCCCGAGTTCAAGCCTCAGCCTCCTGAGTAGCTGGGACTACAGGTATGCGCTACCACGCCTGGCTAATTTTTGTATTTTTAGTACAGACGGGGTTTCACCCATGTTGGCCAGGCTGGTCTCGAACTCCTGATCTCAGGTGATCCACCTGCCTCGGCCTCCCAAAGTGCTGGGATTATAGGCGTGAGCCAGTGTGCCCAGCGTTCACAGGTATCTTCCTGGAGGAAGGAATGGAGTTTCACCCAAGGCCTCAAGGATACATGGGTGAAGAGGGATGGAGGTGAAGTTGTGAGCTGGAGGAGATTGTGATGTGTTCGGGACAGGGAATCCCAAGTGCAGAGGTCTAGAGGTGAGAGGAAATACCCTTTCTAGAAACATCTTGCAGTATGGTATAAATGAAGAGAGACAGGGTGAGTGTTAAGGGAAGATGTTGAGCAGATGGGAAGTGAGAGTTGGTGAAGGAAAGGTGGGCAAGGCTGGGACCATGGGTAGTCTTGGAAGTTACCTTAATGCACCTGAGCTTCCTTCTGAGGGACTGGATGTTTTTCAGGTTTCAATCAGAGCAGAGACTTGATCAGGTCTGTGTTTAAAAAGATCACTTCAAATGGAGAATCGGACGTAGGTGAGAACTTGTGTGGTTTACAACCTGGGCTAGGCTGATGATGATGACCAGGACAGAGAGGCAGTGACTTTGAGGCCTAGTTGGAAGGCTGGGGGTTACCACATAAAATAACTTAGTTTTTCAGACATATGGAGAAGTCGAAAGAATGTTAATCTCCAGCAACTCAACTTGATCATGGCCAACTTTTCAGTGTGTTTGGTTTACCTGTTTTCCTATTATTTTAGCTGTGCATTTACTTGGTTCCTTTAGCAAATCTCCACTGTGTCAATCAGAAAGATACCCTTAAATCCTGGCCACTTATTAAGATCAAGAACTTGGCTGAATTTCTTAATCTTTCTGCGCATGAGTTTCCGCATCTTAAACAATGACACTGCCTCCTAGGGTGATTATAAGGTCTTAATGGTCTGATAAGTGATAGACACCAACTCACTATATTTAGTGGTTTGTGCATCTAAACAGCCCAGAGTTAGAGGTGGATTTCAGGCTTGGCTGGATCCAGGGGCTCACCGTTTTTCTCTTTTCCATTCTGTTGGCTTCTTCAGATTATAGCAACAGGGCCATTAGCAGCTCCAGACTCAGATCTTGACCTCTTATCAAACCAGTGGGAATGTCTGTGCCCATCCCTTCCTCTCCCACAAGTCCTGGGTGTAGTTAGACCAAAGTCATATAATTGCTAAGGCCGGAGTATTTGAAAAGTCTGCACAAGGTTGATCAGGTGTCATGCCTGAGGGGATGGTGTTGAAAATTTGGGGGCACTACCTGTAGCATATGGAGAAGTAGAGGTGTTTCCACCTTAAAGCAGTGGAGAAGGCTGCTCCCCCACCAAATAAATAAATAAATAAATAAGCATTAAATAATCGATAGCAATAATTATAGTGTTATTACTATTAAATTTTGGAACCTTTGATAGTTGCAAAACTTTCACACCTTCACTCACTGTAGAAGCTTTGAATTTTTGAATGGTTTCTGGTCTACACCTTTCGGCTATTTGTCCTTAGAGTGGAGTGGCTATTTGTCCTTAGGTCTCTGCTTGGCCTGGGTACTGGCTGGTTCACATTACTAGGCTGATATCTTAACCTGCATTTCCCCAGAAGCAGGTCCCCAGGTGAGCTTTCAGTGTAGTAATTTGGTTGGGAGGTTTGCCCAACAGCCCTCATATTTGGTGCTGGACTATGAGAAGCAAGGGCAGCCGTTAGGGCAGTGTCTTCCCAAGCAGCTCCTGCGGCAGGCAGCTGGTACTGGGGACTGCTGGGAGCCAGTGAGGCACACACTCAGACCCCTCAGCCCTCTGGGATATTCTGTTTTCCTCCCGGGTGAGGGCTCTTCCTATGACCATTCATGCCCTTTACCTCTGACCTTCATGGATTGACTCTCAGGAGGTGCCCAAGAGAAAGCTGCATGGGGATGAGTTGCAGATAGAGGGACTGCAAGTGTGAGCACTGCTGTGCTGTCAGTGTCTGCTGCAGCAGGTCCCTGGAGATAAGGATGATGGGACCATGGCATTTACAGTAGGGAATTTACCCTCTGCATAATATTCCTCTTTCTGTTGAAATTGCTATACCAGGGACCATCTTTTTACTCCAAGATAAGAGAACTTAAAAGCTGGTTGGAAGTCCAGAGAGAAGGATGGGATTTGTGAGTTTACCTGACTACTAAGACCTTTTCTGACCATTTAAGTGTATTTTGTGAAGCTTCCTGACTTTTTCAGATCTTTTCAGATACTTTATTTAGAAAATATCTTAGAGGTTGGGTGCAACAGCCCGAAAAGTTAGGGTAGTTACCAGCATTGACAAAGCTGTTTTCTTCTTATGGAATATGAAGTTTTCAGAATTCTGATTAATGAAATACCTATCCAGTGATAGTAATCAGAGTGTAGATTTTATACTGATGTTTAATAATCATTTTGTTTTTTAAAATATTTTGAAGTACTGGCGGTGGGGGGGATTGCAGGGGGTTTGGTTTTATTTAGAAAAACCTGGCTCTGATTGTGGGGAGGTGGTAGAATTGGAATCCCAACCCTAGCTACTGAGGAGTGCCCGTGTGTTAAAATGGGGATGAGATGCAAGAAAGACCATAGAATTTGCTGGAGGCCACAGTGATCCCAGAATTCACAGGTTGCATTTCCAGAGCAGCGTTCTTGAGAATTTCTAGTCCAGTCTCTATCACCTGGTATTAAACAGCACACATAGTGTGGGAAGCCGCAGTGCCACTGACACATCAAAAATGCTGGGCTTACGGTAAATATGCTCTGGGCTTCGCTGCTGAGCGAAGGGCCAACCTCCTCAGGATGCTTTTGTGAAATTTCTGGGGAATCCAACCAGAAGCCAATTTTGATGTTGTAACTTTTGCTATATTGGTAGAATGAGCCTGAGAGAAAACTCACATGTTATGAGGCATGCCATGTACAGCAGTTCACTTTCATTAGCTGGTGGCACAGTGACGTTGAATGTGCCTCTGATTGGATGGAAGAAAACACATGAATCTGTGTTCATTGCAGCGAGACTTCCTTGGAGTCCTTCCTGTTGCGTAGGTAGAGAAGGGATGCCCGCTGCTTTCTGATTTGGAGTGGGTGGAGAAGGCAAACTGAGGATTTTCCTCTAAATAATTTAGACTGCCTGGGCACAGGTGAGAACGCCCATGACGGAGCAATTGTCGTTAAAGAGCCTCACACAGTGCTGTGCTGACGGGGTGCCAGTGTTCCAGGGTCTACTTCCAGGAAGGTCTTGTACATTTCAAGTAAGTAAGGGACTAAGGCACCCTGGAGGTACTGGTTACCTTGGCTTGTACTGAGCATTTCTCTACATGTCTGTTTTGTTTCACCAACGGTGTGTGCATCCTTAAATGAAGAGTAGTGTTGGAAGCGTACACGTGGCTATACAAAGAAGGGGCAAGGTTGCCACTGTTACGTAAGGATGTCAGGGGAAGAAAAACTGAAAAGAGTTTCAGTTCGCCATCTGGCTTCAGCTTCCCTGGGAGATGAGCAGAGGCCACCCTGGCTTCAGCAGACAAGGTTGTAGGTGAGTCCTGACAGACAGTCCCAGCTGAGGGGGTCCCATAAAGCCGAAGAGTGGGCCAGTCACTGGCAGAAGTGTGGTCTAGGGAAAAGGACTGTGTTTAGACTGTCAGCTCTCCACAGAGGTCTAGCCAAACACTTGTATAGGCGACTGGTAAGTCCCCAGCTGAGCCCAGTGACCAGGAAGAGAGCTGTAGCCATAGCCTGTCTGCAAAACCACACGGGTAGAGGGATGTGGCTGAGACACTCACTGCTGCCTCCCATCCTTAAGTAGTAGTGCTCTTGCATGGACGTGCCAGCATACTTGAGAAGAATGAGGATAAATGGTGACTGCTATCAAATTCCACGTGAGACGAAGCTTGTGCATCTGTGCTTTGAGCTATGTATTGTGGTTTATCACACACTTATTTTATATCCTCACCTCATAGAAAACCTAACCATAGGCCGAGTGTGGTGGCTCATGCCTGTAATCCCAGCACTTTGAGAGACCGAGGCAGGCAGATTGCTTGAGGTCAGGAGTTCGAGACCAGCCTGGCCAACATGGCAAAACCCTGTCTCTACTAAAAATACAAAAAATTAGCTGGGTGTGGTGTCAGGCGCCTGTAACCCCACCTACTCAGGAGGCTGAGGCATGAGAATTGCTTGAGCCTGGGAGGTGGAGGTTGCAGTGAGCCAAGATCACGCCACTGCACTCCAGCCTGGTTGACAGAGCAAGACTCCATCTCAAATGACAGCAACAACAAAAAAGATAAAAACCTAAATTTAGAAGGCCAGGGAAGGGAAAATATATGAACAACCAAAAGGCATGAATTTTAGAGTGTATATTTTTGAAGATGGGTTTTAAAAATTCAATTGAATGATGTTTGTGACAATTGTAATTAGATTTACTTTGATATTCAAAGTATGGCATACTAAGGAAGAAATTATAGAAGTAATGTATATGATTGTAGTTCAGTGATAATTGTGAAGGTAAATAATATATTAGGTCACATATTTCTTTTATGACATATATTTTTATTCTTTTATTTACCAAACCAAAAGGCTCTGGAGCTAGATTTGTCAAATTTGCATTCTGACTCTGCCATTTACTACTGGCTTGATCTTGGCTTAATCATTTTGACTTCAGTTTCCTCCTATTATACTTTTGTTTTTTTGTATAGCAGGTAAGTGTGGTGTGCCTGAATACTTGTTACAGTGTTGATATGTGAATAATTTTATTTTATTTTTAACAGGGACCTCCGAAACAATCTTATTAGTAGTATAGATCCAGGTGCCTTTTGGGGACTGTCATCTCTAAAAAGATTGTAAGTGTTTGAATTGCTTGCTTATGAGTTTGAATTGTTCCTTGTATAAGTAGCTGTCAACTTACTTTAACATGATGAAAAATGAATATTTAATAATTCTTTGAGCTTCACCTGACCAGGTCCCTGATATAGAAACAGAAAGAGGCTGGGCGCAGTGACTCACGCCTGTAATCCTAGCACTTTGGGAGGCCGAGGCGGGTGGATCACCTGAGGTCAGGAATTCCAGACCCCCCTGACCAACATGGTGAAACCCCATCTCTACTAAAAATACAAAAATTAGCTGTCATGGTGGCGTGTGCCTGTAGTCCCAGCAACCTGGGAGGCTGAGGCAGGAGAATCACTGGAACCTGGGAGTGGGAGACCGCAATGATCTGAGATCGTGCCACTGCACGACAGGGCGAGACTCTGTCTCAAGAAAACAAAAAGAAAGAAAAACAGAAAGAATATTTTATATAAGTAGCTGAGAAGGTGGTTAATTTGCACAGTGGTTTGATTTGTTTGGTGGTGGCTGGCTGTGTTCCTCTTCTGCTACTAAAATCATTACCATGTCGGCTTTGCCAGCAGACATAATCTGTAGACGATTTTCAAATTATGAATCCATTCAAACTGTGTCCGTTGTAAATGCCATGTAAACAAAGGTACCTTTTAAGTAATGATTTAAAGTCTTGCCATTTTCATGTGTATCTATATATTACAATTTTAAAACCCAAGGACCAGTTTTTTATTGCTTCTGAAGCTAAACAACTCTCCTATCTCCTATATGAAGCTCCTTTCGCAGTTGCTGTCTGAGCAGGCCCACATTTTAGAAGCGGCTCTACAAAAAAGCCATGAGGACTGTCTCTCCATCCTTTATTCTTTCTGAAAGCATTTACTGAGCACTTAACCACTTACCATGCCCTGACTTCTTCGGAAGATCTTGCAGACTCTTGGGGTTGGGGGGATAGATAATGTCGGAGAAGAAAAATAATTTTCCCTCTACCCTTCCAGTTTCTCAGCTTGGACCTCTAACAAAAGACAGATTAACAAGAGAAAAACAGAAGTTTATTGAGAAAACTCAGGAAAAGAGTAATTCTCAAAAGAGGTGGCATAGAACTCTGGCTTATGTCGCCTTTCAACAAGGAGCAGTACATTTTTTGAGAAGTGCCAAGACAAAGGAGAAGGACCTTGAGTCTCTTAAGGGAAAGCAAATTGTGGGAAGGCAAATATACGGGAGACTAATGGTAGATAAAGTCTAATTAGTAATGTTTGTTATGTAGATTCCTTTGGTGTCTTGACTAAGCTGATAAGGGTCCAAAGCCCTCTCCTGGGAGGCACTTTTGTCCTTTCTGGTGGAGAGGGGAGGAGGGACACCTTTCTAAATTTATGTCCTGCTTTTCCTCAGCTAGGGTAGAGCAGAGAGCTTTTCTTGTATCTATCTGCTTTTCAATCGGCCTGTAGCTAGAAATAATCCTTATGCCAATACGACATGTTTTGGGTGACATGTTCTGCTACCCTTCAGTCGTCAGTGAAAATACATCTGAACACACACACAGGTGCTGTAACAGGTAAATTCATAAACATAACCTGCTAGGGAAAGGAGAGAGCACCTGCGATGGGAACAGCCTGCTGTGAGAGCCACAGACTTGTTTAGATTTGAACTTGCTCCCAGGGAATGAATACGTATTAAAAAGGCCCTCCAAACAGGGTGGGCGCAGGTATGCAAGAATGTATCTCTTGGGACAATAGTTTAGTTCTTTGATCAGAGCAGAAAGTAGAAAGAGGAAAAAGAATATTGGAAGATCATACTGGTCAGGGGACTGGGCTTTTGAAGATCTGCTATGTTAAAAATGTTTAATCTGTTCTTTAGACAGTAGGGGGCTACCAGAACTTTCTGAATATGGAATTGACATGATCAGATTTGTATTTCAGAATATTCTGATGGCAATAAGGAGAAACCACATAAGTGTAGGAAGACTAGGGACAAAAGTTCAGGGAGAGAGACCAGATCTGTGATTTTATTTTCCTTATAGTCATCCTTTTGGCTGGCTCTATCTCTTGTTTCTCTGGGATTCTTATGTACTTCTTT
The DNA here is from genome assembly GCF_000951035.1 of Colobus angolensis palliatus. NCBI lineage: Eukaryota > Metazoa > Chordata > Mammalia > Primates > Cercopithecidae > Colobus > Colobus angolensis. Next base: position 6,545,142 of record NW_012114555.1, read on the forward strand.
AAGTTTTCTTTTTTTTTTCCCCCTCCAGTGTGTGTGGGTATTTTTTTATGTCTTACTGGTTTTCTGTAGTATTTGCATAATAACACTGGGTATGGCTGCTTTTAGTTTAATTATGCCATGACTTACATCGACTTTCCATCCTAATACTTTTGACATCTTTTGTCTTATTTAGTCGTTTAAAACCTATTTCTTTTTTTTTTTTTTTTTTTAACTTTTTAGTTCAGGGGTACAAGTGCAGGTTTGTTGCATAGGTAAACTTGTGCCATGGGGGTTTGTTGTACAGATTATTTCATCACCCAGGTATTAAGCCTAGTACCCGTTAGTTGTTTTTCTTGATCCTCTCCCTCCCACCACCCTCCTCCCTCCAAAAGGCCTCAGTGTGTGTTGTTCCCTCTATGTGTCCATGTGTTCTCATCATTGAACTCCCGCTTAAAAGTGAGAACATGCAGTATTTGCAAAACCTGTTCTTTTTTATTGTCAAATCCAATTGTAAAAATTGGTCATGCCCTTTTTGCAAAATATTTTTTTTTGTTATTGCTTTTGCAAGTAAAATATCTTTCATCTAAAACCTGTCATCTGTAGCTTTCCTCCTATTTTTCTCTCTTAGACAGTCTTAAGGGTCAGAATTCTGTAAGATTAAGAACGGTAGGAGTTAAAGGATTTTCTCTTTGTCTTTGAAAATTAGTTACAATTTGAATCAGTAGGGAATTTTCATACCGTAGTTTTTGCTGGGGGTGAGTGGTGGTTCCCTGTGTTTATCAGTCTTTGTCTGCACTCATTAGAAGCTCAGGGCCATCTGGAGGAGATCTTGCTACTAATCAGTTTTCTTCTCTTCCGCCCATTCTACACTTTATTATTTTCTAGTGAAAGCTTTTAATGAAACAAGTTAGAAAAACTGGCTGGTCTGGGGTAGGTGGTAGTGGAGATTGGAGTTCTAGGTAAGAAAGGTAAGAGTTATAGGAGGGTGGAGCTTAGGCATCAGATTGCATGGGACCAAGCCAGGTTTAGCGTTCAGTAAAAGCGCTCTCAACCAGTGTAATCAAAGTGATAAGGTGGTGATCGGTGTCAGTTCAGTTAAACAAAAATTCCTAAAGTTCATCCTGAGAGCCCAGCTGTGAGCAAGGCTCTGGAGACACACAGGTAAATCAGGAACCTCTTGAGGGGTCTGCAGTCTAATGGAATTACGAACACTGACCACGAGCCTGGATATGGAATCGAAATACAGTTGCAAGGAGATGAAGCAGTAGCTAGAGTTTAGCTGCTGTAAGAGTCTTGGAAGTTGTTAGGACTCAGCTATCCAGACACAGGCGGGGGATACAGAGCATGACCGTAAACAGGCTACGCCTCCAGACACAGGTCATTAGGAAGTGGAAGGGCAGCAGCAGGTAAGCATGATTTACAGCAGTGACTCACTTTCTTTGTGCTTCTGTCTGTGCCTGAGTCAGTTTTGCACCCATGCCTAGGAACATGAGTCCTCAAGTAGAAAGCAAAAGTGTAGGGGCTCAGATCTATCCTATCAGAAACTCTGGGGCTGATGCTGAATGATTTTTATTTCAACCATCCCTCCCAGTGATTCTGATGTGAAAGTATGAGAACTTTTAGAATATTTTTCCCTCCAGTCTATTTTTTTCCCCTTAATGAGAGGAATGTGAAATTATCCTCTCAGTCCCTTTCTTATCCCCTCCCTCTGTGTTCCACACTGTTGTAGTCACAGCTTTTAGGTAATAAAAATATTAATGCTAATTGTATCTCTATGCTGAGATATAGGTTGAAGAAAACTTGGCTGTTAATAAAAAGCAGTGTCTTCATAATATTTTAGATACTGCAGATTCTCTTAGGATCTCCATCTAGTTATTTATCTTTCAGTAAATAAACTCTTAAGCACTGCCATCCAAAATGAATTTTAAAAATTCTTGTTCAGGAGTATTTAATATAATTACTGATATTGTACCAGGTATTGCCTTAGTAGTCTTTCACTGTGTTACATGTTAAGTAGTCTCTTGTGTTCTTGCTTAGGAAGGTAATTGCCATTTATAATATTCTTCCCATTAGAAGATACATTCTTAATTCCAAACAGATGACTTGTAATTAACTTAGGATACACAGCTTGCAAGCTGAAGAAGTCCTGTATGTAAACTCAACGGGATATAAAGATATTTGACAGTAGTGTTTGCTAGTTGCTCATAGATACAGACCCTTTTTCTTATGGGTTCTTAAGTCATTAATTTCAATTGTGCATCTCCCTTAACAAGCATACATAAAGTATTTTTGTTATTATACCATGCCTTTGCCTTTAGTTTATAAATAATTTGAATCAGGAAGTTGAAGTGGCTCTCTGAAGAATATACTATCAGAAGTAGGTGAACCCTAGATCCATCACTTTCTCTTGTGTTTTATCAGCGAATTTAAGTTGATTTTCAATCCAAATAAAAACCCATTATCAATATCTAAATACCATTTTAAGTAGGTGTAGCTGTAACGAAATTGTTTCCCAGAGAATCAATGGTAATTGCACCATTTAAAGCTCAGAACTGAGACAAGATTATAAATTGAGCCCAGATACGCTTGTTTGTGCAACAATTTACAAGAAGATGCCTAATTTTTGTTAACAGTGAAACCCAGAAATAAAAGGAAAATCAACTGGAATTTAAACGAAAAGGCCCCATATGATTAAATACTTAGGAGCTACAGAACGAGGACAGATAAAGACTTGTATTGCTTAAGATTCTTTGATCAAAAGTTGTCATAAGAGAGAGAAGGCAGAACTATGAAATTATTGAAGACCAAGATTACCTAAGGTGCTGTGTTAGTCCTCTCCAGAGAGAGAGGACCAGTAGGATGTATGAGAGGGGATTTATTAGGGGTAATTGGCTCACGTGATCACAGAGGGAGGGCGGTCCCGCAATAGGCTTTCTGCAAGCTGAAGGGCCTATGAATCCTGTAGCATAGCTCAGTCCAAGTCTGGAAGCCTCAGAACTGGAGACGCTGACCTTGCAGTCCCCAGTCCAAGGCCGAAGTCCTGAAAGCCCCAGGAAGCCCACTGATGCAAGTTCCAGAGTCCAAAAGACAACCTGTAGCCTGATGTCCAACAATAGGAGGAGAAGACGTCCTGCTGTGGAAGGGGAGAGAGAACAGAGAGAGAAGCCCTCTCTTTTCCCTGTTTGTCCCAGCGGGGCTCCAGCTGATTGGATGGTGCCCACCCACATTGAGGGCAGGTCCTTCCTCTCTGTCCATTCACTCCTGCACCAATCTCCCCTGGAAACACCCTCAGAGACACACCCAAACCAATGCTTCACCAGCCAGTGAGACCTCTCAGTCCAGCCAAGTTGACACCTAAAATTAAACCATCTCATTTTAACTTCTGAAATAGTCAAGGAAAAAAGCAAATGAGTTAGGTACCTGATTCAAATGCTATGTTCTTAGAATTTCTGGTGAGACTACTACATCTTCTGCCATGACCAAGTACACAGTTTGGAATCCAATACTTTTAGTTTGAAATGGATGGTGTAGATCGCCTTATTGAAGAGTAACTGAGTATCTCAAAGAATGTGTACCTCTCTATGAGAGAGAATAATAGGGACTTTGGAGGCAATATGATGAAAATATTTTTGAAAGTTTGGCTTAGGGAGCTTATTCTAATTATTTTGTTAGAATTCAAAGTGTGATGAAATTGGCTGGGTGCGGTGGCTCAAGCCTGTAATCCCAGCACTTTGGGAGGCTGAGACGGGCGGATCACGAGGTCAGGAGATCGAGACCATCCTGGCGAGCACGGTGAAACCCCGTCTCTACTAAAAAAAAATACAAAAAACTAGCCGGGCGAGGTGGCGGGTGCCTGTAGTCCCAGCTACTCGGGAGGCTGAGGCAGGAGAATGGCGTGAACCCAGGAGGCGGAGCTTGCAGTGAGCTGAGATCCGGCCACTGCACTCCAGCCTGGGCGACACAGCCAGACTCCGTCTCAAAAAAAAAAAAAAGAAAAACAAAGTGTGATGAATTATTCCAAGTCTAGCAACTAATAAAACTTAAGATTCATTGCTTCAGGGTTTTCTTGCATAGGGCTTACTAAGTCCACTGAAAACAATGATGCAAGTCATGCCATCCCAGGTGAAAGTTACAGATATTGTTAGTGGTTATCTCCCAACGTAAAGTTTTTACTTTTAAACCAGTGCAGGTCTCTGATTAAATGTAAAAATAAAATTGTGTTCATTGTCCTTGATGTCAAGCAAAATAAATAAAGAGGGATAGAACAAAATATTAACTAAAACTTTTACATAGGTAAAAAGAAAAAAGTTTCATTGAGGAGAAGTAAAAAATATTTAGAAGGTAACATTTAATAGGAAATAGAAATGAGGAGTGATTGCAAAAATAATTGGGCCATATCACAGATGTTGTTAAAGTAATTTGGCTTGGAGTCTGAATGATAGATCTGTAAACTGAAAGCTAACACGATTGTTTTTTTTTTTTCATTGTAGTTGAAACTTCTGAGTATTTAAGGAATGAAGTCAGAAAATGGTATTTTCAGATGTTCCTCAGGAAACAAAAGTTCCATCATTGTAATAATTTGCCCTTTTATCCATTATCCGTTATTTACTGGCTGAGTTTGGGCTCAGTTCTCCAACTACCCCAGCATAATTAACTGTGTAGGTCATCTAAGGAATTGTATTGCGGGCAGCAAGATAGTTTGAGTCTCATTTTTACTACTACAATTTTATCTTGAGTAATTTTGCAAGAGTAAGTACTTGAAATATAGAGGGCACTGTAATTGAGCAGCATTAGTCTGTGCGTGCCAGCAGTAAGTGAAAGCAAGGATCATTTTCGGCCTCACTGCTATCCTTATCTCACTTAAGTAGAGTAAATATCTCAAATATGCTAGAATAAAGGTCTTGTGCGATACCTGGGTGCTGTTCTTGAATACTGAATGCATGAGACCTTCATTAACCAAGAGAAGTAATTGAAGACACTTTTCCACCCTTCTCCTTAGGGATCTGACAAACAATCGAATAGGATGTCTGAATGCAGACATATTTCGAGGACTCACCAATCTGGTTCGGCTGTAAGTACATCTTTTCTTTCCCATTAAAAGATAAGGAAGCATTAGAGCCAGTACCTAAATATGTATGAAACTTATGATCTATTTAATTATAAGTAGCAACTGTAGGGGTTTTAGAAGCCTTAAGGGGCAGAGAGCTCACAGTTTAATCATGGGGGTGTAATCTGCTCAGAATATAATGGTACCTTACCACACCACACACAGACACATGTGCGCACACAGACGCATGTACACACACACCACATAACACAGTGTAGTACATGCAACAGAGAGCACATTCATGCTGAGAGGTATGATCAAAAGCTTTGCTAGTCTGGGAAAATTTGAGCTGATGTACGCTGATGGCCCAGAAGATTTGCAGAGATCTGGGTAGTTAGAAAGGAAAAGAAGCCAAACCAATGATACGTGAAGGTGGGAATGAGAACAAGGCCATTTGTCAAGGGGAGGGGGGGTGGACCTGAGTAAAATAACCATTTGAATTGTGCCTCTGACCATGTGATTTGGGGTGAGTTGTTTGACTTCTCTGTTTTTCACCTGCAAAGTAGGATTAATAGTAGCTCAAAGTTACAGTGATTATTTAAGATTTAAGTTGTATATATCTGTTTATTATAATTTATATAGAATATAAATGTGGAAGAACTTTGTATAAGTCATCAGGTATGTTTATATCTTTTTTAAAAAAAGAAGTTTTAAGCCAGACACGGTGGCTCACACCTGTAATCCCAGCAGTTTGGGAGGCCGAGGCAGACAGCTCACTGGAGGTCAGGAGTTGGAGACCAGCCTGGCCAACATGATAAAACCCCATCTCTACTAAAAGTACAAAAATTAGCCAGGCGTGGTGGCGCATACCTGTAGTCCCAGCTACTCGGGAGGCTGAGGCACGAGAATTGCTTGAACCCAGGAGGCAGAGGTTGCAGTGAGCCAAGATTGCACCACTGCACTCCAGCTCTGGGTGACAGGCCAAGACTCTGTCTCAAAAAAATAAAAAAAAGTAATAAAAGTTCTGTTTGGGAGTAATTATACATAAGGCTGATTATTTATAATAGACCTTTATTTTGAAATGTATGAAAAGCAGATAGGGGCTTAGAACTGATTAAACAATAGGAAGCCACTAAAAGACATTTCTGTTGGAAAATGGCATGAAATCGTGTTTTAGAGACAAGCCGTCTGGGAATAGGGTTCCGCATGAAATGCTAGATGTGGAGTGGAAGGTCAGTGTAAGGGTTGTCTACTTGCGGTTCTTTCTCCCTGTAGCTTTTTAGAATGTTTCTTGTATTTCATGTTACCTTTGAAAAACCAATTAGAAGCTTAAATGATGAGATTCTTTCATCTATACAGTAAGGGAAGAGACTTCAGATCAGTTATTAGAGTAGAACAGAATGTTCCTGCTGCATAGGAAATTTGTAGCTGTTTTCAGTGTGTCCTTTCATTTTCAGGGAAAGGTATATGGCCTGATTTTTGTTTTTCAACAAAAGACTGATTTGGTGTGCAGCTTTACTCATGACTTGAAGTTAGTTGAATTAATTACTGCGTAACTCCTTTGTAACTGCCTTGCAAACATTTCTATCTCAGTGCTTTTTAAAATCTCTTCTTGAGATTTTGGTATTTTTACTTTTTGTTTGTTTGTTTGTTTTCGAGATGGAGTCTCGCTCTGTCACCCAGGCTGGAGTGGGAGTGGCATGATCTCGGCTCACTGCAACCTCCACCTCCCGGATTCACGCCATTCTCTGCCTCAGCCTTGCGAGTAGCTGGGATTACAGGTGCCCGCCACCACGCCCGGCTAATTTTTTTGTATTTTTAGTAGAGATGGGGTTTCGCCATCTTGGCCAGGCTGGTCTTAGACTCCTGACCTCATGATCCACCCGCCTCGGCCTCCCAAAGTGCTGGGATTACAGGTGTGAGCCACCGTGCCTGGCTATATTTTTACTTTTGAGGACTGCGTTAGAATTGACAAAATCATACATCTGTGAAGGAGACTTTTGTTATGTTTTTGGACAGCTATGACTGAAGTAATGAAAAACAAAATAGTAAACTGGAGTCTACTATTTTGTTGATTTTAGTTTTAGATTGATTTCTAGCTCTGGCCTAGGTATTTGACACATCACCACATGTTCTTTAGGCAAAAGAGCTGGGTGGGACAGAGCTTCTGTTAGGGCAGATTGCTGTTTTCTTAGTATTCCCTTTGCCTCCTTCCTCAAGAACTAAAATATTTGGTAGGTTTAGAACTTGGGTGGTCTCTTAACATTTTTACCAATTATCTTATACCTGTTGTGAGAATTTATACATCACGGAACACAATGAACATCATCCAAGTAACACATTAAAACATAAAAATAACATTGCCAAGCTTCCCACTTTGAGATTTGATTGAGATAATCTTATAGTTCATGTACTAATAGATGATAGTGGCCTTTAAATTTGATTTACTTTTATTTTTATATAGATTTCTGGGGTACAGGTGCAGTTTTGTTACAGGCATAGATTCCGTGGTGGTCAAGTCAGGGCTTTTAGGTATCCATCACCTGAATAATGTACATTATACCCATTAAGTAATTTCTCATCATCCACCTTCCTCCCACCCCCTCATGCGTGTGATTCTCCACTGTCTATCATTCCTATTGTGGATCTCCTAAATGGAGCAGTGTGTGGCATATACAGCAGTATACCTGGCCTACATCTTTTAAATACTTTGTAAAGAACAACATGGCAATTAAGGAAACTTCTTACACTCAGCATTGCATTACAGTGACATTGCTTATCATAATTTGGGTTGGCACAGGTCTAGAGCTGTGGATCAGGAAACTTTAAGTATTTTGCATGGGCTGCTGCTGTCCCCAGATTTTTGAGCTCTTGAGCCAGGCCATATGCGGATTGTGAAGGCTGATAACAGCTCATATTTCAGATGTAGAGAATGGCACTTTCTCAGTCCAGTGAGTGGAAAAGAGAATATGATTAGGAATGGAGCATGCAGTACATTCCTTAGATTAGGAATCAGAGATCTTCCTCTTACTGTTTCCCACCTGAAAGAGAAGGTATACAAAAAGAAGGAATTCTAGAGTAGATCACTGTTCTAGCTGTTTCCTTTGGTAACGCTTGAACTGGGGACCTCAAACTGAGTGGGTCCTTTAGCCAACTTCCTTGGCTAAGGGATGATGAGACCTTGGCGGACAGCCTAGGCATTCTCAGCCAGATTTCTTATCATTTTTGATCGAGTCTTGGCTTTGGAAATTTATGAATTCATTTTTTTTAAAAAACTACCCTTTCTTTAAGTGTGTCAGAGACCTTAGTAGACATGGGTGGGGTGGGGGTGTAAAATTGATTAATTCTATATATTGATCTCTGCCTTTGCTGATGGAGAAGTTCTCTTGAACTATCTCAGAACAGTATAGTCCTACTTGCAAAGGTTCTCACTCTGTCCCACTGTAACAGTGGATGTAACTGGCAGACCAAATGGGGAGCCAATAATGGACTTCTGTGAAGTCTGTGTCCTTCACTTAGGAAGTTAATTTGCAGAGAAATGTCAGGAGATCTACAGACCAAAATCTCTGTCAGGAGATCTACAGACCAAAATTTTTTCAAGTTGTTCTTTATGGGCAATCTAATACCTGTATATTTTCCTCAAGAATTATACTTTTAATACTTTCCTATCAGAAATACATGTATTTATAGAAACTACCCTTTACAATTTCCTTTATATGCAAACATATGTTGTATGTGTATGTATTTGTATATAAATAAATATATACAACTAATATGTTTGTATAAAGAACTTCCTTTATACAAAAAAGTGGTTGTTATTGAGTAATAAAATCATATGAAGGAAAAATTAGATCTCTTTTCATCATTTCAGTTGCATCATCCTGAGATAACTTGTATTAATGATCTGATATATATATATATATATATTTCTTCTGTTATACTCAGAAATGCATAGACACACGTACAGGGCTTTAAAAATGCTCTGTACCTGGCAACTCAGTTTAAAAATAATTTACCAACATATTAACATCTTTTTAATAGAGTACATGTTGATTTAGTTCATGCTTGTCATTGGCTACAGAATATTCTAGGTATAGAACAGATTGTAACTTAGTCATTCCTCTGTAGATGGAGATTGCATTTAATTGCATCTTCCCCTCCTTTACCAAATCTGCCCTGATAGAGGCTTCAGTATAATAGATGATGCATCATATTCGCATGCAACTCTTAGGAATTCAAATGTATCTAGTTAGCAAAAAATAAGTAAATAAAGTCAAATTAAGTGAGAGTAAAACAACAATGGCCAGTCACAGTGGCTCACGCCTGTAATCCCAGCACTTTGGAAGGCCGAGGTGAGTGGATCACTTGAGGTTAGGAGTTCAAGACCAGCCAGCCTGGCCAACATGATGAAACCTCGTGCCTACTAAAAATACAAAAATTAGCCAGGCCTGGTGGCATGTACCTGTAATCCCAGCTACTCTGGAGGCTGAGGCATGAGAATCCACTTGAACCCAGGAGGCAGAGGTTGCAGTGAGCTACTGCACTCCATCCACTGCTCTCCATCCTGGGCCACAGAGTGAGACTTGTCTCAAAAAAAAATAATAAAATAAAAAAGAACAGCATAAAGGGTGGAGTGGGCGGGTAACCTGCTGCTCCTTTCTACGAGCTTATTATGATATGGGAGCAGTGACTTTGCTCTTGTCATTCTCGACTCCCTTTTAATTTTATTTCTTTACGTACGTATTTGGTGAGCATCTCAGAGCTAGACTGTGATTGTAATGTTTTAAAATATGTGTCATTGTTTATGGCCCCCAAATCCAAGCTAATTACTTCACTTGTGTTCAGCTGTACAAATAGCAGTCTGTTCCAACACTCAAGGAAAAATTGGTTTGCGTTGGGATTTCCTGAGAAAATGCCATGTCCTTCTCTAATGTGATCCCTTCCTTTGTGATTTCCAAGGGAAATATCTAATAATATGCATATTAGAACGTAGTGGTTGCTGTAAGATGCAATTTTTTTTTATTTTTTATTTTTTTGGGAGACAGAGTTTCACTTTGTTACCCAGGCTGGAGTGCAGTGGTACCATCTTGGTTCACTGTCACCTCCGCTTCCCAGGTTCTAAGCGATTCTCCCACCTTAGCCTCCCAAGTAGCAGGGACTATAGGCACACATCATCAACCTGGCTAATTTTTGTATTTTTAGTAGAGATGGGATTTCACCATATTGGCCAGGCTGGTCTCAAACTCTTGACCTCAGACAATCTGCCTTGGCCTCCCAAAGTGCTGGATTACAGGTGTGGGCCACTGCACCTGGCCCAATTCTTTTCTTTATACGTAAGTCCTACATTTGTAGGATAGATATTTATGTCTAACTTACTGTTACGGAATCTTGCAAACATTTAAAGAAAATTGGAGACAATTGTACATATAAGGAATGTGTGTGTGCCCATTGCCATGTCTCAGCACTTCAGTTTTACCTACCATGTCTTGTCTTCTAGCTTTCATTATTTTAAATATGTTCCAGTAATTGTATAATTAAAAAGGGATGGTTTCATAACATACACAGTTGTTGACTATAATTCCATCTAAGTTACTTTCTTAAAAAAAATTTTTTTTTGAGATGGAGTCTCACTCTTACTCAGGTTGGAGTGCAGTGGTACAATCCCAGCTCACAGCAACCTCTGCCTCCTGGGTTCAAGTCATTCTGGTGTCTCAGCCTCCTGAGTAGCCGGGATTACAAGCACATGCCATCACACCCAGCTAATTTTGTAGTTTTAGTGGAGACGGGTTTCACCATTTTGGCCAGGCTGGTTTCAAACTCCTGACCTCAGGTGATCCACCTGCCTCAGCCCTCCCAGAGTGCTGGGATTATCGACGTGAACCACCGCGCCCAGCCAAAATGATTTTTATTTTTTATTTTCTTAAAATGTTGTTATGATTTATACTGCCATGGGCATACCTTTCTAACAATTCACATTTGGTATCTGCTCTGATAGGCCAAAAAAAAAAGACATCCCTTTCCTCCTTTCAATTTGAAAATACTCTTTTCTGTTTAAGTTCCTAGGTACTTCTTCTATGAGAATCATTGAATCCAGCCTTTTTCTTACAAAAAAATTATAAAATATAAAAACCAATCCAGTCTTGTTCTTGCTGAAGGCCATTGTAGGTTAATTTGTAAAGTGTTGGCCCTTGTGTGATATCAGGTCTTCCCATCCAGCAATATTGTTGCTACTGGTGTCCCAGGAACAGCTGACCCCTCCCTGATCAGTTCTCTTCTCCAGCTCCACTTGGAAATCCATCTGCCCAATGGTCGCTCTCTCCCACATATGAAGGATTCAGCCCAGCTTCCAGAGAAGTTGCAGGACTCCAGATTTCTATCCCATCCTCTGCTGTGTTTCACCCCCCGCCTCACTTCTAGAACTCTACGTCTCAGTTCTGCCTGTTCTTGGTACCACAACAGGCATAGAACAGATCTTGTGGTGGTTGGGCATATGCGATTTTTCCAGAGCATTCAGTCTCATTTTAGCATTAGAAGTCCCCTGAAGGTGAGGTGTACATCCTGAGCAATGAGCAATTATTGAGCACCATTTATACTCCAGCATGTTACTGGTGTACACGGAAGTGCACACAGACACAGGCCCTCCTCCACCCAGCTCCAGAGCTCATAGTCCAGTATGGAAGAAATACTTTGGTCAAGTTGTTTTGGGTGTAACAAACTACTCACATTGTAGAATAGGGGTTTCTGAGTTCCATTCAATTCAGAACGCTGCAAGAGTCAGGTTATGTATTGAAGCCTGTTGACACGAGATAGACTAGAGCAGTGATTTGCCCAAGAGCAACATGGAGTTCTATCCCCAGTCTCTCATATTAAGCCCTGAACTCATACCGCTGTCCTCATGATTTTCAGTCATGTTTAGTACGCTACTGCTGCTGGTCATTGAGGCCATCCTTTTCCTTTTGTTATTGTTTAAAGTTTTAATTATTCATTTTCTATTTGTTTTTACATTTTTATTTGCCGCTTTCTTAAATTAGATGCACGTGAACACTTAGAGTAATTCTAATGGGAATTCAGTAGGGTACCTTTTAGGTTCACCTGATACTTGGCAGAAAAATTCTTATCTAGCATTAGTGTGATTTTAATAATTGTATTTACTACTTTGTATAAGGTGAAGAATAATTTTCTTCTTCAACCTTGGAGGAAGTATTTGCTAATCACTCCCTCTTTGTAAGCGCTGACACTTTCATGACTTCTTTGTAACATTATTTAATGACTGTAGGATGCTTTAGAAAATACAGAATAGGATAAAATGATAGATAGTTGTATTTTTAAAAGTGGAATTGTTTTCTGTCTTTCAGAAACCTTTCGGGGAATTTGTTTTCTTCATTATCTCAAGGAACTTTTGATTATCTTGCCTCATTACGGTCTTTGTAAGTAAAACATTTTTTTCTCTGTTTTTTGATTTTCATGTCTTTGAAAATTAAAAACATTTATTATGTGGTTTCAGAGACTTTATAAGGACAATCTTGTCAAGTTAGAATCTCACTTGAGAGCTTGCATTCACATTAGAAAACATACAGTAAGCCTGAATAATGTGGTTTAGACTAGGACAACGGTTTTCTCCTTAGGATACCGTATTACTCTAATCTATATTTAGAGTAAGTAAACTGGTAAGTTTTTCTTTTTGACTTTTTTTTAAATCATAAAATGTTGCATTGTTTGACTAATTAAATTTCCAAAGTATAAAATATCCCTTCCTATGAAGAATTTGTAGGAATATTTTATACTTTAGGAATTTAATTTTATCCTGTAAAGCGGCCCCCACCCTCCACTTAAAATCAGATTTACAGCTTATTGCTGATGTCTCTGGGGATGTTTATTTAGAACGCCCGCTTTATGAAATCGGTAAGTTCTCATTTACACAGTTTCTTGTAGCTTTAGAATTGGTTGATTTTTTTTTTTTTCCCAGATGGTTTTGTTAACTTGAGAGATTGCATAGAAGTTATTTTGAAAGTAACTATTTTCAGATAAACCTTAACATATCTCAGACTATAAATTATCCTAATTTTATTGGAATTACAGTTAAATATAATGTTTTTCAGGTTTTCATTGAGTAATTTATGGGATTGAGTGTTTTTCTTCCAGGGAAAGAGTTTTTCTCTCCTGATTCCTCTCTTCCGTGTACTCTGACTTCTCCTCTCATCTCTCTTCCTTTCCTACACCTGTCATTTAAATCTCATTTAGGAGTCTTCCTTGGGATGTAACTAATAGGTATTAGGAGCCCTAACCAGCTTCTCACCATCATAGCAGGCATGTGTATGTACTTCTGAAGTCACTTTGCCTCATACTCCATCTTCTTTCTCTTTTTGGCACGCTTACCATTCTTATCCAGAAGACTACCTTTGAGCAGAAACATCTACTTTTGGCATATTTAGTGGGCTCAGGTCAGCCATTTCTGCAAAGGTTAGGAAATAAAAAAGACAAAAGCTAGTCTGGGTTTTGAGACCCTGGGTAGCAGGAACATGGGAAGTATTTTCATCCCCAACGTGGGAGAAATTGCCAGTGTTTTTACCTGGGAGTGTTAGGAACTGACCAGAAGGTGGTGCTTAGAAATTAGGAGTCTGTCACATCCTCCTTCTGGTGTTGTTTAAATTTATTTTCTATGCTGTATTCCATCAGATCCCTTTTCTTTTTTCCTTACTCTTTTTTGCCAAAACTAATGAGGTGAACCATGAGCCAACACTCTAGCTGTGTTAGAAGCACACACACTTAAACATTATTGCACTTTGTTGATTTATTTTTATAGAACATATTGCATTCTATTTTAGCTATGTTTACATTTTGATTCTTCTATTATATGTTGCCCCCCATATTGGCAGGAACAGGGTCCTGCATTTATTGTTATTAGCTGGACTTAGCCAATGCGTGGCACATGAATGGTCAGCACTTAGTAATTATAGTATTTAAGAGATTTGTGCTTATATCTCAGCTCTGTTTATCCTTTCTTCTTCTCATGCCCAAGTGCCAAATTATAAAGGTTTTTGCCACATATAAAGACATTTCATTACTATCTTTTGTATCAAAGCGGAGGCATTCTTATTTGTGTGCTTTTGATTTATTGGGTCTTTATCTCTTACATTTGTAAATCTCTATGGTGTCACTTGGTGCATAGCAGAAAGGGGTCAGAAACAGTTCCTACCCTGGGGAAACTCACAGTCTGGTTAGAAATACAGAATATAGTCACAGAAAACAATCCATATTGCTTTAGGTTGCTGTTTCATTGTCAAAATCAACAGAGTTGGTAGGCATTTAGGACAAGAATGTGATAATGATGCTGGAAAATTGGGGATGGCTTCAAGATCTAATATTAATGCCACACACTTCATGATAAATGGGTAGAAGCTTGTTAGACAAAAAGGAATGGGATTTGGTATTCTAGAGAACCCTGGTGTTCAGTAGCTTGTTGCATAGAAGAGGGATATCTGCCAAAGAGTCTTTGTTTGCCTACCAGATTTCATCCAAAGCAGAAACTAGGGACCAGCAAGAACAGTGTTGGGGTCCAAAACTCTGCAATTCAGCTCCTTGGAGAGAAACTGTAGCTAGCCAACGAAATGTACTTTAGGCGTGGTGTGGGTGAACAGTATTGTGCTTGCCACCAGAAGCGTAACCCAGTATAAAACAAAAGTGCTATTTAATTTTATTCACTCTAATCTTTTAAGTTGTATTTGCATGTTACAGGGAATTCCAGACTGAGTATCTTTTGTGTGACTGTAACATACTGTGGATGCATCGCTGGGTAAAGGAGAGGAACATCACAGTACGGGAGACCAGGTGTGTTTATCCTAAGTCACTGCAGGCCCAACCAGTCACAGGCGTGAAGCAGGAGCTGTTGACATGCGGTAAGGGAGAAATCCAAACTGAGAAAGCGTTTACCATATTTTGACTTTCTACCATGTTTTTCTTGACAAATTGTAAGATTCTCTTTATACTTGGACAGAACTAGTATGCAGCCATTAATCATTGTGAATTTGATAATATTTAGTTTATGCCAACAATTCAGCCTTTTTTTAAAATTGGTCTTTAAGGTAGTAGCTGTTTTTAGGTTCACATCAACTTTCTTTATGCAAACCAATTTCAAAGAATAGATTTTCAGATTTTCCATCAGTTGGCAACTCATGAATTTGTCTGTAGTAACACAATCTCAGGATGCACATATCCTGTGTGTGGATGGGAATGTGAATGATACAGTCTTTTTGAAGCAACATGTTTCAATGTTCTTAAAAGACTGATACAGGCAGGGCATGGTGGCTCACACCTGTAATCCCAGCAGATCACCTGAGGTCAGGAGTTTGAGACTAGCCTGGACAACATGGTGAAACCTTGTCTCTACTAAAACTACAAATACAAAAATTAGCTGAGTGTGGTGGCAGGTGACTGTAGTCCCAGCTACTTGGGAGGCTGAGGCAGGAGAATTGCTTAAACCCCGGAGGTGGAGGTTTCAGTGAGCGGAGCTTGCGCCATTGCACGCCAGCATGGGTGAAAAAAGTGAAACTCCATCTCAAAAAAGACAAAAAACTGATACAGTTAGATCTAGTAATTCTCTATCTTACAGTTAGTTAATTCTTAGGAAATGATCAGCTTTGTATGTCAATCTTCAGACTGTGTATAAGCATATCTTAAATTCTCAAAAATGGGGGATTGGTTTAATTACTTGTGACATATCCATTCAGTAAATGCAACTATTGAAAATCACGATTTTGAAGAATATCTGAGGAAATGAGGGAAATAACATATTTGCCACGTGTTAAATGAAAAACACACAAAAAAACACACCTACACACAACCCCATAAAACAAAAACAGTCCTAAAATGGTGGGGGGAGGTCCCAGTTTAGTCTTTGTTTGGAAATAATGTATCATATTTTTTTCCTTTTCTCTTTATTATTGTTGTATTTTGTATTTTGTATCACAAGTAAAATATGCTCACTGAATGAAAATTAAGATTTGTGCAAAGAAAATAAAAGCAGAGAAACAAAGACCATGTTTATGTTCATGACTGAAAGATAGCTAGTGTTAAGACCTTTTTGTATCATCTTCTATGACTTTTTTCTATTTTTTAACAAAAATATCGTTATACTCTAATGATATTTTGTAACCTTTTTAAAGTTGAATTAATGTAAGCACATTTTCTTATTTAAAATAGATGCATATCAACCCATTGTATAGATGAAGCCATAGTTAACAACTTCTCTGTTACAGCATGTTTAGCTCGTTAATAGTTTCTTGCTTCATAAATAATGGAAGGACTAATTTCTTTGTATGCATTTTTGCATATTTTCTATTCTTTAGGATACGCTACTGCTAAAAGTAGAATTGTCATGTTAGAAAAATAGACTACATATTTAAAAGTCTTTTAATGAATCAATGTCATTTGTGTACATTTTTGTACATATATTTAAAATATTTTATTTTTCTGACTGAAAGGAAAAATCTGATTAAAAACTGTTTACAGTATATGGGATCTTAAAATACTGGTTTTTCCTGTTTTCTTTAAATGTGCTGATTTTTCTGCAATGAACATGCATTAGTTTTACAGCCAAAAACCTGTGTTGTAATCAAAGGTAATGTAGTCTCCAAAGTGTATTTTAAAGTTGTAAATATCAGCATTTACTTATCACTGATGCAATTTTCTAGAGCACAGCTTGTTCTTTTAGTTCATTTCTGTAATCATCTGATACTCTTGTGATGCCACTGAAGAGGAATAGCTCTAAATGTCAGAACTGAGTATGAAATTGTTTCTTTTAAATTTCGTTTTTATCTGTTATCACTAAACTCAGTAGCAGTCTGGTTGATGTTAGCATCAGCATGCTGGTTACTGAGGAATATTTGTTGTTCTGTTTTTATAATTTTACCTAGAATTTCTGTAACTTTAAATTATGGTGTTTGGAAATAGTATTTGTTTACTGAATCTTTGACTGTCTCTAGACCCTCCGCTTGAATTGCCATCTTTCTACATGACTCCATCTCATCGCCAAGTTGTGTTTGAAGGAGATAGCCTTCCTTTCCAGTGCATGGCTTCGTATATTGATCAGGACATGCAAGTGTTGTGGTATCAGGACGGGAGAATAGTTGAAACTGATGAATCGCAAGGTATTTTTGTTGAAAAGAACATGATTCACAACTGCTCCTTGATTGCAAGGTAAACTTTTTTTTTTTAATGAAGAATTGTGCCTGTATATTTTATTTATCCTTTTGGAGTTGCAATGTTTAGTGGAATTTGAATTAATATTTCATCTTCTTGTATTTAAAAATGCAAACATCTGGCATTTCCTTTTTCTGGTTCCTATTCATCTTCTAAAATTAAATAGCCATCTTTTCATCCAGTTTTTAAAGAAAAGGCTTAATTTCAAAGAGAAACTTCAGAAATTGGAGACTTTTTAAAAGTTTTTGGAGGAAAAATGTAAACTTTTAGTGCTAAACCTAATTTCCAACTATTTCCTGCTGCTAAACTTACATTTTCTCTTTTAGTAATCACCTGATATTGACTCTAGTCAAAATATTGACAATATTTTAAGGTACTTACCTTCTCCACCTACTAGTGTAAAAGAATATAACCTCTGAACTATCAACCTCATGATTGGTATGAATACCAAAATAATTCAAATGAACTTTATAAAGTATAATAGACTAAGAATATATATGATATTATCACTTACCAGATATTTTACTTTGGTAAAATTTGACATTGAGTTTTCTGCTCACTTTCTTCTTTCTTTCCACCTACCTAGAACTTGGCTTGTAGTTTTATTTCAGTAGAGCTACAATTGTCAAACTCTCTGCCAGGGCCTCCTAGGGTAACATCACAGCAAACTCGTAGGAGTGCTATGAAATATTACTGAAAAACTAAAGGTTCTGAGTTGACATTCAAATCTCAGGGGTTCTCTGAGTTGAGATTCAAGACTTACGCAGTTGGCTATTTTATAATTTTTCTTGAGATTTCATGTCTACTAGAAGCACATTTTCATTTATATCTTATAACATTTAGAGTAGATGCTTTTAAATCCTTTCCTGCTAATTCCAACGTGTAGGCCATCTTGTGGTTATCGCTACTGGCTGCTTTGCTGTTAAATATGGTTCATATTTTCTTCTTTTTAAAAAAATATTGTTTATATGTCTGACAGTTTTGGGTTATAGACTCGACATTATGAATGAATTGTTGTGGAGGAGTGGTTGGCAAAGTACAGCCTATGAACCAAATCTGGCCTGCTGAGCCCATAAACTAAGAATGTTATTTATATTTTTAAGTGGTTACATTTCAGATGGTTACATAATTACCTACATAATATTCTTAATATTGCCTCGTAGCCAGCAAAGCCTGAAATATTTACTGTCTGGCCATTGAAGAAAAAGTCTGCCGACCTCTGACTCTGGATTCTGCTGTATTCCCCTGAAGAGAGCTAACTTTTGTTTGGTCAGGTAGTTAGCTTGGCTGAACTAACTCCTAGCTCTGTCCCCTCTGGTAGGCAGAAGCTAAAAGTCTTGGTTTCTGCCCTACCTGCAAGTGTAGTTCAGGATCAGTAAGAGACCTTGGTGCATTTTATACATAGTAGTTTAGGCTTCCAGCCTGACTTCTTTGTACCTCTGTCTTCTGATTTTTTAAGTCAATAAGATTGTAAGTTTCTATTTGAGTGAGGCCTACCCTTGGGCAAAAGCCATTAAAAAAAATTCTCCTAGTGACTTCCCAGTGCCAAAAACCCTTGTTTCTCATATCAACTCCTCTTCTGTTATTGCCTGCTTTTGATCAATCTTCATGTGTTTAAATGATTGTAATTTTATAATTTGTCAGGGACATATAATTGTTAGCTGTGGAAAGGGTGATTTAATATGAGCTACTCGGTGGTTACTGGAAGCAGAATTCCCTTATTAGGGGATAAGATTAATCGTTGGAAATGATATATTGTTAACACTAGTTTTACTGTAGTGATAATTTCACATGCCTATGAATTCATCACATTGTACACTAAGCAGTTTACTGTATAAACAGATAATAATTGATGTATAATTCAACAGTAAAGTTTTAAAAGTAGAACCATTTTCAATGTAAAAGAGCTTTGATTAATTTAGAACTCTAAATTATTTGACTATAAAGTAAGTAGATTTACTGTATAAGTCTATTTCTGCAAGTCATGCTTAAATTTAAATTATGTATAGCAATGCAAAAAAAAGTTAATTCTAAGGATAGCAAGTTAGCCTAACATTTTTTTTGGTAGGCACATTGGACTAATGTGAAAATCTTTCATGTGAAGACCAAGACAGTTCTTTACCTAGATTTTGCCCCAGAATAATAGAAGAAAGAAATATGTGGTTATTGCGTTGGTTAATCTGAGATTTCTATTGATTTTTCATTAATCTCCCCATGTCTTTGATTCTTCATCAGTAAGAAACAGCATTTTTCTTAAGAGTTGAAATTGAAGCTACTTCTTTCTTTTTAAATCTCCAAATTTGCTGCCTTGAGGATTCCTGGAAATTTTATTCCAGTGATTGGTTTTAGACATTAAAAGTATTGCTAAAAGTTATCCAGGAAACATTTACAGATTTGGAGATTGAAGGGGAAAAATGTAGTAAGAAAACTAGAAACACTCCGTTATAGTGTCATACTTTGGGATGCTGGACTTTGGGGAGTTACTGTGGTACAAAGCAAGTACTGTGTGTAAAAGTCATTGTAGAACAAGAAGTGAGCATCATTGTCTGATCCAAGTCTGAGGTTAGATTAATTTTAGAGTGTCCAACAGGAATACATATTTCATTAAGAAGTAGTTGAGGTTATTTAAGAATACAATAAAAATTTTATTTCAAATTTATGTGTGTTACTTTTTTCAAATGGCTACTAAAGTATTTGAATATAGATAGACATTTTGGAGATTTAATTTAGTAATAGAAACCACCATAGGCATTTTTTTGAGCTGGTGGGGGGCACCATGAAAAAGTTACCACGTCAGTGAAGATTCTGTAAAGTAAGACAGTGTTTGGGAACTTCTGGATTAAGGAATGATTTTCATTGCCAGAATATACTTCTTCCTAGTTCAGTAAAGCCTTATAAAGTAGAATGTTGGACAAAGTTAAATTTAATGTCAAACTCTTTTTGTGTCGCTCTATTTTAAAAATATTAATTACAATGTGTTTATTTTTCTAACTTAGTAAAGACAATAAACATTATCTTTGATGATTCATAATATAAAAGTGTCTTGAGCCTTTATTAGAACAATTTGCTGTAGCCATCAATGATTTAGGAGACTGGACAAATGTGTATTTACTTCAAGACATAATTTTGTAAGTTAATTAAAATGATACATACTTTCTGTCTAATTATTTCTTATCATTTGTGTCTACATAACAGCAACGCATACTGGGTCCTGTGGGGAAAATAAAGATTAATTGAAGGCTCTGACATTTGCTCCTTAATTAATAGGTTTTATATAAGAGAATTATGATTTCATCTTGGAAATTGGATTTACTGACAGCTATTTAGAAATACAGCTGTTTTATGAATTGAAATATACCTTAACATGGAAACCTTTTGTGAAAGTATTAATTGGTAATTTACTAAATCTTTTTAGAGAGGTAGTTGGTTTGTTTCTAGTGTAACCCTTTAATTTTATCTTAAACATTTTCTTAATTTGTAAAATCATAATCTTTTTTCTTTTCTTTTCATTTTTTGAGACGGAGTCTCGCTCTGTTGCATGGGCTGGAGTGCGGTGGCACAATCTCGGCTCACTGCAAGCTCCGCCTCCCGGGTTCATGCCATTCTCCTGCCTCAGTCCCCCCAGTAGCTGGGACTACAGGCGCCCGCCACCACGCC
>NW_012114555.1:6566072-6607641 GCF_000951035.1 Colobus angolensis palliatus
TTGTTGTTGTTGTTGTTGTTGTTGTTTTTGAGACGGAGTCTTGCTCTGCCACCCAGGCTGGAGTGCAGTGGCCAGATCTCAGCTCACTGCAAGCTCCGCCTCCCGGGTTCATGCCATTCTCCTGCCTCAGTCCCCCCAGTAGCTGGGACTACAGGCGCCCGCCACCACGCCCAGCTAATTTTTTGTATTTTTAGTAATGACGGGGTTTCACCGTGTTAGCCAGGATGGTCTCGATCTCCTGACCATGTGATCTGCCTGCCTCGGCCTCCCAAAGTGCTGGGATTATAGGAGTGAGCCACCGTGCATGGCAGTAATCTTTTTTAACGTTTGAATATTTTCTTCAGAATCTGTGAAAAGGGAGATGTGACTTGGAAACTTCCCCAAGTTTTGCTAAAGAATGTACAGCGATGTTTCTGCCTTTGGGCTTGCCATTCCTTTTTTTTTTTTTTTTTTGTGAGACAGAGACTTGCTCTGTCACCCAGGCTGGAGTGCAGTGGTGCTCTCTTGGCTCACTGTAGCCTCTGCCTCCTGGGTTCAAGCCATCCTCCAGCCTCACTCAGCCTCCCAAACAGCTGGGATTACAAGTGTGCGCCACAACACCTGGCTAACTTTTTACAATATTTTTGGTGTAGATGGAGTTTAGCCAGGCTGATCTTAAAGGCCAGGCTGGTCTTGAACTCCTGCCACCCAGAGTGCTGGGATAGCTTGCCATTCCTGTTCTGTAAGGTGTTCTGCTCTCCCTGTTTCTGCAAGGAGAATTCTCATGCATTGTATAGCATTGCATTTGATTCATATGTCTCTTACTGCCCTGATCGTGTATTTTAAAGATCTCTTTCCTTTTTTGCCTCGACATTGAAAGATTTAAAGGAAAGAGTCATTTTTTAAATTCATTTTTATGTAGCAAGTGCTTACCTCACAATATGCATTCTGAACTATTTGCTAAGTGAATGATTGAGACCCCTTACTGTCTCTTTTTTTGCCTAATTCTGTTTTCTCTCTTTTTAAAATCTTTCTTTATGCAGTGCCCTAACCATTTCTAATATTCAGGCTGGATCTACTGGAAATTGGGGCTGTCATGTCCAGACCAAACGTGGGAATAATACGAGGACTGTGGATATCGTGGTATTGGAGAGTTCTGCACAGTACTGTCCTCCAGAGAGGGTGGTAAACAACAAAGGTGATTTCAGGTCAGTGTCGTGGAAAATACTGGGAAAAGTTTCATTTGCCCCAGATCCTTCTGTTGTCTAGGACATGTTATTGGTTTCCTATCCTAAGTAACAAAATTTGAGAACTGTGCATGTCTGAGGACTCCCCTTTAGAATAATTGTCGTGCGTGTCCGCGTGAAGAGACCACCACACATGCTTCGTGTGAGCAGTAAAGCTTTTTAATCACCTGGGTGCAGGCAGGCTGAGTCCGAAAAGAGAGTCAGCGAAGGGAGATAAGGGTGGGGCCGTTTTATAGGATTTGGTTAGGTAAAGGAAAATTACAGTCAAAGGGGGGTTGTTCTTTGGCGGGCAGGAGTGGGGGTTACAGGGTGCTCAGTGGGGGAGCTTTTTGAGCCAGGGTGAGCCAGGAAAAGGAATTTCACAAGGTAATGTCATCGCTTAAGGCAAGGACCAGCCATTTTCACTTCTTTTGTGGTGGAATGTCTTCAGTTAAAGCCGGGCAGGGCATTTGTACTTCTTTTGTGATTCTTCAGTTACTTCAGGCCATCTGGGCATATACGTGCAAGTCACAGGGGATGCAGTGGCTTGACTTGGGCTCAGAGGCCTGACAATAATGATTTCAGAATCATTTATGTAGAGGAACAAAAGGGGTGCTTGAACTTTATCTCAGACCTGTTGATTTAAGAATCTCTGAAAGTAGGGTCATTTTTAACAAATGGTTTTATTGTATAAGAGCCATTGCCTTAGGGAAACATTTGAGATATTCTGGTAAAAAGAGTACAAAATTCGAACAGGTTAAGTAAGGTATTTTCTGTGTGTCTCCCCCACCCCCCGGCAATGGCCCTTTTATAGATGAACCTTGGAAGGTTTTTGTTGTTGTTGTTGTTGTTGTTGTTGTTGTTTTTGAGACGGAGTCTTGCTCTGCCACCCAGGCTGGAGTGCAGTGGCCAGATCTCAGCTCACTGCAAGCTCCGCCTCCCGGGTTTACGCCATTCTCCTGCCTCAGCCTCTGTAGTAGCTGGGACTACAGGCGCCCGCCACCTTGCCTGGCTAGTTTTTTGTATTTTTTTTAGTAGAGACGGGGTTTCACCGTGTTAGCCAGGATGGTCTCGATCTCCTGACCTCGTGATCCGCCCGCCTCGGGTATTGCTCAGGTACTTCTCAGTACTGGCGGTTCAGTAGGCATCATAATTAGAAGAAACACATATCTGATTTTCTCCCCTTGTTCAGTTCTTCTGGAAATCAAGCAAGAAGGACTTTGGGAAATGAAAGCTGTTGGGTAGCCTGAAACTTGGGGAGCCATGGAATCCCAGGTGGGGTTTGTTGAGCTCTCTTAATCTAAGCAAAGGGAGTTACTTATTTATTTATTTTAGTAGAAAATTTAAGATTTGCAAGAGACGACAGCTTTTACCTTAAACTCTCTTTACTTTCAAAGGTGCTTTGCAACATCTTTAAATATCTTATTTACTTGATCTTATTTATGTTCAGGGATTTAAAAAATGAGTTTATAGTTGATGTCAACAAAGAGAAATATGTTATTCTTTGAAGCAGCAGAAAGATCGTTTATTACCCAGTTTGCGTTGTCTCTGGTGGGTTCAGTTGTCACCTCTTGCCTGTAACCTCAGTGTTTCAAGGGTAGGAAAACCCTTTGGTGTTAATCTTTTAAATCCAAAGCAAAGAAGCAATAATAACATCTTTGTCTCAGCTAGTTCGCCATTGCTCTTTTTATAAAAATGATTCTTGACATCAATATATGGAAATCAACATTTATTTTTGCCAATAGATAAGTCTTTTATGTAGATTAAGTATTGATCTATAATATTATTTAGAATACATGCTTTTAAGTGTTATATATGATATTTGGTAATTTTGTTATATTTAACATCTTTTATCAAATAATCCTAATATCATATTTACTATTTATGGTAGATTTTCTGTTTTTCCATAGTTTTGATTGCTTTACATTTTAAAAAATAGAGCAATTAAATGTTTATAGATCAATGAATTATTTATCTTTTAACACTCCTTAAGATACTATGCAATTAAATTCCCACTGCATTGATAAGTTTTTTAGTTTAGTGTTGCTTGATATATTTATGTGGTTTTTGAAATGAATTCTGTTTTGGTGTGACTGATACTGTAATTTAGTGGTTCCTGTGATAAGCATCAACGGTAACCTGTATTAAACATGTTGAATTTCATTCTCAGTCTTGGAGACATAGAGCTCAAATAACAAAGGTTTCTCCCAGCCCAGTTTTGATGACCCGTGTCAGGGTTGTATTGACATGACATGTTCTCATCTTTGATTTTTTTCTCTGCTATTATTATTCTTCATGTACCTGTGTCATTTAGATTTTCTTGTACTATTTTGTCTTCATCTCTAGATGGCCCAGAACGTTGGCGGGCATTACTGCATATCTGCAGTGTACGCGGAACACCCATGGCAGTGGGATATATCCCGGCCACCCACAGGATGAGAGAAAAGCTTGGCGCAGATGTGATAGAGGTGGCTTTTGGGCAGATGATGATTATTCTCGCTGCCAATATGCAAATGACGTCACTAGAGTTCTTTATATGTTTAATCAGGTAACTAGAAAGTCTTCAAGTTTACTTGGGTTGTGGAGAAAACATGGTATTCACACCAAATACATAAGTTTTTTTTTTTTTTTTTAAATACTAGGCAAAACATAAGGATTTGGTGTTTTTACTTTAGTTGACTTAACTGTCTTCAGGATCAGGTCTGTCTTAACCACTAGTCAAGGCCCTCTATGGAATCCTTCCCTTCCAGTCACTGTCTCCCTTTGTGCCTTTGTTTGAATATCTTTTTAAATCTGTATCCACCAGACAGAATTCTAACCATCCTTCGAATTCACACTGAAAGCCACCTCTTGGATTCGTTTTATAATCACTTTGTTGAAAGCAATCGCTTAGAATTCTTGAACTACTCACGTGCTTTTTGTTATCTTTGCTTCTATGCATCTTTTTAAACCTTACCAGACTATAAGCAAGTGAAAGATGGCTTTTGTGTAATGTTTTTTCTTTTGCCCCGTAGCACCTGGTAAAAATCCTTTTGCAATGTTAGGTGCTAAGTCAGTGTTAGAGTCAGTAGATAAACAAATGTAAAACATGACTGGCAGTGCATGCCAAGAAAAGGTAAGTGCCAAATAAGTAGTTCGGACTCTTATGCAGTGGGAGTTCCAAGGGAGGTACTGATCACTCCCAGCAGGAATTCTCAGGAAAGGCTTTATTAAGCAATTGGGATTGAGGTATGTGTAGAATTTGGATAGGCAGAGAAGAGATAGATGGTGCAACATGTTAACCTCATGTATTTTTATGTATTATTGTATTTCACTCCAAGGTTGAAAAAATTTCCCTCCAGTGAGTTTCCATTAAAATTCCAATTTTCTTAGATTTGTAAAGCATTTTAAGAAGGCCATGATGAGTAAATAATAAAGTGGTTTAATTCATTGCTGTTTTGAAATGCAGAGTTAAAATGTCAGGATTGTGTTGATCATTTTGCTAATGACCATTTTGTTGATCATTTTTGCCTTTGACATGTAGATGCCTCTCAATCTTACCAATGCTGTGGCAACAGCTCGACAGTTACTGGCTTACACTGTGGAAGCAGCCAACTTCTCTGACAAAATGGATGTTATATTTGTGGCAGAAATGATTGAAAAATTTGGAAGATTTACCAAAGAGGAAAAATCAAAAGAGGTACTTTTCTAAATTCAGATTTGTAGCACACAGTGTCAACAATTGGTAGCGTGACAGAGTTCAGTCTGTTTATTTTAAGGCCTGTTTATGTTTGTCGTATTTGAACTAAAAGCACGCTTTTAAATTTCCAGAATTTTGTGATACTTCTGCCTCTTCTCTTATAATGACCTGTTTGTTACTGGGACCAGGAGAGGTGAGCTCTCAGTTCTTGGACATTAAGGTCCAGAGATATAGCAGAGGTCGCTGGTGAGAAAGCAGTGTTCTGCCTCCACGCTGTGGCTTAGGCAGGGCTGCTTAGCTCAGCCTGCTGGATTTCTCTTCTCCACACACCCTTGCGCTCATCTTTTGTAACGGGAGTTTTAGTCACCCAGATCTTGTAGTAAATTCCTTTTAATTGTCCTTGTAGTGTCCTAGAGAAATGAGAGGCTATTTAGGTACTTTTTTGAAATTCAAAATGATTGAAATATATGTTTTAAAAATGCAGTGAATTCTAAAAGTGGCGTATTTTAACCTGACGGGACCGCATTGAAGCCATGATATGCTTGTCCATATGATATTTTTTGGAGGAAAAAAATTGACAAGCACAGTTTATTTCACTTGTGTCCCTATGAAGAGACCACCAAACAGGCTTTGGGTGAGCAATAAAGCTTTTTAATCACCTGGGGGTAGGCGGGCTGAGTCCGAAAAGAGAGTCAGCGAAGGGAGATAGGGGTGGGGCCTGGGGCCTTCTATAAGATTTGAGTAGGTAAAAGAAAATTACAGTCAAAGGGGAGTGGTTCTCTGGTGGGCAGGAGTAGGGGTCACAAGGTGCTCAGTGGGGGAGCTTTTGAGCCAGGATGAGCCAGGAGAAGGAATTTCACAAGGTAATGTCATCAGTTAAGGCAGGGACCGGCCATTTTCACTTCTTTTGTGGTGGAATGTCATCAGTTAAGGCAGGAACAGATTCTTCACTTGCTTCAGGCCATCTGGTATATATGTGCAGGTCACAGGGGATACGATGGCTTAGCTTGGGCTCAGAGGCCTGACAGTTTGCAGAATGAACGAGCTGCAAATTAATGTTTTGAGTAATTTTCAAGGGGCAGAATTATTGTGTTCTTAAGCTTTATGTTTAAAGCTTTGTGAGAACTTTATATGCACAATTTCTTTTGTGATATAATCACTTATAAAGAAGTGAATTATAGAGGTAGAAGGAACCTCAAGCAAGTGGTAAACTGAAGCCCACGCTTAGGTTAGGGCAGGCCTGAAAACAGAACCCAAGATCCCTGACTCATCCATAAGAGTTTTCTATAGCATCACATTCACCTTCTCATACAATGTGGCCCTGACTTGCAATTCTAAAAGTGCTCTGTACACAACTGTGGGGAAACGTTAGGCTAAACAAAACCGCATATTTCTTTATGTAGAATTTCTCAGATCTATTAATATTACTAAAATGTAAATAATAAGCCTTGTTTTCCTAAATCATTCTAATATATTTTTATATCACATATACACAGACATATATCACATATATTCTAATATATAATATATTTAGATATATCTAATATGTATATTATATATTATATATCTAATATAGATATATTCTTATATACCATATTTTATATATATTAAATATATAAGATAGATATCTACATATTATACATCTATATATCTAATATAGATATATTCTTATATATAAGATACTATATATAAGATATTGTATATAATATATGTAAGAATTAGTATCTTGCATTCTGGTAATAAGTTTTTGGAACTGTGACCCTAGTGCATTAGGCACTTTACTTGATAGGATGTAGTTATTAAAGGAAGGAAAATGCATATATTGTATATAAATGGGACTTAGGCAGATAGGCCACATCACTTGTCAGCCGGATAACATTTCATTTGTTTTCTGAACTTCAGGGACCGTGATTTTCTAATAACTGCTCCTGATACTTGGTTGTGTCTCCAGGGCACAGCCCACTTTCCTGCAGTGAATTTTCCTTGTACTGGGAGAGGCCATTTGGATTCTGGCTCTGTGATTAATGTTGTGCTCCATTGTTGCTTAAGATGACAGGTTAGCTGCCCACAGGATTAGCAGTCATTTCTGGGAGTGGGATGTTTCTAGTTACTAGAATAATTGTAATGACATTTGGAATGTGGACATGGAAGAGCATTCGCCATTGAAGAATACATGTTTATGCTGTGATCCTGTTTTGCTCACCCCTCAACATGAGCAGCGTGCTGTCCAGAGGTGTTTATTGAACTGTTTGCCAGCGTGTGGAAGAATGGTCGGCTGTGCTGACGGGTTCTTAGGTGGAAACATCATATTGAACTGGAAGTAGATATGGTTTCATTAGTTATTAATTAACCATGGGCTTATTCTTCATTTTTCAAATTGGGATGCTGTTTTCTCTGTATAATTTGAAAAGTGTATGTGCACAAATACAGGCGAACAATTTAGCAAAATAGTTGCAAAGCTTGGATATAATTTTATTAGGTTATGAAATATAACATTTTTCTGACCTCAGAAGCTAAGAAAGAAGTCCTTTTAAACAATCATGAGTGCATCAGTTAGTTCTGTAAAAATGTGTTGTGAAGAAGATTGCTGTCACTTTTACTGGTTAACATAGGATGGAAAAGTTATGATTATCTTTGGAAGCAAGTGATGGCAACTTATTAACTGTCAGCACGAGAAACAGGAAAATATTCAGGATTGAATAACTGAGATATAAATGTAATAATATTGTGTGTGATGCAGTGACTGACATACAGTTCTCTGGCAATTTGAGCCACAGACCATAGCTTTCACCATTTATTAGAACAGTGAAAAAAAATTAGGAGGCTTAAGGGCTTCATTTTAAGTTAATTACCACAGCATAAAATTATGCCAGGTTATCCTAAAATGCACCTAGCTTAGAGAAATAATTAATTAAATTGATTTTTGTGTTATGACTGAAAGTTATTCTTTTATGGGTGACTTCAAAGCTAAAGTATTGTGGGAGAATTGCTTCTTAATCTGTGATTGAGCCTGGACAACACAAGCTGGCACTTTATTATCTCAGGATAGGCATTAAAAGCTATCAAACTGCCAGATCTAAGTGATGTATTTAGTAGATCCTTTTAAAAACAGTTAAAGGCTGTCTGTCAGGCAACAGAAGTGTCTGTTATGTATTTACTAAAGTGATTTTTCTTATGAAAACAGTATGCGTATTCATTTTATAAGATGGGAAAGGTAAATATAAAGATTAGATCTGGTGATGCTTTCTGGCACCCTTATTGTCTCTTGTTTTAAAATATGTGAGTGCATTATGCGCCCTACACTAGTTTTTGTATAGATTTTTACAAATGTATGGCTCTTTCATTGATTTTAAAGTGTCATCGCTTCTATATTGACGGTTATGATTCTTTGGTATTTTGTTTTTTTCTTGATCTTACTTGCCAGACTTTTCTGTATTATTAAGCTTTTCCAGGACATTATTCCTAAAACTTGACTACACATCAGAATCACCTGCTGGATTTGTTATACGCAGAGATTGCTGCCTGAGCTCCCCCTCCCTGCCATTCCCAGTTGCCATATCAGCAGGTCTAAGTGGGTTCAGAGAATTTGAATTTCTAGTCAGTTTCAGGTGATGTTTCTGGCAGCGTGACTTTGACACTGGCTTTGAGAACCCCGGTAGCATCTCCATTTTCTATTGTTGCTTTTTTTTTTTTTTTTTTTTTAGGTTTGGGAGGGTTTAACTTTAAGAACTTTTTCTTGGAAAATTCAAAAGGATAGGAGAATATTATCATTAATACCTATGCTATACCTCTGCTTGGCTTCGACGGTTTTCAACACAGCAAGCCCTCACTTACAGTCGGTCATCTATAGGTTCTTGGAAACTGCAACTTTAAGTGAAATGATATGTAATGAAACCAAATTGACCATATACTAATTGACGTAAATCAGACTTTTAAAATCCCTAGAGATCATTTCTGGTCAGAAAAATATCACCAAACTTCCACATAAAGACCCCAGACATTCTAATATTAAACATTGAAATAAGTATGAGGCATACACATATTTAAGAAAGATTAATAAAAACAAGACAATTATTTACCCATTGTATTAGTTTTCATGCTGCTAGTAATGACATACCCAAGAGTGAGTAATTTATAAAGGAAAGAGGTTTAATTGACTCACAGTTCAGCACATCTGGGGAGGCCTCACAATCACAGCAGAAGGTAAAGGAGGAGCAAAGTCATGTCTCGCATGGCAGCAGGCAAAGAGAGAATGAGAGCCAAGTGAAAAGGGAAACCCCTTATAACCCCCCTTATAAAACCATCAAATCTTGTGGGACTTATTCACATGACAGTGGAGCAGTCAAATCTTAAAGCTCCAAAATGATCTCCTTTGACTCCATGTCTCACATCCAGGTCACACTGATGCAAGAGATGGGTTCCCATGGTCTTGGGCAGCTCTGCCTCTGTGGCTTTGCAGGGCACAGCTTCCCTCCTGGCTGCTTTCACAGGCTGACATTGAGTGTCTGTGGCTTTTCCAGGTGCACAGTGTAAGCTGTTGGTGGATCTGTCATTCTGGGGTCTGGAGGATGGTGGCCTTCTTCTCACAGCTCCACTAGTTGATGCCCCAGTAGGGACTCTGTGTGGGCACTCTGACCCCACATTTCCCTTCTGTACTGCCCTAGCAGAGGTTCTCCATGAGACCCCTACCCCTGCAACAAACATCTACCTGTCATTCAGGAATTTCCATACATCCTCTGAAATCTAGGCAGAGGTTTCCAAACCTCAATTCTTGACTTCTGTGCACCCACAATCTCAATACCACATGGAAGCTGCCAAGGCTTGGGGCTTGCACCCTCTGAAGCAACAGCCTAAGCTGTACCTTGGCCCCTTTTAGTCATGGCTGGAGCAGCTGGGATGCAGGACACCAAGTCGCTAGACTGCACACAGCACATGGACCCTGCGCCCAGCCTGTAAAACCATTTTTTTCTCCAAGGCCTCCAGGCCTGTGGTGGGAGAGGCTGCCAGGAAGACCTCTGACATGCCCTGAAGACATTTCACCATTGTCTTGGGGATTAACATTCAGCTCCTTGTTACTTATGCAAATTTCTGTAGGGGGCTGGAATTTCTCCTCAGAAAATGGGATTTTCTTTTCTATCGCATTGTCAAGGTGCAAATTTTCCAAACTTCTATGCTCTGCTTCCCTTCTAAAATGGAATGCCTTTTACAGCACCCAAGTCACCTCTTGAATACTTTGCTGCTTAGAAATTTCTTCTGCCAGATACCCTAAATCATCTTTCTCAAGTTCAAAGTTCCACAAATCTCTAGGGCAGGGGCAAAATGCTGCCAGTCTCTTTGCTGAGACAAAACAAGAGTCACCTTTGCTTTAGTTCCCAACAAGTTCCTCATCTCCATCTCAGAGCACCTCAGCCTGGACCTACTAGCCTCTAGGAAGTTCCAAAGTTTCCCAGATTTTCCTGTCTTCTTCTGAGCCATCAAACTGTTCCAACCTCTACTT
Source organism: Colobus angolensis palliatus (assembly GCF_000951035.1). Classification (NCBI taxonomy): domain Eukaryota; kingdom Metazoa; phylum Chordata; class Mammalia; order Primates; family Cercopithecidae; genus Colobus; species Colobus angolensis. The sequence goes on from NW_012114555.1 coordinate 6,576,454, forward strand.
GTTACCCAGTTCCAAAGTTGCTTCCACAGTTTTGAGTATCTTTTCAGCATCACCCCACTCTGTTGGTACCAATTTACTGTATTAGTCCATTTTCGTGCTACTAATAAAGACATACTTGAGACTGAGAAGAAAAAGTGGTTTAGTGGACTTACAGTTTCACAAGGCTGGAGAGGCCTCACAATCATGGCAGAAGGCATGGAGGAGCAAGTCACGCGTTATGTGGATGGTGGCAGGCAAAGAGAGAGCTTGTGCAGGGAAGCTTCTCTTTGTAATACCATCAGATATTGTAAGACCTACTATCACAAGAACAGCATGACAAAGACCCGCCACCATGATTCAGTTACCTCCCACTGGGTCCCTCTCGTAACACATGGGAATTGTGGGAGTTACAATTCAAGATGAAATTTTGGTGGGGACACGGCCAAACCATATCACTAAGTGTTGGTTGATTGGGGGTATTAATGAGAAAGGTCTGATGTATCCTTAACTGTGATATTTGCTTGCTTGCTTCCGCCAAGTGCCAGAGTCGGGGGGCTCACTTTAAAATTAATTCTTAGATTGAGGTGTTTAAGAACACAAAAGTAGTATAAAGGACCCGTTTCAAAGTCAACTTGTGTTTCCAAATTGTCAGAGGATAATTTTTTTTTTACCTCCTTCTATCTCTTGCCCAGGTCAAGACAGGCACATTTCCTGGCTCTCTCCTTCCATGAAGCTGAGTGGTTGCTGGGTAGACCTGATGCTGCAGGTGGTGTCCTTTGATTTTTCTAGCTTTGTAACTGGGGGTCTTCTTCTGGTACCCTGTGTTGGCATGGCCTAGGTTTGGTGTGGAAGTCAAAACACACCTTGTGGTCGTCAGAGTTCAACCTCAGAGCTCTTCGGATTTCTGCTGTTCTTTGGCGACTGGGTTTTGGAGGAGGCTCTATTTTCCTACTTCTTAGTGATGCATTTACAAAGATAACTGTTTTCGTTTCAGCATTTTTCACTTTCTGCTGGAGAGTTCTCCAGAGTACTGAGTCCTCTGTACTTCTAGAAAAGGGAATGCACATACGCGTTTGTAATCTCATATATTTCAGTAACACCTTAGGGTAGAATCAGTATTTTGGGATATTTTATCTTTTAATATATGAGATATTTACAGATTAGCACAATTACAACTAAATTTATTGTTCAGTTTTTTTTTTTAAGTTTTGAATGTGTGGACTTGATGAGGATCGAGCATGAGACCTGGTAGACACATCATTGCTCCTGAAGAATTACGTTTATTACATGATCTGAGAACTCCTGCCACGCAATATTCTTCTCGACCTCTTTTCCCCTTCCGCCCATTTCTTCAGTTCCTCCACTGTTACCCTCATCCTCATCATTCTCTTTACTCCTATACCTCAGTAAAATCAGAGCTTTAACCTTTGCCATAACCCTGATGATGATCACAGTCAGACTCTTGTTGAATAGCAAATACTTACCTAAGCAACCTGCTGAGAAGCCTGCAGAGGTATCCCGTGGCACGTAAGGCCAGATGTGAGTTAAGAGTGACAATTACACTTTTAAAGCTTGACTTGCAGAATACAACAGTTCCATCATTAATCAGGGTGATAGCATACCTTGAAATAGGTGTGATCCCAATAGGATACTTAATTTGGAACCAGGAGAACATCACGAAGACTACTTGAGCTTAATGGGCTCCGTTGCTGCAATGATGGTGATGTAGGTTCCCCTGTTTGTCATCTCCAAAACCATTGCTCCACCTGTGCATGTGTCTGTTAATTCTTGCTTTTCATTTATTAGAATGAACAAAAGTGTTCCTTTGCTGCTCAGTGATTGAAAATGTAAATATGGGAGGGCCTAGATCACTTGGCCTTTCTCAAAAACTCCATGAATTGCTTGATGTATATTTTTACTGGGTATGTGAAGATATTTGTCTTTTGCTTCTTTTTTTTTCTTTCTTTCTTATTTTACTGTGGAATGAGATGTTCTGAGCACTTTTAGAGTTCTTGGTCCCATTTTACAAATGAGTAAACTGAGTCTCACAGAGGCTGATTTGCTCAGGGACATCTAAACTTGTAAGTGACAGACTGGAGATCTCAACCCAGGAGTATTTAACTCCAAGGCAAATAGATATTATGTCTTTGGTGTTAAAGACTACGTTAAATATCATCAAGTTTAGTTTATGTATTATCTTGTATATTAATATAACATCAGAAAGTTATTAAATTGACACGTTTTTGACCTAATTTTGATAAAACTAAATTTGATAAAACTTCCAAGCCATTTGTATATTAAGAACTCTTACAACATTTGACATTGAGCACTTTCATTGCCATTAATGTGGTGCATTTGTTTCTTCCTCATTTTATCTTTGATAAAGTCCATTCGCTCATGTTTTCGGTTGGTCCTCCCACTCTAGTGTGACAGGTGCAAGAGCAGGTGGAGGAGTCCTTCTGACCCTTTTGTGGCTAGAGTGGCCTTCAGGGAATGAGGCCAAGGAGAAATCTGATGCGTTCTTCTTATACTGGTTGCAGTTTTTAAATGAGCTTTGTGTGTCAGATTTCAGGAATACTTTTTTTAATCCAGTGTAATTTTTCATGCATTGTTACCCCTTTTGTGTCACTTTTTGCCACTGGGACAGATTCAGAGCTACTTCTGTAACGAAGCTACAGAAGCATATAACATTTTCTGATTATCTGCTCTAGGGAATGTTTTGGCAACAAATCCCTTTCCTCCATTCTTAGCCATTTGGAGTGAAATAATGAGAAAAATAGCTTGTTCTCAACTAAAGCAATTACTGTTGTTAGCCCTGTACCTTCTTAGAGGTATTTGTTTTTTTATAATTACTAACAGAAGTTAATTTCTGTATTACTGGCATTATCTAGCGGGACATAGCAGTAGTTCTTTGATCATGTAATAATGATGACTTTTTCAAGAGAGATAATGTACTCATCAGATCTCATGTCAGGTCCCCATAAAATTCCTACATTTAAAACTTCAAAGAAGTATTAATAAGTTTAGTTGTAACTTTGATAATCTGTAAACACTGCCTATATTTCAGTGATGCCTTAGAATAAAAATCAGTATTTTCGTGTATTTTAAAGTTTTGCATCCAGTGGGAATTTGATTAATATTTTTGATAGCCATAAAGTGTATTTCACCATGTTATCTCTTTTACCTCTTTTATTTTTGTGTAAAATCTTCAAATGACAGTAAGTCAGAATAATAGACAAAATCTTAACAAAGTTATTCCAACTACTGTGAATTCCCATTAAGACTTTGGACTTATTAGTCTAGCATCTGTATAAATGGCCGACTGACAGATTCAGTAACTGAATAGGAAGAGTCAGTACCCTTCTTTGTAACTCCAGAAGTAAGGGCTTCTGGTAGAATGACATTCACCCCCATACCTGTTTGTTAGTAGGAACATGCACTAGGATGCTAATGGTCCAATGAATCATATTAAATGAACCAACTGAGGATTCTGCAAAGCTTGATTACAGGCTCTTCTTAATTATTTGTCAGTTTATCATGTTAATATCTTCGGTTTTGGGGGAAGTACCCCTTGAGAATGTATTAGTTCATTAAAATAGGTGTTTGGATTAAATTTCATTACTCTATATCCTATATTCCTCTGCACATTTCCTTCATAGCAGTTACCACAGTCTAAATCACTTTTTAAAAATGGATTTATATGCTTGTTTTGCATTTCCTTCACCAGACTATAAGGTTGAAGATAGAGCTTGTTTCTTTCTTTTGCTGTTGTATCCCTGTTGCTCCAGACAGTGTCTGGCTCACATTGGCCCTCAATAAATAGTCAGTGAACAGTAATCATGAACATTTAAAATGAATATTGATACATATCGAATACATGGACATTGATAACTACTGGCTTCTCCATCAGCTCTTGTCCTAGTGAATAAGGATATAAATATAAGATATTTTGTTTTCTCTACCCTCAGGATGTTTACATTGGAAGGAAAATAAGGAAAACGTTGTGATACATTATGGTAAGGGCAGTAAAAAGTCAGAAAACTTATTTTAATAGGATCAAGCTGGGGGAAAGTGGTCCTTTACAGGAGGTCAAGTGGCAGTTTAGTTGGATGCATTGGTCCTGTTTTTATGTGAACACAGACGTACAAAGACAACCCTCCTCCTACTTCTGGAGTCTATCATCTTAAAAGAGAGGCCAATTTCGGGATTAAAACAGTAAAAGCACCAACACTTTTTGAGTGCTCGCCATGTGCCAGGCGCGGTTTTAGGAACCTTGTGTTTATTATTGGAACTTAATCTCCACAACATTCAGAAAGATGGGACTATTATTATCCGTACTTATGAATAAAGGAAGTGGAGATACCAAAAGGTGAAGTGTTCAGGCTAGGTACTCATGGTCAGCATCTGAAGTCCTGTTCTCATCTATGTATTTACTGTAGTTGCCTCATCCCATGGTTCCAGGATTGAGATCTGGTGGATTTCCAAAGGCCTGACTTTTTTGTAAAGTGAACCAGGGTGTGATGGACTGAACTTCTTCCAAACCCTCTTCAGCCCCCATAATTATACGTCGTGTGAAGTATATTGGATGCAAAATGGGATTGAAATTTCAGCAGAGATCTTCTGGGATGATCAAAAGACATCTGTTAAGGCAGCTCTGGCTTTCTGGCTTTGCACTGGGGCTTAATGCCTTTTAATGCTTACTTCTTGATTAGGGGCCAGCCAGCTTGCAAATTCTGTGATCCTACCTCTGGAATGTTTTTGTTGTTCTTTCTGCCGCACATCTCCCTCTCGTGAACGTTTTGTTCAATACAAAATCCTCTCGGCACCAGTACGTCTCATTAGCCCTGGATGGTTCAATTTATTTCTCTCAGGTGAGATGTACAAGTTTTAGTAAACAATAGTCAGTTGACTTTTCAGTGACTTTACCTGACAGGTGTTTATATCTGTAAGTTACGAAGTGAGCGAATAAAAATCTGATAAACAAGTAAAACGGACAGTGGAAGAGTGCATTTATTTTATTGTATTGTATCTTAAAAGCGTTCACTGAGTTGAGAGAAAGGGAAGGCGCAGTTCATTCAAGATGTAGGAAACCACATGTGCAAGGGGATGGGGGTGAGATTATACAACACATACAAGGACCTAGCAGTAGCTGGACATCCCTAGAATGTTGAACATGCGCAGAGACTAAAGAGGTAGGCAGTCTTTCTTTCTCTTCCTTTCCTTTCCCCTCCCCTCCCCTCCCCTCCTCTCCCCTCCCCTCTCCTCTCCTCTCCTTTTTCTTTCTTTCTTTCTTTTCTTTTCTTTTTTCTTTTCTTTTTGTTCTTTCTTTCTCTTGCCTGCCTGCCTGCCTTCCCTTCTTCCCTTCCTTCCCTTCCTTCCCTTTCTTCCCTTTCTTTCTTTCTCTCACTCTGTCACCCAGGCTAGAGTACAGTAGCACTATCTCAGCTCACTGCAACCTCTGCCTCCCAGCTTCAAGCGATTCTCCTGCCTCAGCCTCCCGAGTAGCTGAGACTACAGGCATGGGCCACCATGCCCAGCTAATTTTTTTTGTGTTTTTGGTAGAGATGGGGTTTCACCATGTTGGTTAGGATGGTCTCGAACTCTTGACCTCAAATGATCCACCCGCTTTGGCCTCCCAAAGTGCTGGGATTACAGGTGTGAGCCACCACACCTGGCTGGCAGTGTGTATTTCTTAATAATAATAGTTTGATTTAAGGTAATGCTTGCACAAAAAGGAAGTGTTTATAAATGGTTTTCTAGATGAACAGTCAAGATCTTTTTATTCTGGTGTTGTATAACTTCCTTTCCTTCCCTTTAATTAATCTAATTGCCTTTCTTTTCCTCCATTCGAGATACCACCTGGCAATCTTTCCACCAGTGATGTGGTGGCCACTTACATATGCTCTTTTGAGCTAAGTATTACTAAATGGCTATATTTGAATGAACTGTTCATATCTGAAGATGTTTTCATGAGAAACAAGTAAAGTGCTTGTTGGGTTCTCATGTGGAATTTGAGACTGAAGGCCAATCTCACTGTCTCATTAGGATTTTGATTCTACGAAATAGTTCATGGTGGTTTTAAAGATCTTTCTTTTTTCTCCTGAACCCCTGCTAGCTAGGTGACGTGATGGTTGACATTGCAAGTAACATCATGTTGGCTGATGAGCGTGTCCTGTGGCTGGCGCAGAGGGAAGCTAAAGCCTGCAGTAGGATTGTGCAGTGTCTCCAACGCATTGCGACCTACCGGCTAGCCGGTGGAGCTCATGTTTATTCAACAGTAAGTGTAACATTATCATAGACTCCTGGGAAAAAAAGTGCATTTCACACAGCTCTCACCCGAAAGAGATGGGTCTCTTCTCTATTATGGGGTAGGTATCTTCTCTCACTGCTGATTATAGAGAATTTCTGCCCTAAAACATTTTATGAGTTAATTTTGCTTTTGAGTAATGTTTTCTTGGGAACTGGAAAATACTTTCTTAATCTGTAATTTGAATGTTTATCACTATCTAATCCACTGAAACTGTTTCTGCAATAGAAAATAAGAGCACTATTGTATTGCCCTGCTGGCACGTACCCATGGTCCATCTGAGCTAATACTCTGTTCTGGGCCCTGAAGGATATTTTGAGAGAATATCTGATTGTTTGCCCAGGTTTCAATCTCAGAAGAGAACTGGGATGCCCTCCAACATTTGTGAAGCTATTGGCATTTTCAGTCAATCCCACTCTTGGGGTAATGAGTTATTAATAAATAATGATCACTCAGTGATATAGTATTAAACATTACTTATGCTAAATTGAACTGTGGTAAATTTCTTTATATACTGCTTACTTTTTCGTCCTAAAAAGGTGGTGAATACAGTAAATAATGTGATATTACCTTTGATCTGGTCCTTGATTTTCATTTCCTAATTATTTTAGTGGGCTGACGTAGTGTAGAATATTCTACACTTCCTCCTGTGATTTTACACAGTTCAAGATTACTATTTTCCTGTTGATTTCTGAGACCTTTTTTTGATGTTACCATGTTTTATTGCTCCCTTTGCTCAATTAAGTTTAGTTATTTTTTCTGAATAATAAATAAAATGGAGCCTCAGCATGGCTACTGTCTTTGTTTTTTATTGCTGTGTTTTTTTTTTTTTTTTAAATGTTTATTTATTTATTTTTGGAGATGGGGTCTTGCTCTGTCACCCGGGCTGGAGGGCAGTGGTGGGATGTTGGCTCACTGCAGCCTCCGCCTCCCTTGTTCAAGCAGTTATCATGCCTCAGCCTCCCAAGTAGCTGGGATTACAGGCGAGCAGCACTATGTCTGGCTAATTTTTGTATTTTTAGTGGAGATGGGGTTTCATTATGTTGGCCAGGCTGATCTCGAACTCCTGACCTCAAGCTATCCACCCGCCTCGGCCTCCCGGAAATGCTGGGATTACAGGCGTGAGCCACCGTGCCCGGCTGGGTCACTGTGTTTGTAATGTAAGTCAGTGGAGTTTCCCTCTCAGATTCATGAACTCAGTGGAAACTAGCTTGTCATATTTATGTCCACCTTGGCCATTTAGATACATTTTAAATCTCATCCTTTAACCATCCTTATTAATCAGCTGGAAGAACTTCCCCCCTTTTCTCTGAACTGCATTAGTTTTTCTGGGAACCCAAGGGTACAATAAAGGTCATAGTAGGAATTTGCATACCGTCTCAACGTGTAAACAAAGTTCCAGGAGATGATACATCTACTTATAATAAGTAAAATGATATGGCTTCACAGGTGCCTCAAAATGACAGATTTCTTTCTTTCAACCAAGGTTTCATGTGTTGGGCATGATGACTGCTGCTTGTCAGAAGGTCTGGTGGTGGTTTACATGTGTCTTTGACTAGTAAAAAATTGGAATACACATTATTAACAAATAAGTTGAATTAATAAGACTTTTCACTATGTTTACATCATGAGGCAAAAACTAATATAAAGATTCTTTATGTTTGAAAAGTTTGGGAACCACTAATTATTTTCTGTCACATGCATAGGACTTGCCAAATTCTACTTTACTTTTTATATTTTTAAATTTGTATCTCATTTCCTAATAGATTGTAAGCATCGTGCACCAAAGTTTCATGCTTTAAAGAAAAAGACATCTATATGTGGTACTTAGAATGGTGCCTTGCCTGTGGGATAGGCATATACTTAATCATCCTTAAAGGAGGGAGATGTCATGTTGTCCCTAGAATTTACACTAAATCACTAAATCCTGTCACCCTGCTGGATGTGAAGGTGTGGCTCCTTGTCACTTCTCACGCCCACTCTGTCCTCCAGCGAGTGGGCCTAGTGGTTGTCTGTATTGACAGGTCATATGTTTTGGTGGTTCCCGTTGGTTCACTCTTATTCCTGAATTCCTTTTCAACTCTAGGGCAGGTGCCATATTTTTCAGATGATTTTTCTGACCTATTTTTTTTTTTTTTTTTTTGGAGACTGAGTCTTCTCTGTTGCCCAGGCTGGAGTGCAGTGGCACAATCTCGGCTGACTGCAAACTCTGCCTCCCGACTTCAAGCAATTCTCTTCCCACAGCCTCCTGAGTAGCTAGGACTACAGGCGTGTGTCACTATGCCCAGCTACTTTTTTGTATTTTTAGTAGAGATGGAGTTTCACCATGTTGACAAGGGTAATTTGCTTTTAAATCTGTTCATTTCCTACTATTTAAACTAACATCTCTCTTCCTTTTCTGAAGAAACAGCTTTGGAGAGAGTCTGTGTAAAGCTTTTATCGGTGAAACTTAATGCAAAGAGTTAATGATCTTCCTGTAAAAGGAAAAAGTGAATATGGCCAGATGTGTCAAGTGCTTTTCCCAAGCTCTAATATTTAGCTCTCATCCTTCCTGTAAGATGAGCATTTAGAGGGTCCACTGATTTCTCTAGCTGAATTTTTTTTTTCAGGATGATTCCATTTTTAGCTTGCCATTTCCTTCAAAGTGCTCCTTCAATTATTTTTAATTGACTTCTTAGACCTGATCTTCCGTACTTCATGACTTCTTCTTTTCCTCTTGTTTGGTCTCCTTTTCATTTTAGGACATCCTTTTCATTCCAAGATCTGTCTTTCTTTTTTCTTTTTTTTTCTTTTTTTTTTTTCCTGCCAGTTACCTACACAGTGATTTTGTTTAGGAAGAACCTGGGCTTTCTGGTTTGGCTAATGCATAGTGTTTTGTGTTTGAAAAGTCTTTGAAAGTGCTTTTCCTTTGTGCTATAAATCGTTCATAACTCCTGTTTGATTGACTTTTGAAGTATTCACCCAATATTGCTCTGGAAGCTTATGTCATCAAGGCTACTGGCTTCACGGGGATGACCTGTACCGTGTTCCAGAAAGTGGCAGCCTCTGATCGTACAGGACTTTCGGATTATGGGAGGCGGGATCCAGATGGAAACCTGGATAAGCAGCTGAGCTTTAAGTGCAATGTTTCAAATACATTTTCGAGTCTGGCACTAAAGGTATGTTACATTCTGCAATCAGTTAAGACTGTTTACAGTTAAAGGAGAGTGCTCCGAATGTTCTGCTTTGCAAAATAACCTTATTAGAAGATTTTTTTGCAGGGAGGTAGGTATTATTGCTTTTTCTATTATTTTAAAGAAAACTCTAACCAGGAAGAACTGCATTACGACTTTCATGGACCCTAGGCGTTTTGGCCTTTGATTCCCTCTCTCCACATAAAAATATAAAAAATTACATTTTGTAACTGCAGTGGTACAAATGCAGATATCCTATTACATATTCAAATATTTTATTCAACTTATAAGTTTATTTTATTTTTTTTTTGCTCCTGATTTTAAGACAACAATATGTTTTCATGGGCCCCTAAAAGTATCATGAACCTTTGGCCCTGTGCCTGCCAAGCCTAGTGGAGAAGTCAACCCCGAGGCCAGGCATTTAATCAGGCAAGCTGTATATCAAAGTTTTTGGCAGAAAATACAAATATGTCATATATCTTTAAAAAAGAGTTTCATTGAAGCAAGCAAAATGAAAGCATTTTTACTGATTTTTAAAATTGGGGGTTTAGATATATTTGACTGCACCATATTGAAGCAAATAGAGGAGGCACAACTCCAGCATCCTAATGGAAGCTAATTTTTTTCACTTACCTTTCTGTGGGCATGTGTAATTGTATTCTCTGGGGTTTTCAATCTCACAGTACCTTATTTCTGTCTTGTCCCTGAATAATATCACAAACAATATTCCAGTCATTTTAATGGCTGCATAATAACCGATCCAACAGGTGTCAGGTGTTCCGGTTTAGTGTGAGCACTCAATAAATATTGAATGAATGAACGAATTAGTGTATTTTTGTATACTTTTTCTTGGTGACCACCATTAAAGAGAGCCAATTTGCTAAATTTAGAAAATCCCAACTGCCCAAGAAAATCTCAACTAGGTCAAAGTATCTGATAATAATATATTTACTTGATACCCTATTCTCAGAGGAAAATTGGCAAGATTTGCCTGTTAATATTGGTGCTAAGGGAGTATTTGATGCACTGTGCCACACTCCTTTGGACCTGCTTAGCTTTCCTTATTGTGTCTTATATTAGGAAAAACAAAACAAAAACCACAAACATACTATGAAAGCCTAGAAACAGCAACACAGAGAAGCCCATGAGAGAAAGGTGTGTTTTTTGAGGAATACTTAAAATTGATGAACACTTCTGTCTTAGATGATCACAATTGGTAGAAAGGGATTAAAAATGATGAAACCCTACATTACATCAATTTCACAATGTACCCCTCTGGGTAAGGAGAGTTTCTACTTGCTAAAGTAGAAAGCTTTAGATGGACACTCAGATTTGTCAATTTCATGCTATTCTATCCTTTTAAGATCATCCTGTAGCCAGAGAGCAAGGACACATTACATTATTCATGCTTCATAAGTGGACACAATTAAACTGAATGAAAAAGGAACACATCCCTCATGATACAAAATTAGTTAAATATTCTAATATTAGTGGCATAAAATGTGCTTAAGCTTTAGCACTTGAACAGAAAACTCTCTTTACATTTTACATTTTATACTAGGGCAATTTTTGCTTTTTCTTTGCATCTTTTTTTTTTTTTTTTTTTTTAAATCCCTTGACTATACTAACTAGAAAACCTGAACATCCAAAAACTGACTGCACTGCCTTTAAATGGGGGCATATGCTGGTATGTGAAGTTAAACCTGTAAAGAGGCAGTCATTGCTTAGCAGTAGGTGCCTCCTTGATTTGCTTCCTGCATATTTCAGAATCTCTGTCCTTCCTGCTATACTCCCTCCTCAGCCTGCTTGTGACTTCCATCCTGTATTGCCCAAATCATGATAACTTCCTAGTTAGTCTCTGTCTCTAGGCTGTCCCTTAAAAATTCACCTTTCTCACACAGATTGGTCTGCCTAGGGCTGACGTTCGGCTAACATGTACCAGTACAATGATGCCACTTAGTAAAATATTGAAATACTTCCTTACTATTTAGCAAATAGCTGAGTGCTTCTTCAGCCCTCCTGGTGCTTCTGTTGGGACCACCACCCAGACCTCTCTTTTCACCATTTCACACTTGAAGGCCTGATGCCTGCAGAACAGGAGGCCTCTGGGAGCCGTCCCTTCTGTGCAGGCTGTTCTGATTGTCAATGCCTGTGCCATTTCAGGTTGTTGTGAGCATTCTACCTAGATCCTCCCCAAATGGAAATTGACCTTGTACACCCCTTCATAAATGTCTCATGTCTCTCCAGAGTCTGTTGAGTAGCTTTATCATTTGACATCTTCCCTCTCTCCCCACAGTACTTCCCACCTCTCCCTTTTATCCAAGAACAGCAAACTTTCCTTGGTTCCTCTCCCTACCACCTGTTCATTCACAAGGCTTGTGCTAATTCTCCTACTCGAATCCCTACTCCTCCCCTCCCTTCCCAGCTCCTTGGTGATAACACCCAGCAGAAATGTCACTCCAAGAAATTTTGCTTAATCTCATCCAGTTCTCCACTCCCACCCACCCTTGTCTCCTTTATTTTTCTTCCTCGTTTTTCCCATAATGCCTTGTTCATCTCTCATTACCTGTCATAGGTGGGAACCTGGGAACCAAGATGGGTTTATTGGTTGCCTGAGGGTGGGCCTAGTGCTGGAGTCATCAGTGACTTCATACCTGGCTTCAGTTGGTCACCAGTTGGTGACAGAGTTGCCAACTTGCCTCTTACTGACAGCATCAATCAAATCTCTTCCAATTTTTTTTCTCAATGAAAGATTTTCTTTCACTGTGGTTACCATAATTCAGATATGTTAGCATCACCAAATGGTACCTGTTTTCAGTAAACTACTTTACTTTTACTGAGGGCTTTGGAAATTAGCTGGTGTTTTGAGTTCAGCTGTATTGTAGCCACAAAGGAGAAATAATTAGTTCTTTATACTTTACCTGACTAGAATTTAGAAATCAGTTTTTCTTTACACATCCCAGACATCTAGAGCTTCAGTCCAGCTGAAGTCTCTTGAATTTTTCAGGCTAGTCATTATGCATCTTCCTGCTTCCTGCCTTCATTTTTGCCCTTTTCCAATCCGTCCCCACTTGGTGAAATTCCTGCTACTCTCCCTCTAAAACTGCCTTTGGATTCTTCCTTCTCTTCAGACAGAATTAACCATTGCCTGTTAATCCCATTGTGCTTTGTTCATTCTTCGGAATAATTATACGGTGATACAGTGGTGGAGCGAGCTGCAGTGAGAGGCCATATGATACGATGACTAAGACTGTGGTCTCTCTGCAGCCAGACAGTCTGGGTTCAGGTTCTCTCCCCAACTTAAGAGCTGTGCAAACGTGGACAACTACCTTAACCTTTCTGAATGTCAGTTTCTGGGCTGTTATGCAGATCATGAAATGGTACTTAATTTGAAGGGTTGTTGAGAGGGTTAAATGAGGTAGATAAGTAGACATTCACCGCAGTGCCTGGCACAGAGTAAGCACTCAGTAAGTATTATTAGCTCTTATTGTTTTGTTGCTGTTGTTACCTCTCCTTTGTTAGACTATGAATTTTGGGGGACAGGGACCACAGCTTATTTATTACATTGTATGTCTTCAGGCTCTGCATAGTTCCAAGCCCAGAGTAACTAAACATTCAATAAATGTCGAATAAAATTAACAGCCAAACTTAACTAGCAAAGAAAGTCAGTTAAAAAAGTCAAATGTAATTGCTACTAATCTTCAGCAGTGAGAAAATCAAAAGGTGGTATGCAGTTAGTAATTATACACAAGAAAATAATTAGGATATGTTATAGTATCTGTCTGTTTAAAGTCAAGTAAGTGGTCAAGAAAACGTAAATAAATTAGTATTTTATTGTTTTGAATCAGGTGTTTCTTTGGCTCATTCTGATTTTCATGTTAGAATTCTGTAGATTTTAACCCATAAAGATTTCTGAAAATTTTATTAACTACATAGTGGAGGAAGTCCAGATTTTTTGATAAGGAAAGATGTTAAAATCTAGTGAAAGGATTTGAATTAACCTCCATTACGCTTACCGTTTTCCTTTTAGCTTAATGTCATTGTAAGTAATGAAATAGATGAATTTAGCAAAAAAAAAAAAAAAAAAAAAAAGCAGCTGTGTGGTAACAGTCATTTCATGTGTGTTCATATTTCATCAATTTTTAGTGTTAACATGAACCCTGAAACTGAATGGTAGAAGTCGAAACATGATGACGTTCTAGATTATTCTTAGCAGTTTAGTTAAGGCATTTCCTCTCCTCCAGTCCCCAGATAACCATCTTCCACGGTGCTGCAGTAACAGTGGTAAAAATATACCACCGACAGTTCCCTAGAGTTCCCTAGCCTTTTGTGCTTGTCATGGCCTTGATCCCATCTGGTCTTCACAACCATTTGTTAGAAAGAGCATTAGCTGTGTTTTACAGACTCAGGTTAAACAAAATTGTGCAGTGTTAACCAGCTGCTAAATGGTGAGGCTGGAACCCAAATCCTTTCTTCTTTCAGATCCCATGTTCTCGCCATGGTATATGATTTTTCAATAATAAATATTGGAAACCGAAAACTTGTTTTTCCCAAAGGATCTTAAGAGGGATTTTTCTACTTTATTACCTCTTATTCATGTGTTTGTTATCTGTTTCCCTTGCTGTAATCCATATATTTTAAAATAAATATATGGTTAAATGAACTTACAAACTTTGTGCTCGCCACCCTCGGGCCAGGTGGAAGAAGGTATAATCATGATAAATGCACCAAATTAAGTAAGTGTTTTGCAGTGACTAATAGATTTACAACCTTTCTGTAAATACTGATCAACATTTCTTTTAAAGAAATTAAATACACAAGTATTCCATTGTTACTATAAAAATCTAAACATTATTGATACGGCTGAAGTTTGGCTTTTCGGCACCCTTAGGCCACTCTCTACATCCCAGGGAACCTGTAGTTATTTAGTAATGTTTGTATTGGACTTGGAAGGATATTTTAGAAGCCTTAAATATGTAACAACCATGAGTATATAGCTCTGGTCACCCAGTAATATGTCCATACTCCTGGTATTTTTCTGTACATGTTTTTTTTTAATTGGTTTTACATATTTAAACCTGTGTAGGAGACCTTTTTTAACTTCTAGAAAGTATAGATGTTCCCTATTTTGACTTCCTTTTAAAAGATTTAAGTGACTTCTTTTAAATCAATTTGATTTATCATTACTAATACTTCCCCAAAGAGCTACACTTTGTTTTCAAGTCATTTTGTGTGTATAACAATATTATTTTATGAATTTTATAATATTTGAATTTTAATAAATGTGCATTATGTAATACTTTATCAGGACTTTGAACTTTTAACTAATCTATTTTCTCTCTTTGCCTGTGTCATTATGTACTTAGGAGAAATCTGTGTACTAAATAGAAATCTAGATTAGTGAATACATTTATAATAAACTTTTTTTCACTTTAGATTATATTTGTGAGTGAGAATAGTGGGAACCTTTTCATGCATTTTCTCAAACATTTCTACTAAATATTTTCTTGGCATCTTCAATTTAAAAGTAATATTCAAACTTCTAAAATACATTGAAAAGATATTTATGGGTATCTGCTGTGATCTAACATTGTTAATTCTAAAGTCAATCATTTGTTTTTAAAATAAACATGTCATACAGACATTGTTCATTTCATAAACAGCTATTTTGACCAAATGCAAGTGTTAGGAACTGTTAACATAGAGGTTTCAAAGAGTGAATGAGATTGACCATACCCCAAATCCTCATACTCTAGTTCAAGGAGCAGACAGTAAGCCACACCACGGGGCTCCAAGTGTGCATTATGACTAACGTGTGCAGAGTATTGTGGGAGTCCAGAAGCGGGAGCAGCTAATCTGGAGATGCAGTATACTGAGGAGATGTAATTAACTGTCCAGAAAGCCTTATTTCAAGGACTCTGTATAAAGTCTTCCCCCTGGCTGCCCACCTTTTTCATTGTAATCCACTTTCCATTACACCAATTCAAAAGTTTGTGAGACAAAAGAATAGCGGAGCGTTTCAGGTAGAGATGCTGGTCTGTGCAGCGAGCATGGTAGCATAAAAAGAATATAGGATAACTTAAATCGATAACCCAGTTTAGCTGTATTTTAGGTTGTGCTATAGGAGTGTTCAGGGGATACATCTGAGCAATAGATTTTCATCAAATTATATGGTAAACTTAGGATTTGGGCTTAGTATTATTTAAACATTGCAGAACCAAGGTGTTATTTAAACTGGAATAACATGATTTGTTTCTTAAGAGGAAATTCTGGTGAATATGGAATTGGAAGAAGAGAGATTAGAGGCCAAGAGAAAGATTGTGTAATAAATTCTTCAACTATGAAATGTTTTTAGATGGTTAATTGTTCACTTCTTTGGTATATAGATTTTTTTACTGAATGCTGAATAATTTATTATTTAAAAATCCTCAATAAAGAAATCTGAAAAACATTCAGTCATCAGTAAGCATTTTCGGTTGTTCCTATGTGTTAATATTTTTTTTTCTAAATGTGTTTCCTAGTCTCAAGGAAATTTCTGCTAAGTGTACTGAATCTAAACCTCTATTATGTTTGTATAATTTCATTCTTTTGTTGTGTGACAGTTTGAATTCATCGTAAATCACCTTAAAGTTCCATAAGCCCAAATTAATTATACTCACATTTGTGATATGCTACATTTGAGCTTCTTTATCATATTTTATCATTGTAAAATTGATACAGTGTGATCGAGATTCTTGATCTGTTTAATGCTATCTACTTCAACATATAATATCATGGGAAAATTAACTTTGTAATTTGAAACACTTTTCTTGTTTACTTATTTAACTCTTTAGAGTTTGCATTTTTATTTTATACGTCTTTTAATCTATGTTGTTATGTGGTGTTGACATTTCACTTGACTGATTTTTTTTAACTATTAAATTTTGTATATACAATTAAAAAAATGAAGCCAACCTAATTAGACCACTTTTGTAACTATCTGACATATTTTTTCTGGTTTATATGTACTAATGTAGTGAGCTTTTATATATATATATGTATTTTTTTTTTTTTTTTTTCAGAATACTATTGTGGAGGCTTCTATTCAGCTTCCTCCTTCCCTTTTCTCACCGAAGCAAAAAAGAGAACTCAGACCAACTGATGACTCTCTTTACAAGCTTCAACTCATTGCATTCCGCAATGGAAAGCTTTTTCCAGCCACTGGAAATTCAACAAATTTGGCTGATGACGGAAAACGACGCACTGTAGTTACCCCTGTGATTCTCACCAAAATAGGTTTGTATGTGGCATATGTTCTCCTGTAGTAGTGGACCATAAGGCCTTAGAGTTGACTGTTCCTAAAAATGCTTATTTTAGTGTTTTCTTGTTTTAATGAGTCAGTAGCGAAAAAAGATCTTGCGGAGTACCCATTACTGTTTAAGTTGACATTTATAATTGTTTATGAAGTTTGTTTCAGAAATACTTTTATTTTCCATTTTCTCCAGATGGTGTGAATGTAGATACCCACCACATCCCTGTTAATGTGACGCTGCGTCGAATTGCACACGGAGCAGATGCTGTTGCAGCCCGGTGGGATTTCGATTTGCTGAACGGACAAGGAGGCTGGAAGTCAGATGGGTGCCATATTCTCTATTCAGATGAAAATATCACTACAATTCAATGCTACTCCCTTAGTAACTATGCAGTTTTAATGGTATGGCAGTTGTTAACTTTATGCATAAACACTATTCTAAATTTTTCCTATGCATAATTAAGTTCAAATGAAGTGTTTTTTTTTTTATTTTTAACATAATTTGCTTCCTTTGATTATATGAGATGATATGTGTTCTAATTCTGATTTTAAAGGGAAATTAAGTTACTACCAAGTGAAATGTATGGGATTGAATTTGGTATATAGGAATTTTAAATCAACTTTATAAGTCAATCAGTTCAGCTAGTCTTTGACCTTAAAACTTGGAGAGACTGTTTATACGGTCAGATTCCCTCTGCCCAGAAGGAGTGATTTCATTTGCCGAAGGATACACAGTGAGTAGTGAAAGAACATTTTCCTACTTTGCAATCTAGCACTGTTTCCTGCTACATGTTGTAATTGTTAGAGTCTCTTTGAATTTAGAATTAATCATGATAATTTCATTTTTGTCATTGCAAGTGACAGTATTGACACAAATAATGTCTTTTCAGTTTTAGTGCCAATCAGTCTAGTGTTGTTTTCTGTTATTTTCCATTGTTAACGCTTATTACAGGTTGAGTCTTATCTCTTTTTGGATTTTTTCCGATTTTGGAATATTTGCATTACACATACCAGTTCACCATTCGTAATTCGAAAATCTGAAATCCTCCAAGGAGCACTTTCTTTGAAAAGTTGTAGATTTTGGAACATTTTAGATTTAGGATTCTTGGGTTAGGGATACTCAACCTGTAATTTTTGGGGAGTAAAATAACAATTGTTAATGTACAAGAGCAAGTGTTTTTATTAATGAGGTCTTTAAATGAATCTGACTCCTGAGCAGATAATTATGAAATAAACCATGCTAGTTCTTATTTTATATTGTAATTATTATAAATACTGACATCATGGAGTATATTTAGAGTATAGTGGAAGGAATTACTAATGCGTGTGAAAGACATTTCCCGGGAATGGTGTGAGGTTACTCTGGGTGTGAGGAACTTCTATGTTATTTCTGATTCCAGCTGTAAATCTGTTTTCTAGAAAATGTTTTATCAAAGTGCTAAATACCTTGAAACATGATATATTTTACATTTCATGAATTTTTCTTTCTTTGAAAAAATAGCATTTAGCACTAGAAATGATCTTGAAGTAAGCGTGACTTATAAATAATTTTCTTTGGCTCTTGTTTTTTGTTTTTTGTTTTTGTTTTTTCAATTCAACTTATACCTTACCTGGTACACTGGTCAAGCAAGCAGAAAGGTGAATAGATTATTTATCAGGGTAAAGGGATTATCTTTTCAGTGACAAAATTGAGCGTTTTATACAAGTGTAAGCAACATACTTAAACATATATATCTGGCCCAGCTGACAGTGGGTGAATTCTACACTGGTTAGACTTGGCTATATTTGTATAGGCCCTTTATTCAATTGGGATTAACTTTAGTGTTGACAGTTTATGATTCTGATTCTCTTTCTAAATGGAAGATATCTTGATTTCTGTAAGCCTGAGTCTGGTTTCTGTAAGTTCACATTTTATTATTGTGTAGTCACCTTTTATTTATTTATTTATTTTTTTTGAGACAGGGTCTTACTCCGGTTGCCCAGGCTGGAGTACAGTGGTGCAGTCTCGCCTCACTGAAGCCTCTACCTCCCAGGGTCAGGAGATTCTCTTACCTCAGCCTCTTGAGTAACTGGGATTACAGGCATGCACCACAGTACCCGGCTAATTTTTGTATTTTTAGTAGAGACAGGGTTTCACCATGTTTTCCAGGCTGCTCTTGATCTCCTGGACTCAAGTGATCTGCCTGCCTCAGGCTCACAAAGTGCTGGGATTATAGGCATGAGCCACTGCCACCTCTGGAATTAAAGCATGAAGCGTTAAAATATGTGGTGTTTTCTCTTCCATTTTGAAAGTATTTTCTCATTCAGATTTTGAGTATAAAATAAACTGTGATGTACTGAGGAGAAATAATATTCAACATTGTCAGAAATTTATATAATAGTTAAGAAAAAATTGAGCAAAATAAATGAAACACAAAACATACACAAAAATGCATTTTATAAGCCTTCGCTATAATATTGCACCCTGTGAAACTTTTATTTTTATTTAATCTAATACCAGTTTAAAGCATCTATTTTTGAACTTCCTAGCTGTTCTTCTAAACTATTTAAATTAGTATAATCCTTTTTCTGGAAGGAATAAGCTATTCCTTTATCTTTCAGACTTTTAATCTCTTAAAAAATGTAATACACAATTCTTTAAAGCTAAAATACGGTAGTACTAAGATTTTTTTTCTATTTATTTTCAAAGACTTTTTCCTGTTCTTAAATGTAACTGTGCCATCTAGGGGCAGCAAAGAAAAATGTATTTGAAATTGTTGACAAAATTAAAGTAACTGCTTGGGAGTTAGTTGCTAATAAAACATAAAGAAAAAGTTAATGAAATTATACACACTTTTAAGTTAAAGAAATTATACACACATACGTTTAGGATTGAAGAAATAGCTTTTAGAAATTAGAAAGCAAATTAGAAAGCATTATCTTTTTTCCTTATATTAAGCTTTTAAAAATTGATAAAATCCTATTTTTCTTGAATACCATCTTAATATATCATTTTATATGGTAAGTCTAAATTCCTGTCTTGGGATATAGTCCATAAAACTTTCCTTTATCTAATTTTAAGAGTTTTGAATTTTTAAAAAATGAGACATAAATAATATACTTGTTCATAAGTCTGAGTTTACTAAGGTCTCACTGGGAGCCAGAAAAAAAAATTAAGCAGAAATTAGGTTTACTTGAATGATATGATCTGAAATAGCCAGATGGGGCAGGAAGAGTCACAGGAGCTGGTGTCTGTAGGAAAAAACAAAGAAAACTGAATAGAAAGTAGGGTAATGATTAGGTTCAAACTATATAGTACTTAATACTTTAATCACTAGTGGTGAAGATAAGGTAATTTATATACATTGATTCCTCTTTTGTTATTGTGTTCAGCTAAAAATATGAAACTAGAGAACATTCGTTAATTTTTCTAGTGATTCTTTTACATTTGTTTATATAAAATATGCTGAATACCATCTTAATATGTCATTTTACAGATTACAATGGCGTTCAAAGCAACTTTGATATAATTTACTCTAATTGAACAGCGATGCTAGTGATGTTTTTGTTTAAATAATTTTAAAAGAAGTGCTATAATCACGTGGATGTAATGTTTTATTTATTTCTACACATTAACATACAGTGAAAGCTAGAAGTCCTCACCATCTCTCTCAGCACACTGATAAGTAACTATTTGTTTCTCACATATTGTTGAGGAGACCCTCTTGTTTATGGAAACAAAAATGAATATATGTTCCTATTTTTATTGCATTTTTGCACAAAGGTTACATGCTACATACACTGTTCTAAACCGTACTTTTTTCTGTAGAGCAACATATCTTAACTATGATGGTGACGATGTATCTTAAAGAAGAGGATGGTGATGGTGGTAGTGGTGACCAATCTTTATTAAGTACTTATGTGTCAGCCACTCTTCTGATGTCTTTATGTACATTCAGTTACTCAGCTCTTATGACAGCCTCATGAGGTATAAGTACTGTCATCACCATTGTACAAATGTGGAAACTGAGGCACAGAGCGGTTAAATGCCATGCTCACAAAGCTAGTGTTGGTATCGGGATTTGAATTCACAGTCTCATTTTGGAATCTGTGTTAATAATCCCTCTGCTAAGTCTCCTTTCTGAAATCCTCTCAAATCAATATACGAGTTTCCTCATTCTTTCTTATCTCTGAATATTATGTTTCTACCATAATTTATTTAGGTATTTCTCCATTGTGTTTGTTTCTAGTGGTTTGTACAGTGTCATTTCGCACATTTAGTTGAGCATCTGTGGAACAAATTCTCTGAAGTGGAATTGATAATCAAAGGGGCCAACTGGGTTTCCTTTTTCATTAAATTGAGGTATTTAGCAAAGTGCACAAATATTGGTTATATTTTTACAAAAGAATACATAAGAACAAGATTTGTACTAGAGTGCTGGACAGTGCTCCTGTGTGTCTCTCTAGTCAGTTCCTGCCACCATCTCCAGATACCAACCTTTTGATGTCTCTCACCATAGATAAGTTTGGCCTGTTTTTAGACTTTAGTTGTGTAGTATGTACGCTTGTGTCTGGTTTCTTTCCTATCATTACAGGGATGGGATTTATCTTTGTTTTTGCATTTAGCAGCAGTTTATTCTTTCCCATTGCTGTGTAGTAGTCCCTTGTGTCAATATGCCAACGTTTGTTCATTTTGTCATTGATAGCCATTTCTGTTTCTAGGTTTTGGGTGTCAAGAAAAAGCTGCTGTGAGTACTCATATATATGTTTTATGATGGACATGTACACTCAGGAGTGAAACTGCTGGGGTGTAGGCTTTCCATGTGTTTAGCTTTAAGTAGTTAAATCCGTGCAGTTGACCAAAGTTGTTATATTGGTTTGTGATCTCAATGGTAATGAGAGTTCCAGGTGCTCTACATTTTTGCCATGCTGGGAATTGTCAGTCTTCAGTTTTAGTCTTCTGGTATTGTGATATATCATTCTAGTTTTAATTTGCATTTCTCTGGGCACTGTTGATGTTGAGCACTTGTTTAGCTTTTTATCGGCGGTTTGGGTATCCCCTTTTCCTGACGTTCCTGCTCAAGTCTTGCCTATTTTTAATTTTGTTGTCTTTCATTTTCTTAATTATGTATAGGACTTCTTGATATGGCTTCTGAATGTGAGCTTCCTGTTGGATTTATGTGTTGTGTATATCTTCCCCTGGTTCATACCTTTTTTTCCTCAATATTGTCTTTTTATGAAGAGAGTTTCTTAATTTTTCTGAAGTACAGTTTCTTCGTTGTTGTGTTGTTGTTTTAGTTAATGCTGTTTAAGAAATCTTTTTGTACCCCAAGATTATGAAGATCTTCTTTTTTGTTTTCTTCAAGAAGCTTTAATATGTTTTACCTTTTGTATTTAGTTCCATAATTTGACTGGAATTGATTTTTTGTTGATGATGTGAGGTAGGGGGAATAAAATCTTTAAATTTGTATTCTTTGTTCCTTAGTGGGAAAAAGCAACATAGAAGTAAGTCGGCCGGGCGTGGTGGCTCAAGCCTGTAATCTTTGGAGGCCGAGATGGGTGGATCACGAGGTCAGGAGATTGAGACCATCCTGGCTAACATGGTGAAACCCTGTCTCTACTAAAAAAATACAAAAAACTAGCCGGGTGACGTGGCGGGCGCCTGTAGTCCCAGCTACTCCGGAGGCTGAGGCAGGAGAATGGCGTAAACCCAGGAGGCGGAGCTTGCAGTGAGCTGAGATCCGGCCACTGCACTCCAGCCTGGGTGACAGAGCAAGACTCCGTCTCCAAAAAAAAAAAAAAAAAAGTCATACTCCTCTTTTTAAATTTTTATTTGTTTTTTTACATTTCCGATTTCAGATCTGTTTTAAAATTTTAATGGTAAACTATTATTATAATGCTTTATACCCTGACACACAGGATGCCCTGATATATTTTCTTTGGATTCCTTTCCATTGTTCAGATCCTGGTGAGTTTAGACAATTGCTTATTTTAAGTATTCTTATTGATACAGTGATAACTATGGAAAACTTCCACTGATTTTATATTCAGTAATTCTCAGGCCTGAAATAACAATTGTAAATATATGAATCTCTGTCAAGTAAATAGTTTTAAAAACTTTTTCCTTTGATTTGAGTCCTTAGTAATGATCATCTTTGTGATTTTTAACACACTTTTGATGTTTAATTTCTCTGCATTCGTTCAGCTGACTTCTGTGGAGAACTTTATTTTTCACTTCCTGGCTTAGTTATTAAAGTTTGTACCAAGTAGAAGAGTAACTAAGATTATTGTTTAGTGATGGACTCTGGTCATGTGGGTGCCGGAGGGCAGAGTCATTTTCTGTTTTATTTATTACTGTGTTGCAAATGTGAGCAACAGTTTTACTTTTTCTACTCAAAGGTATCTGTCTCATACTACCATTTTTATATAGTGTGTTTAGTAATGTTTTCGTTGTTATCATAAAGCCTGTATTTGTTTACTACCATAATTGAAAATAATTTGATTCAGGTTTCTGCTTTCTCTCTCTCATTGTAGAGCTTTAACTTGTTTACTGTCCTGGTATTCTAAAATTCTCAATTGCCATAAATATTTTTATATTCTTTTGGATTACCCAGTCTAGCCAGATTTTTTTAAAGGTGGGAACGCTAATAATGGCTTTTACATTTTTCAGTAGTTCTATTTTGCATGGTTAATACTACCTGCATAATAGCTTGGATTTGCCTCTTGGCCCCCAAAGTCTACAATATTTACTGTCTGGCCCTTTATACTCTACTTTTCCCTAGGTTCATTCTTCAGCAGGAAACCTCTTTGCATTTGGGCAGGTCAAAAATGCTCTTGTGGGATTAATAACAGAATAATAAGGAACTGAAACAACTCAACATAAAAAAAATTTTTGATTTAAGAAATGGGCAAACAATCGGAATAGATAACCTGAAAAGAAGACATACAGATGACCAACAGGTGTATGAAAAAATCCCACCATTGCTAGTCATCAGGAAAATACAAATCAAAACCACAATAAGATATCTTACCCCAGTTAAATTGTTTGTGTCAAAAAGACAAAAAATAACAGAATGTGGTGAAGAGAACTCTTATACATTGTTGATGGGAATGTAAATTAGTGCAACAATTATAGAAAATAGTTTGTAGGTTTCTTAAAAACTAAAATAAAGCCACCGTATGATCCAGCAATTTCCCTGCTGAGTATATATTCAAAAGAAAGGAAATCAGTACATTGAAGTGATACCTGTGCTCACATTTACTACAACACTATTCATGATAGCCAAGATATACAGTCAACCTAAGTGTCCATCAGTCCATCAACAGAGGAATGGGTAAAGAAAATGTGGTATATATACACTGAGGAGTACTACTCAGTCATAAAAAAAGGATGAAATCTTGTCATTTGCAGCAACATGGATGAGGCCGAAAGTTACTTCATTAAGTGAAGTAAGCCAGGTACAGAATGACAAATAGTGCATGTTTTCACTCATGTGTGGGAGCTGAAAAAGTTGATCTTATGGAGATAGAAAGGAGAATGGAAAATACCAGAGGCTGGGAAGGGAAGGGTCTAGGAAGAGGGGGTGAAGTAAGATTGGTTAATGAGTACCGAAGTACAGATAAAGGAATGAATTCTGGTGTTTGATAGCATGGCAGGGTGACTATAGTTATCAATAATCTATTGCATATTTATTGCATATTTCATATTTCCCAATTTGATTTGGTCATTACACATTATATGTATGGATCAAAATATTACATGTATGCCATAAATGTATACAATTATTATGTATCAACAAAAACATGTTGAGAAAAAAATGCCCCTGTGGAAGCAGTGCCCTGTATGACCAGTGACAGAGGTACTCATGCCTTTGTTCAGTCATTGTTGCCTTCTGTTTCAGCATCTAGTTTCTTTTTCGTTCTGTGTCACATTAGTTTGAAATTTGAAAAATAGCAATTTCTTTTTATTTTAATTTTATTTTTAATTATTTTTAG
Organism: Colobus angolensis palliatus; assembly: GCF_000951035.1. Lineage (NCBI taxonomy): Eukaryota > Metazoa > Chordata > Mammalia > Primates > Cercopithecidae > Colobus > Colobus angolensis. The sequence goes on from NW_012114555.1 coordinate 6,601,178, forward strand.
AAACAGGGTCTCCCTCTGTCGCCCAGGCTGGAGTGCAGTGGCGCAGTCTCAGCTCACTGCGGCCTCAAACTCCCTGGCTCAAGTGATCTTCCCACCTCAGCCTCCCAAGTAGCTGGGGTTACAGGCACGTGCCATCATGCCCAGTTAATGTTTTTGTTTTTATTTTTTTGGAGAAGTGAGATCTTACTGTGTTGCTCAGGCTAGTTTCAAGCTCCTGGCCTCAAGCAATCCTCCTGCCGTGGGCCCCTCAAAACTCTGAAATTAGAGGCATGAGTCACTGTTCCTGGCCAAAAATAACTGATTTCTTTTAAACTTGAATGCCATGTAGAGTATATTTTGAGAACTAAATTGGCTCTTAGTCGAATGTTTTCTTCGATGATATCCAGCTCCCCATGTTGTTACTCTCTGCCAAGGACTATGGAAGGCACTTTTACCGCCTTTCTTCTGCCCCTTCTCCAACCCCCTTGAGATGATTAGAGGAGTCTCCGTTTTATAGTGAGGTAATTGCCCCAAGTCTTATAGCTGGTAAGTGGCAGCGTGTTACTGAACATTTTCTGCAGTAATCTAAAGCAGGCAGTGCACAAAAGGAGATGAGAAGCTAAACTAGATATTGAAAGTTTATCCTCAGTTATTAGTTCTGTACTGGAATAGAAGCTTTTCATTGAAATTGGAGGAAAATATGTCTACTCTCACTAGCATCTAACTGGTTTTCATTGTTCCAACATGTCTTTGAATTTCCGTGCTGGTATTCTGGCCTTTTAACAGACTGCAACTATTTTGAGGCCATGATTACAGGCTGGTGTTATGGGCATCTCACAAAGGCAGATTGCTCCGAATTGGTCCTAATAGGCTTTTCTCTGGTCTTTTCCCTTTTGTGTACTTAATTTACAGACTGCAGGGCCTCCAAGGGCTGGACCTGTCTTCTGTCTATCCCTGTATATCCATTACATGGCACTGTGCCTGGCCATGGTGGACACTCAGTATTTGTCAAGTAAATGGGTGAATTGTAAGTTAGAGGCTCATCATAGTATAGTTGAGTAGTCTAGCTGGAATTCAGTTTCCTGTGTTCTCATCTCTGCTTCCCTCTTGCTGTGATTTTTGTCATTAACTGTTCAGCATTTGATAAGGTGAGGGGTTTGTTAGGCGTCCTGATACCGTCTTTTTAGATCTATAATTGTAGATTGTGAACTTCTGATTCTTCCCTGGGAAAATGTGTCCTTTCCCTTCCTACTCTATTGAGGTCATCTTCCATTTCCTTGTCTGGTTGTCACTTATTCGCTTCCCTTTTTTTTAATCTCTAGCTTTTTTGTTTCAGATATTTTATTAATAAGAGCTTCCCAATTGGAGTTTTATCCACTGTGGGCTCCTTCCCTTATTCAATAGTCAATTTTTAGCTTGAAGAGTCAGTGCAGAAAGAATTTAGTGAAGGGATCTGGTAAACCTACAGCTTTGACTCTTATAACCCCAGTTATCTGGCATGGTGGCCAGGATGAAGGTGTCTTTCCAACTTGCTTTGGTCTTTATAAGAGAGTAGCATTAAGATGCCAATTGTTGCATTTCAGAGAGGCAGTGTCTGCATTGTGTTTGGCAGCAAGGACCTGGCAGCCAAGCTCCTTTGAATCTAATCCTTAAGGCATGTAACTTTTCTGTGCCCCAGTTTTTTTAACATATAAAATGGGGCTAATAACATACTTCCTCCTACAGTTACGGTGCTGGACACAGTCAGTGCCTGGATTGTTCACAGTCAATGCCTATAAATATTCTATAAGTGGTGTGCTGTTATTGCTTATTTATTTTTTGAAATTATTTTTCTTTTGAGAAAGGGTCTCACTGTGTGGCCCAGGCTGGAGTGCATTGGTGCTGTCTTGGCTCGCTGCAGCCTTGACCTACTGGGCTCAAGTGATCCTCCCACCTCAGCCTACCGAGTAGCTGGGACTATATGCGCACACCACTAGGCCTGGCTAATTTTTAAAAATATATGTTTTGTAGAGATGCGATCTCCCAGTGTTGCCCAGGGTGGTCTCGAACTCCTGAGCTCAAGCCTTCTACCCACCTCAGCCTCCTAAAGTGCTGGGATTACAGGTGCGAGCCACTGTGTTCGGCCATTTATTGATTTTTGAGCTCTTACAGGGCTCTTCCTCTTTGCTGCCATAATTGTGCTTTACTTATCTTCATCAAACATTGTTATGATCCGATTGTAGACCCCTGTGATTTTTCACCTCTTCAGGGACAGGAACCATGTCTTATCGTTATGCCTCCAATGCCCTTTGCAGTGTTTGGTTCATTTGTATTTGAGGAACTTGAAGTTGAACTTGACCACGGATAGTTAGAGAGGTGTTTTTGTGCTTCGTAGCCTCAGAGATGCTGCTCTCATTGTGTCTGATCAGCTAATGAATATGCAGAGTGATAACTGGGCTTAAAGGGCATTGAAAAGGATGAAGTCTGATTATGCTTTCTGAATTGCCCAAATGTAGGGGGCTGATTCCTCTTTTACCCTCATAGCAGAGTCAACATTTCAATTTATAAAGTAGGTGGTCCAGTGTAAAACGAGGGTATGCTGTAAGCAGTTAACACAACAGAAGTTAGGAAAGCAAAGTGTTAGGAAAATAGCATGAAACATTAGTCTGAATAAAATAAAGAGACATAAGGGCCAGAGTTTTTGTTTATTGATGTGTTTTTGTCACTCAAAAAAATCTCAGCAGTTAAATGTGGAGAGAGGTGCTGCTAGAATGAATCTTTCTTTTTGCCCTCAGGATTTGACGGGATCTGAACTATACACCCAGGCGACCAGCCTCCTGCATCCTGTCGTTTATACTACTGCTGTCATTCTCCTCTTATGTCTCTTAGCCGTCATTGTCAGTTACATATACCATCACAGGTAAGAAATACATCTCGGCAAAATAGATCTGCAGACTTTGATTTGAAGGACTTTATTTCACATTTAATTAGAATAAAATTGAGTTTGTTATCATCCTGTGTTTCCAAAGTAAGGATGATTACTTTAGAATATATACATGCCTTATTCATTTCATGCCATTAGAGACATAAATAATTAGTATTTGAGATGATAAATTCAGTTTTTACAGCATCCAGTCAGTTTGCTGGGTTTGTATCTAGAAAAGAATATGGGAAATATGTATTGCAGACTGTGGGGTGGGTCACAGGGGCACTAGGATGTAAAGTGAGGCAGAAGTTTCTTACCTGCAGAGTTACCTAAAGGGATATCTCTAGGTATCAGACTGTATTATTACTATTATTTTATGACTTTTTGCCTATTATGATATTCTTTATTTTACAGATGGCATTTTTAAGAAAGTTTGTGACATTTAAGCATGGGATATGTTTTTTGTTAATTTGAGGCAAAGCTATAGAAACTTATTTTGTGGTAGGAAATAATGAACTAAAAGGATTTGCTAAGCAGACATTCACCTTACAAAACGTTTTGCTAGAATGTATTTTCCTATTTAAGCTAGAAGTATATGGCATTTCTTGACATTTAGTTAAGAAACAAAAGGAGATTTTGATATATATATAAAAGAAAGACTTCAGCATTTTATTATGAAAGTCCAGGAGGAAATGCATTGAGTATTTAGACCTGTGCCAGTGGGTCAAAAAAAGACCCGTTGGCATGTTGCAGAACTCTCTAGGTAGCCAAGCAGGTAATCCAGTCATCTTAAGACATCATAGTAACAAAAGCCCATGCATTTCTTATTGTGGAGAATTTCTTTAGCATTTAGTGGGTGCAGTGGTTCTATAAATGACTTTTTGTGTTTAAGTGCGTAAAGTTAAATGTTAAGAAACTAGATTAGGTTAAATGATTTCTTAGATCTGTGCTTGTGTGTGTGTGTGTGTGTGTGTGTCTGGTAGTATATGTTTGTAAAATAAAATGTTTAAGGCCGGGCGCGGTGGCTCAAGCCTGTAATCCCAGCACTTTGGGAGGCCGAGACGGGCGGATCACGAGGTCAGGAGATCGAGACCATCCTGGCTAACACGGTGAAACCCCGTCTCTACTAAAAATACAAAAAACTAGCCGGGCGAGGTGGCGGCGCCTGTAGTCCCAGCTACTCGGGAGGCTGAGGCAGGAGAATGGCGTGAACCCGGGAGGCGGAGCTTGCAGTGAGCTGAGATCTGGCCACTGCACTCCAGCCCGGACGACAGAGCAAGACTCCGTCTCAAAAATAAATAAATAAATAAAATAAAATAAAATAAAATGTTTAAATATCAAATATTTAACTTTTGCCTTTGATGAAGTTGGAATTAAGATGAACATCATAGTTTCCTCCTTCATATGTACTAACCCGAATATTAATATTTTCTCTCTTTTTTAAACAGTTTGATTAGAATCAGCCTCAAGAGCTGGCACATGCTTGTGAACTTGTGCTTTCATATTTTCCTAACCTGTGTGGTCTTTGTGGGAGGAATAACCCAGACCAGGAATGCCAGCGTCTGCCAAGCAGTAAGTCAGAGTGAAAAACCGAAATGGAAAAAATTACTGGTATTAGAAAAAAATTTCATTAACTATAAAAAGAAAAAATCATTCTTTAACACCTTTTCTTGATTAAAGTTAAATTTAATGTCTGTCACTTAAACAATTTGCCAGTATTCTTCCCTGTTTTAAATTACCATTTTGCAACTGAATGTGTAACTCAGCTCATCCCTCTATCATTGGGAATTTAGTGTTACATGTTATGGCTGTTATTACAATGCCTATTATTTATTTTTAAAATTTATGAAATTATGACTTTGGCTGAAAGAGAAGTGACGTTTTCTGATAGTAGAACTTTAAAAATGATTTTATGTGTTGATGAAAACGTAACAATTAGAAAAAGAGTTAATCATAAAGATACAAAAATGACACTAGGTTAGGTAAATTAAAAAATATCTTACTCTTAGTTTCCAATAAGTTATTACATGTGTAGCCTTAATGAACAGTTTTCTTGCAGCATAAATATAAAAATGGAAATTCTTCAATCTATGAGTAGAAATATGTAAAATTTTATTTCTGTGTTTGTATATTGTTTTTCACATGCATGATAGCAGGAAGTATAATGTAGTAATTGAAAGTTCAGGCTGCCTGGATTTGGATTTCAGTTTACCATTTATCGACTGTGTTTCTATGGGCGATCTGTTTAACTTTTTTTTTCTTTTTTTTTCTTTTAAAAGTGTAATTAAAAAAATACATAACGTGATCTCTATAAACAAATTATTACTGTACAGTACAGTATTGTCACCTGTAAGCACAATCATCGTGTATGATTGAAACTCGGTATGCATTGAACAACAACCCCTTTTTTCTTCTCCGCCAATCTTATGGCAATCACCATTCTCTTCTATGAGTTTAACTACTTCAGATACCTCATATAAGTGGAATCATGCCGTATTTGTTCTTCTTTGACTTACTTATTTCATTTAGCATACTGTTTCAAGGTTCATCTATGTTGGTGAATACGATTTTCCTCTTTTTTATCCCTGGATAATATTCCATTGTATGCAGAGACCACATGTTTTTATCTGTTTGTTGTTGATGGACATACAAGTTGTTTCTGTCTCTTGGCTACTGTGATTAATGCTTCAGGGAATGCAAGAGTGCAGGTATCTCTTTGAGATGTTGATTTTAATGTGTAATCCTTCTGTGTCTCAGTTTTCTCACCTATAAATTAGGAATGATAAATTGTTGGATGGTGTGATTATTTATGTTAAAAAACTAAAGTAATTTATACAAATTATTAGAATTAATAGGAAAGTTTAGCAAAGAGCGACTGCTAGTATGCAGAAATACAACCATGAGAAAACATAATGAAAAGGTAGCATTTACATAGTGTCAAAGACTATCAAGTACCTAGAAATAATGAAAGATGTTCAAGATTTATGGGTAAAATTAAAATATGTATGAAAGAAGACCTAAATAAATGGAAAGATATAATAGGTCAAAGGATAGGAAGACTTAATATCAGCGATATGGCAATTCCTTTTAAGATTAATCTGTAGAATTTTTTATGAAACTCAATAAGATGATTTTTAAATTTATGTGAAAATAAATGGCCAAAGAAAGACAAGACACTAATGAAAAAGAGGAGCAGAGCCGGAAGACTGTCTTCTAGTCATCAGGGTTTATGAGGCTATGGAAATGAAACCAGTGTGGTATTAGTGGTAGGCAGAGATAAACTGGCCAATGGGATAGAATAGAGTCCAGAGGCAGACCCACGGGAACTTTGACATACAGCAGAAGGGACGTGCCTTGTCAGCTGGGAAAGAGAGACCACCATTCAGTAAATGGAGCTGGAGAAAATCCATTTGTAAAAAGATTAAACTGGGTCTGTACCTCATGCCACATTAAAAAAAGTCAACTCCAGGTGGTTTAAAGACTTACATATCCAAGCCAAAATCTTAAAATCTGGCTCAAGCCTGTAATCCCAGCACTTTGGGAGGCCGAGACGGGCGGATCACGAGGTCAGGAGATCGAG
>NW_012114555.1:6607691-6632626 GCF_000951035.1 Colobus angolensis palliatus
TGCTTACTGAGCACCTATTATATCCCAGGTGTTGTGTCCATTCAGTTCCTACGAAACCCCCAGAGGTGGTGATTAATAATTTTCCACTATTAAATTGAGGAAAGTTAATTTCAGAGAGCTTGCATTATTTCCTCAAAATCACATTCTTAATAAGTAATACAGTTATTTCAGCTAATTGCTTTTCACGTATAGGAGATTTGCTAAATGCTTAATGTGGACAATTTTACTTAACCTCATAGTACTTTTATATTATTCTTGGTTCTCAAGTGAGGAAGCCAACACTTTAGGTCTTACGTGACTTTGCTGAGGTCACCCAGCAGGTAAGAGGTGAATACCAGTTTAAAAATCAAGGGAAATTTCATTTCTGAGTTCACCCTCTTAACCATCAATATATTATTATATTGCTTTGTGACTGCTACAATGTATAAAAGCTCTGAATTATATCTCAGGTCTCTTACTTTGGAACTTATTCTGTGTGTGCTGTGGCTTTCGCCCTGTAGTTACCTGTGCCCTCTATATATTCCTCCTTAAAAAGAATGTTAGAAAATGAACTCTACGCTGGGCGTGGTGGCTCACGCCTGTAATCCCAGCGCTTTGGGAGGCTGAGGTGGATGGATCACCTAAGGTCAGGAGTTCGAGACCAGCCTGGCCAACATAGTGAAACCCTGTCTCTACTAAAAATACAAAAATTAGCCAGGCATGATGGCACGTACCTGTAGTCCCAGCTACTCAGGAGTCTGAGGCAGGAGAATCGCTTGAACCCAGGAGGCAGAGGTTGCAGTGAGCCGAGATCACACTGCAGCACTCTAGCCTGGGTGACAGAGCAAGGCTCTGTCTCAAAAAAAAAAAAAAGTTGGAGACCTTAAGATAAGGAAGGCCAATAAGACAGTGAAAGGAATTCACTAGAAAAAAAGTAATTTTGACTAAAAATAAGAACTTCTGTTTATCAAGAGTCCTTAAAAAAGCTGAAAAGATAAGTTACAAATTGGAGGAATCTATTTACAATCCATACAACTAACAGCATTCGAGTAAAAAATATATCAGTAACTATAGTCAGTGAGAACACCACAACAAATCAGAAGAAAAAGTAGCAGGAGAATGGACGAGCATGATGTAGAAGAGCGAACACACAGGTTCAGCATATGCGTGCAGAAATGTTCAACAGCGTATGGGGGTCATGGAGATGTCAATGAAGACGATTAATTGTCATTTTATGCCTTTTCCATCAGCAAAAATTAAGCCTGACAATGCCAAGTCTTGATGAACATGTGGACCCACAGGATCCTTTTACATAGTTGGTGGGAATGTAAGTGGACATCCCCTGCGAGGCATTGCCTTCTATAATTATGTGTTCATGTACCCTGGAACCCAGCAGGCCCACTCCTGTACTCAGTAACCTTGCCTGTATGCACATGAGTATGAGCATGGATATGAATATTCATTGCAGCACTATACACAATATCAAAAACCTGGAAGCAACCCAAATACCCAACACAGAGAGAGTGAACAAACAAACCCTATGGTATTACACCAGAGTCAGAAGCAATGAATTATAGCAATGCAGAGTAGCACAAATTAGTTTTAAGTGAAAAGGTGAAAAGTAAGTCCTATAAATTAACATTCACCATGTTTTTTTTTTTTTTTAATAAAGGTAAAAATCACTAAAACAGCTCACTTTTAACAAAAAATAGGTGCAATAAAACTATAAAAAAGAAAGCAAGGGAGTGATGAACAGAGGATGTAGGGTGATGATACAGAGGATATAATAGAGGGATAGTTACCTCTGATGAGAGGGTCATATGATTAGATACAGGTTATTGACAAGGTCCTACCTTGTGTCTTGCTGGTAGATTCTTAGTTACTTATACTGTTAATAATAACTAATTAAATAAAGACAGGTTGTGCTGGGCCCACCCATTAGACTGTGTCATGATACTGTGGCTTATGATTAATCCAATATTGTATACCTGTGATCCAGTTTGAAATGTGGGTATGTAAGAATCGTTGAGAGGATTAAATGACTCATGCATCTCAAGAGTACCAGGCATATACTAACTGTTCAATAAATGTTACCTGTTACCACTATTATGTTAGTGTTATTGATGAAATTACCTCTCATCTGTGTGATATATTTTTGTTTGAGGCTATTACTACACCTCTGTAAACAAACTGCATACAAGAAGTCAGATGATGGGTCTCAGATCAACTCCATCCATATTTAGAAGATAGCTCCTCTGTGTTCTTAGTCATGTGGCTGACTCCCAGTTACCTTGCAGGCCTCACTTTATCGTTACTGTTTCAGAGATTCTGTCCCTGTACCTGTATTATTCTGTTTTCATGCTGCTAATAAAGACACACCTGAGACTGGGTAGTTGATAAAAGGAAAGAGGTTTAATTGACCCACAGTTCCACATGGCTGAGGAGACCTCACAATCATGGTGGCAGGCAAAGGAAGAGCAAAGTCATGTCTTTCGTGGCAGCAGGCAAGAGAGAGCATGTGCAGGGGAACTCCCCTTTATAAAACCATCAGATCTTGTGAAAGTTATTCACTATCGCAAGAACAGCTCGGGAAAGACCCGCCCTCGTGATTCAGTTACCTCCTACCCAGTCCCTCCCACGACAGATGAGAATTATGGGAGCTACACTTCAAGATTTGGGTGGGGACACAACTAAACTGTATCAGGTCCTTACTAAAATTCCATGCTGCCTATGAAACTTTATGATTTCCTATTTACTATCTCTGACCTGTAAGCTCTCCCTGGAATCCAAGCTCTACAAGTGTACGAATTAGAGTAGTTGATTCACTGGTTCTTATCCAGGGACTAGCACAAGGCCTGACCCATAGTAGGTGCTGAGCAGATGTTTACTGAGTGAATGAACAAAAAGAAGCCTCTGTTTGCACATTAGAACGCATTCAAACCTGGAGCCATTTTGACTCTACTAAAAAGAGTACTCAGCACGCATTGGAGATAAAAGTCTTCATTGTATCTAAGTGTTCATTGATTTCATGAAGCAGACACATAAATTTATTTCACTAAGGAAATGAATGGAAAGAGGCCGTTGTAAAGATGACTGCCTTTCATTGTCCTGAGTGGAATTTTCAATTGTTTCTAAATGGAAAAAGGAATTGCAGTGAGTTTTTAAGGCTTCAAGAACAAATGCCATTAAAGGTTTACAAAAGAAAAGGGAAAGGCAAGTCTAGACGTTTCACTGTTGTTCTCTTCTGTGGTTATAATGTGTTTCCCTTCGATGAAAGACATAGCATCATTCTTATGTTTCTGACGCAGACATTCCTTGCTTCACTTTGTCATTGTAATACTCAATTCAGGTAATCACCAGCTGAGAGTGCAGTGGTAGAATGCAAAACGGACTAGCCTAGGATTCCAGATCCTAGGAGCTAGGTTCTAATTTTGTGTCTGCCAGAACAGCTTACGTTAATAGTCTCTTAACCTAGTAGGGGCTTAATGTTTCTTCTATAAAATGGGTCAGGCTAGTTCAGTGTTTGTTAAGGTTCTTCCCTCTCAAAAACTGAGCCCTCACGTGTACATGTTTTTATGTGCAGTTTGTATTTGTACATAATCCATGTAGTTTTGTCTTTATTATCTGTCTTTGTGAGCTCACGTATTTTATGAACAGCATGAATGGGTTGTAATGTAGTTTCTTCCCACACAGTGATTGAGGTTATTAAAGGTGCTACCCACCAGGTACTTCTCACTGTGGTTCCTAAATTCATTTCAGGTAAGACCTTAGGTGCTTTCTACGACCTTTTGCTAAAGGTGCTGAAGTTCGAGAACTAAGAAGTTGAGTGCTGAAGTCAAGGAGCATCAACTCAAGTCTGAAAGGGATCTGTGTTCTGGTTCATGATACACTGCCAAATAATTGGTCATTAATTTTTTGGTCCTTGGTTTTCTTAGCTATGCCGTGAAAGGATTCAGCTGGATCTTATCTAAGATACCTTGTTGCTCCACCAATCCATGATTGAATTTATTAAATATCGTGCCAGCCGCCCTTGTGAGGTGCCCTTGAGATCTGTTATTTAGAGGATTGCTGCAGTGGCACAAGAGATGTACTTGGAAAAATCTAGTCAGTGAATATTAAGACCATTCTACTTGTCAACTACTGTGCATGTGTTATGTCTTAACTTTCATATTAACCCTAGGAGGTAGTTTTTCTTTGTGTATTTTATAACTATACAAACTGAATCATAGGCAACTGAAATAACTTTCCCCAAGTCACTAGGACCATTAGGTAGCAGAGGCATGATTCAATTGCTAGTCGGTTTGATTCTGAGTGCCTCTCAGCCCCTATCACTGTGCTTTAGGACTTAGTAGTGGGCAGCGTAGGAGAGTAGAAAGGGCAAGGGCTTTGGAACCATCTAACTTCGATTTGAATCACAGCCATGTTACTGACCGTGTAATCTCTGGTAGATGACTTCTCTCAGTCTTTGTCTCTGTTTTTGTATCTTAAGGTTAACACTGACCTAATGGTGATGATAAAAGGATGAAGTGAAATCACATGCAAGAATACATTTTTAGATATATAGCAGGCACTTATTAATGGAAGCTGTTAAAATTTTAATTGTTTATGTATTCATTGTATGCTTGTATTCATCATAAAGTTTTTTTTTTTTTTTTTTTTTGCACAGCTGCTATGCATGTTGCATGGTTGTAGTCTTATTTGTGGCTAAATTAATGCTAGTTTGTGAGAGTTTATAGTTAGATAACAAACATACAGAGTGGAACTTTTTAGGATAATTATTTTATACCCATTTTATAACTTTGGAAATTAGTGTCCAGAGGTAAGGTGGCTTTCTTTAATAATAATCTACTGCATTTAACTAATTATTTACATGCCCTATGAATTAGATTACTGCTAGACAATTTACAGAATTGCCATGTGCATCTCTGATTTATTTGGAAGAAAATGTGGTAACAAGGTTATATTTCATGTAGATGAAGTGTCAGATGGAGAATACAATAGGAAATACTACGTTCCAAAAGATAGGAAAATCTGTTTTACTAGATTGTAATCACTCTTTTTTTCGAATCTTGTAGAATATTCAGTGATTTGCTTTCACGACTGTGTTAATAGATGTCATCATACCCCTAAAATTCCACTAGTAATAATCAGGCTTCAGTATCTTTAAGAGTAAACCTCCTCTGGAAATTTAGAAATGCCGTAGAAAACACTTCAGTGACTAAAGATGGGTTTTGTTCCCGATAGAAAATTCTTTGTTTGACACCTCCTATGTCGAAGTTACTTTTAACCTTTTGTATTTTAAAGCCCTGTCTCATTCTTTTGACCTTTGTGTCAGAGACACCCCCCAGCAATAGTAGAGTTGACCATTTTGAATCAATATCTGATTTGTTTTGAATTTATTGGTTTCTGTGCATCAAATTCATTTATTCTATTTTTACTTAAAATATTTGGTATGACTTTAGACAGCTCAAAGGGTTATTTTATGCTGTCTGTTCCACTTCTGGAATAAATTTTGCTTTCACAGTGCAGTCAGCAAAACTAATGGGAACCACGAAGCCACTTTTCTCTTTAAGAAGATCATTTCTGACGTTTGTAGTTGGGCCAAACGTGATCCCCTCTCCCCTCTCCCAGCACCTCAGAGCCATTGCAAGGTTCACCTGGAGAGGAACCACCCTGGCTTTCCCCTGCAAAATAAGATTTGGGCTTTCAGGTCACCAAGTTTTTGCTGCAGATTTGTTCTCATTAAAATAAACTCTGGACAGTGGTCCATGCTTTCATAATTGACCTTTGATTTTCTTGAGGTTGGAGAGGCATCCCTTTAGAATGACAAATTTTTTCTTGGAATTTCATTAATGGAATTTTACCTGTAATAATTATTATTATTATTATTTTTTTGAGACGGAGTCTCGCAGTGTCTCCCAGACTGGAGTGCAGTGGCGCAATCTCGGCTCACTGCAAGCTCTACCTTCCCGGTTCACGCCATTCTCCTGCCTCAGCCTCCCCAGTAGCTGGGACTACAGGCGCCCGCCACCATGCCCGGCTAATTTTTTGTATTTTTAGTAGATACGGGGTTTCACCGTGTTAGCCAGGTTGGTCTCAATCTCCTGACCTCGTGATCCGCCCGCCTCGGCCTCCCAAAGTGCTGGGATTACAGGCATGAGCCACCATGCCTGGCCTTACCTGTAATTGTATAAAAAAGCAATGATTAAAAAAAGAGAGCAAGTTACTGGTTAAGAAAGCTGGATTATGTCCTTGATACTCCAGTGACATATGACATTTACTTAAACTAAAATTTAAGCCTCTTTCGTTTCCTCACATCTTCATCTAGAATTTCATCCTCAACTACAGTTGCTTCATACACAGGTCATGTGATAAACAGAAACTTCAGTGTACATCATTTGCATATATTGCAGTTATCCTGTGCTTACTGAGCACCTATTATATCCCAGGTGTTGTGTCCATTCAGTTCCTACGAAACCCCCAGAGGTGGTGATTAATAATTTTCCACTATTAAATTGAGGAAAGTTAATTTCAGAGAGCTTGCATTATTTCCTCAAAATCACATTCTTAATAAGTAATACAGTTATTTCAGCTAATTGCTTTTCACGTATAGGAGATTTGCTAAATGCTTAATGTGGACAATTTTACTTAACCTCATAGTACTTTTATATTATTCTTGGTTCTCAAGTGAGGAAGCCAACACTTTAGGTCTTACGTGACTTTGCTGAGGTCACCCAGCAGGTAAGAGGTGAATACCAGTTTAAAAATCAAGGGAAATTTCATTTCTGAGTTCACCCTCTTAACCATCAATATATTATTATATTGCTTTGTGACTGCTACAATGTATAAAAGCTCTGAATTATATCTCAGGTCTCTTACTTTGGAACTTATTCTGTGTGTGCTGTGGCTTTCGCCCTGTAGTTACCTGTGCCCTCTATATATTCCTCCTTAAAAAGAATGTTAGAAAATGAACTCTACGCTGGGCGTGGTGGCTCACGCCTGTAATCCCAGCGCTTTGGGAGGCTGAGGTGGATGGATCACCTAAGGTCAGGAGTTCGAGACCAGCCTGGCCAACATAGTGAAACCCTGTCTCTACTAAAAATACAAAAATTAGCCAGGCATGATGGCACGTACCTGTAGTCCCAGCTACTCAGGAGTCTGAGGCAGGAGAATCGCTTGAACCCAGGAGGCAGAGGTTGCAGTGAGCCGAGATCACACTGCAGCACTCTAGCCTGGGTGACAGAGCAAGGCTCTGTCTCAAAAAAAAAAAAAAGAAAGAAAATGAACGCTAATGTATAATGTCACATCTATGAAAAACACACCTTTGGTTTAATGTCCAGGAGCCAGTTCTGTCCTATGTTAAGGGTCATCTTGGGTATAAATGGTAGCTTGTGGGCTTCCTAGAGCCAGTTCTCCGTTTTGTATATTTGAGGAACGTGATTCCCTGTCACGCGTCTGTTAGAACGCGGTGTTGCCTTAGCAGCCAACAGAGTTGATTATTAAGATAGGCCTTCCTGCTGCTTTCGAATCAGACTTCTGAAAGTTACTTACCAATTTTGAGGTAAGCCGTAGTAGGAACATTTTTTTTCTTAGTTTATACATTCTTTGATCTTCCTTGTAGGTTGGGATAATTCTTCACTATTCCACCCTTGCCACAGTACTGTGGGTAGGAGTGACGGCTCGAAATATCTACAAACAAGTCACTAAAAAAGCTAAAAGATGCCAGGATCCTGATGAACCACCACCTCCACCAAGACCAATGCTCAGGTATCCCCTATCTTTGTTGTATTATCTTAAGGGTTAATTAAGTGTTTTGTCTGCTTTCATTGAACCATAATCATAAATTATAACAAAATTGCTGAGTGAATTTTGGGAAGTAAAAGAACGAACTTGTACGCAGGACCTGCCTGGTTTTGAAAATGGCTTAGGCATCCTTCCAGCGGCGAGTCCTCAGTCAACTTCTGTACCCTCTGAGCCTTCCAAGATCATCTCAGAAGTGGGGCTGATTCTCCCATCCTCGAGTTGTGAGGAATAAATGAGTAAATGGGCAAAGCACTTACAATGGGATTGGCCATGTCATAGGCCCTATGAAACTGTCAGCTGTTTTTATTTCCTTGAGGTCATAATCTCAAGTATGTATCAATTTAATTATTCTGTGCAAAGGACAAAAAGACTTGTAGTATGTCTTTCCTATCCGTTGTAATATGAAAAATGGTAAATGAATTATCATGCTGGATGAGTAAAATCTATCAGTGATGACCAAGCCTGTTGAATGCCTGATATGTCACTGGCCCTGGGCCAGGGATTTAGAGAAGCCCCTCTTGCCCTTTGGGAGTTTATAGTCTGCAGGAGGAGACAGGCATGAGCACTGACTGTGCTGTGTGATAAGCATAGTGGAGATAAGTTATTTGAAAATGTAAAGCAAGAAGCCATTAATTTTGGGGTGGGGGGTTATTAGGAAATGCTGGGCCACTGGCATGAACCTTACTGTGATCAGGACAAAGTGTAAAAGTGAAGAGTGAGCTGAGGAAACCTTGAGTGCAGTTTGGCTGGAACCTCAGGTGTTTGGTGTCAAGTAGCAGGAATTCAGGATGAAAGCTGGCTTTAAGTCCTCTGTGGGTCCTGTTTAAAATGTGGGCAGCCACTGAAGATTTTTAACTAAGGGAGTGGCCTGACACAGTGTCATTTTAGAAGGTAGCTATCGCTCTAGTATGGAGTACTAATCAGAATCCCCAAGAATAAGGAATTCTGCTGAGGTTATTAGGGTAGCCCCCATGAAGACCAGAACCGTGTCATGGAGAACAGAGAGGAGGACCCAAGTTTGAGAGGCTTGAAGCAGTTTCTCTAGGACTGATGTCCAGCTGGATTTAAGCGATGTGTGAGGAAGAGAAATTTGAAGAAGACTGTGAGTTGTCGATTCCAGCTAGCTAGCATGCCTTGACAGAGGGTGTTTCCATCGACTGAGAAATAAGATAGGAAAAGCTGAAAGGGCAGGTGGGTGGGGGAGACGTGGAGAGGGGAAACGGGGTGGTAGGCTCAGCAGTACTTTCTTGTGGAATGTTTACGTTTTTAGAAGTCCAGGGCTCAGCAGAGAGGACAAGCTAGAGATTGTCTAGGAGGAGCAGGAGGCATTTCCTTATGCTATTCATTATCATCGAAGCCCTGATAATGGATAGGATCTCCCAGGCGGAAGTTAGTTAAGAAAAGATTGATACTTGGACCATATTAGTGTTTAATAGATGGGTTGTGGAAAAAAATCACTGGATTTTTTGTATATTTGCAGAAAGAGAACACCCGAGACCATGGAAGATTTGGGGGAGAGTGGTTCCGGGTTTGACAAGGAGCAGTAGGGGTGCTCGGTGGCCCCAGAGTTAAATTGTAGGATGAGATTTGACCACCTCCCTCACTTCTATTAAGAGAAATGAGAGATGATGGTGTTTGGCTCAGAAACTTGGGAATCTGAAACTTGGGAACCTTAAGGAGCTGTTCCTTCCTGTAAGGTTCTGAGAACAAAGATACAGAGTTAAGGGAAAGGCAGCTTGGGCTTCAAACTCTCTGCAGTCCCCAAATGACACACAAGTATCCTCTTTGCATTAGACTGCTCAAGCTCTGCCCTCTAACCCTGCTTTCCCCATATCCTTTAGCTTAAGGAAGCCTGAGCAACACTGCCGTCTGGAGGGTGGGATACGGGATTTTCTCGTGGGACTCACCTGACCCCACAGAAGACATTTTTAGCATCATGGTAGCGAGTGGGTACAGCCAACAATAAGGTGATAAAGGCAGGGAGGTCGTGGTACTAGTGTTTGCAGAGGGAAGAGAGAAAAGAAATGGTAGTTCAAGTAAAGTTTTAGAAGGTGGGGAAACTTGAATATATGTATATGTGTGTGTGTGTGTGTGTGTGTATACACTGGAAATATAGGCTATATAGGCTACATATATATATATAGGCTGGATATATAGGCTGGAAACTTGAAAAAATATATATATATATAGACTGGAAATAAGCAGTACAGAAGATTTTAAAGATGCAAAATAGGGTTATTTGATAACAAGAAGACTGGGGGGTTGGGGACGTTGAAAGAAGAGTCACAGAGAGGGTGATAGGGCCCAAGATTAATTTTGGAAATAATGCTTTCTTTTCAGGTAAGAAGCAGATGTGAATTAGTATAGCAGGAAGAAGGGGAAAGTCACATATTATTGGCATCTCTCTAATCTGTGGAATGGAAGGCAGAGTTACAGTTTTATAGGGTAATTAGTTTTCTTTTTAGCAGTACTAACATCATGTTAAAGGATTTTAGTAACTAGGTACAACGAAGGAGCAATATATGGACAAATGTATCACAGATACTGCCTTTATCCACCACAGATACTGCCTTTATCCACCCAATGCAAGATTTGGGGCTATGTCTCAGGAAGGAGCAAATGCAAAATTAAGATTGACTCACCCAGGAGTATCCATCCTGGACGGAAATTTCTTTTTCAGAGATATCAAGGAGCTCAGAGATGACCACAAAATTTTTCTTTGTAGGACCAGTCACTGCTCTGTTTCAATCAGCTTTTATTGCACCATCATTTCCCTTGCTGTCCCCTGCTACTCTGTGGAAAAGGGGTCAGGTAGGGCCTCTGCACTCTGTGAAGCTGCTGGGATCCAGATACCCTCCTTACCTCAATCTCAGTGGAGTGGGAAGGAGATACACAGCAGTGGGCAGTCCTGGGACATGCAGGCTGAGCTGAACATTAATCAGTAATTAATATGTCTTTACATTTTTTTGTATGAACTATGGCACTTTTCAGTTCACTGGCTGAATCTAAAAGAAGCCAGTTCCCCACCTCAAAAAAAAAAAAAAAAGCTGAACTCCTACCTGCAGGCGCAGAGTGTTACTTTGCTTGGCCACAAGATGGCAGAAGCTGATCAGCGTTCCTCTACTCGGAAACTCACTAGACCTGTGCTTTAAAACAGGAAATCTGAAAAACAAAACAAAAACACATTACTGCTAATAAATCAGCCTCCCGAACGAAACTCTCAGCTTATTATTGGAATAAAAATAATAGCTAATCTTCAGGGAATGACTTTTGAAGTACTGAGATGTTACGATAGATAACATGTTAAAAAGCGGAGTGATGAGTGATTTTTCCTGTGGTTTCTTCTTCCAGATTTTACCTGATTGGCGGTGGTATCCCTATCATTGTCTGCGGCATAACCGCAGCAGCGAACATTAAGAATTATGGCAGTCGGCCAAATGCACCCTAGTGAGTATTTTATGTTCTCTGTGTATTTGACCCAGTTGTTTCTCTTTTAAGTAGTTTCTAGGCATTAGAGGTGATTGCAGTTTCTTAAATAATGTGTTGAAACTTGTAGCATCGATCTGGTTTACCATATTCTTTTCCAGTTGCTGGATGGCGTGGGAACCCTCCTTGGGAGCCTTCTACGGGCCAGCCAGCTTCATCACTTTTGTAAACTGCATGTACTTTCTGAGCATATTTATTCAGTTGAAAAGACACCCTGAGCGCAAATATGAGCTTAAGGAGCCCACGGAGGAGCAACAGAGATTGGCAGCCAATGAAAATGGAGAAATAAATCATCAGGATTCAATGTCTTTGTCTCTGATTTCTACATCAGCCTTGGAAAATGAACACACTTTTCATTCTCAGCTTTTGGGGGCTAGCCTTACTTTGCTCTTATATGTTGCATTGTGGATGTTTGGGGCTTTGGCTGTTTCTTTGTATTACCCTTTGGACTTGGTTTTTAGCTTCGTTTTTGGAGCCACATGTTTAAGCTTCAGTGCGTTCTTCATGGTCCACCATTGTGTTAATAGGGAGGACGTTAGACTTGCGTGGATCATGACTTGCTGCCCAGGACGGAGCTCGTATTCAGTGCAAGTCAACGTCCAGCCCCCCAACTCCAGCGGGACAAATGGAGAGGCGCCCAAGTGCGCCAATAGCAGTGCGGAGTCTTCATGCACAAACAAAAGTGCTTCAAGCTTCAAAAATTCCTCCCAGGGCTGCAAGTTAACAAACTTACAGGCGGCTGCAGCTCAGTGCCATGCCAATTCTTTACCTTTGAACTCCACCCCTCAACTTGATAATAGTCTGACAGAACATTCGATGGACAACGATATTAAAATGCACGTGGCTCCTTTAGAAGTTCAGTTTCGAACAAATGTGCACTCAAGCCGCCACCATAAAAACAGAAGTAAAGGACACCGGGCAAGCCGACTCACAGTCCTGAGAGAATATGCCTACGATGTCCCAACGAGCGTGGAAGGAAGCGTGCAGAACGGCTTACCTAAAAGCCGGCTGGGCAGTAACGAAGGACACTCAAGGAGCCGAAGAGCTTATTTAGCCTACAGAGAGAGACAGTACAACCCACCCCAGCAGGACAGCAGTGATGCTTGTAGCACACTTCCCAAAAGCAGCAGAAATTTCGAAAAGCCGGTTTCAACCAGTAGTAAAAAGGATGCGTTAAGGAAGCCAGCTGTGGTTGAACTTGAAAATCAGCAGAAATCTTATGGCCTCAACTTGGCCATTCAGAATGGACCAATTAAAAGCACTGGGCAGGAGGGATCCTTGCTCGGTACCGATAGCACTGGCAATGTTAGGACTGGGTTGTGGAAACACGAAACTACTGTGTAACGTTGCTGGGCTTTCTAGGCGGAAATTCATAGAAACTGTGATATTCACATTCCTTCAAACTATGAACACTTAAAAACTGTTTACAGCCACCATAGGGATTCAAAAGAGTTTGGAATAAACTTTGAAGTTTTGGATTTTACTTATTTTTATCCCCAAATTGTTGCTATGTTTTAGGATCTGAAATAAAATCTTTCTAAAACATTTGTTTTCGTTGTCAAAGCACCAACAGGACATTTTGGGATCTGAAATGTAATTTCTTGGAATCTGTACTTTGTACTTAACATTTCAGGCTTGTATTTAATATAATAAATAGGTGTTTGTTGTTGTGTCAATCTGTTATTTTTATATTTTACAATACAAGCATTTAGTTCTACTTTAATGAAGTTAGTGGTTTGGGGTAGTTTAATTAGAGTTACACAGAAGTCAGTTGTATATATATATTGCATGGTTAAGTGTATTGATTTTGGCACGTAAATCAAAGTGATTTTTGGGTTGCTGTAGTTTATAAGTCTAGTTTTAATGCTACTAGGTTTTAAAAGGATCTCTCAGGATGTTTTTTGAAAATGGAAATGCCTAAAAAGTTCCCTACATTGCATTAATTTTGCATTATTCCTTGGATCCTATTAATACTATTTTCAACATGCTTGTGGCTTTTTCATTGCTTTATATTTGGGCTTAAGTTTCTTCCTGTTTTTGGTGGGGCCAGGTAGGGGTGATTCCTGCACAGAAGTTATTCTTGAATGCAAATGAAGAGCTACCATTTAACGTTCACATTCTTCAATATTGGCTCTTACGTTGACTTTTATTTTGTACTTAAACAGATAAAGTTCCTTAGATTCATGGTGAAGTATTGATTAAATCCCATTCCAAAATTCTAAAAACAGCTGTGCTGCAAAAGTTCTCACTCACTGGTCTTCGCTACACTACAGCCTAACCCATCTCCAGTCCTGAGTCTCACTGGGGTTCTCAGTTCCCTCGTATGCAAGACAATGTCTGCAAAATTGACACAGCTTTGATCTCTTTTCAGCGGAAGTCTAAAGGTTTGAATCAGATCGGATTCAAAAATACATATTCAAGAAATGCTAAAAAGAGTCAAGCCGTTTAGCTTAATAAACTTTAAATTCTGAGAGATTAACTACTTATGTACAGAGAACGATTCTCTGAGCCATCATGAGATTACCCATTCTAGTGTAAATGTTCACTTTTCACTGGGTTACTGCATTAGAAATATTATTTTGCATGACAATGATAAAACCGATAGTTCTATTTAAGCCTTTTAGCTTTGAGTTTTAGAGACGTTCTTTTCTGGAGGGGGAAATAAAGTAACCAGTGGATAGATTTGGAAATACTTCCTGGTTTATGATCTCCTGGTAAATTGATATATTATGTACCAGATGGTGCTTGGAAATGACAAAGATAGGCTAATAAGAAATGGAGTGAATAATTTTTATTTATCACCGTTTTTTTAATTTGCTCAGTGTTTAACCTGTTTGACCTGCTGGTCAGCTGTACCTAGGGAGATAACTTTCTTCTTCTTTTTCCTACCTCTGCAAAGGAAGTGAGGAATTTTCCTTCCTGGAAGATGTTGCCCATTAAGAAAACATTTATTCATTTGAACATGCCTTATTTTAGGTAACAGAAGAGGTGCTGGGGGTGGGAAAGGACTGAAAAAGAAATCAAATACTTGGAAGACGATGAAGATTCCACTAAAAATGTTCAAGGGGATTTTGTTACTCATAGCGTGGAGAGTGATGAACGATCCCTTGCTCATCCTTAGTATTTCAATTCGAGTTTTGATATTTGTATGTAGGAAGTGAGTAATATATTCCCTCCACCTTTGTCATTTATGATTTATAACCGATTCTCTATTTTTCATAGAATTGTAAACTGTTAAATGTTTCAGTTTTCTTAGAGATCACAGCATGATCATTTTCCTAATTTAAGAAATTTGACCTAGAATTTAAAGTATAATTTAAAAAAATAAAAATAAAATAAAATAAAATAAAAAGAAAGAAATTTGACAAGATCCAAAGAATTCCTGGCTTGCTGGACATGCTGGCAGGTTATACCATGCCCACGGCTAGAACCATGTTTGCCAATGCGGAGGCCACCGTGCTTGGCAACACATTTCATTGCTTTTACAGTGTTTATTATCTATAATTATATCAGACTTTATTCTTATCCTAGTTGTTTTGAGTGTTTAGTTTCATAATAAGGTATAGTTGGTTATATTCTACTTAAGGAAACATTTATGATTCTTTTATTTCATGACTTTTTTTTAAGAGTTGAGGTCTCACTCTGTCGCTTAGGATGGAGTGCAGTGGGGATCATGGTTCACTGTGACCTCGAGCTCTTGGGGTCAAGCGATCCTCCCACTTCAGCCTCCTGAGTAGCTAAAGTTACAGGAACAAGCCAGCAGCCTGACTATTTTTCTTTTTATTTTTGTAGAGATAGGTCTCGCTGTGTTGCCCTGACTGGTCTCAAACTCGTGGCCTCAGGTGATCCTCCCACCCTTGCTTCCCAAAGTGTTGAGATGATACGTATGAGCCACTGAGCCCAGCCAAAAGTTATTTTCTTAATGTAAACATATCTACAGATTATATATACAATGTTATATACTAACCTGCTTTTTAGGTAACAATTAGATGTGTGTATGAGTATTTTTGTGACTAGGTTTATATACTAATGTAAACGTATATTAATATTTCAGCTCATTAATAGGTGGCAACTGATTTTTAAATTTCAGGATAGTTTGGATAAATGTAACAATGTAACTATATGTTCAATATATTTATATTAGTAATATATACAGATGGCAACTAGGTATAGATGCCGATTGGAGTCTATACATAGGTCACATTATAGAGAATCAACAATGTTAGAACAGACTTACATGTTTCAAGCATTGAGTTCAGAATGCCCACACTGAAGTTGGTTGAGAACATAAAAAATCAGGAAGTAAAAACGTTAACTGAAAACATCTGATGCAGGAATTTAACTAAATCATCAAGGAAAGTGAGGCATGCAACAGCAATCCAAAATTTAAAACAAATCTTAATTCTGTTTTTCTTTTTGGATTCCAATAATCATTTAGTTATTTTAATATTGACTCCATTGCTTTTATCTGAGAGGTGATTTGATTGTTCATAATCACTTAATGATGTTTTCCAAACTTGAGTCATTTCATGACTTTTACTAATTTCGTTGTATTTTTGTTAGCACTTTTATTAATACTGTTAGGTGGGTTATCGTTTATATTGAAATATAAGCAATAGTAAACTCAATAGATTTGTTTGTATAAATAAAGCAAACTCCTTAAGGAGAAATTTTTCATTGTTTGTAATCTGCCAGTGCTAAAAATATGACCACATATTGCTAGGTCTTAGACAAAGGTGAGATTGTAACCAATAAAATTCTGTTTTTTGTTTTTTGGGTTTTTTTGTTTGCTTGTTTTAGTTTTGGTATGAACTCTCTTGAACCCTTCTAACCTACTCAGATCAGTTTATAGCCATGTCTTTTGTTAGCCATTATAAGCTCCTAAGCAGTGGTTTTAACTGGGCTATGGGAGACATTGATTGATAAACATGTACAGTGTGTATTAACTTAGTTGTTGTAGGCTGATAAATGTGGTCTTTCCACCTTTTTTGTAGACCCGATCCAGCTTTGTATTATATGAGGCCCCAGGCAGCCTTTGGTTAAAGCTTTTTTCCAGCCTCCTTTCACTGGACATGCCAGAGGCTTAGAAGTAGATACTGAATGTGAATTTACAGGACCATAGTATTAAGAAGCTCACATTTGTAGAGTCATTGATGGAGATGGACCACTACCTTCTCTCATAAAGTTGAATGCTTGTAATTACTTCCTGGCCAAAATCTCACTAGGTTTCTGTTCAACAAACTTGTTTCATACTGCTTAAAACACATATTGACCTAATTGCATCATATTTACAAAATGGTAGGAGAAAAGAGAGTGTGTGTGTGTATGTATATTTAATCTGTTATTTGCTGCTGCCATCTGGTTTAAGAAGACACTGATGAAGACCTATATCAGGTATTTTCAAAAAATTCAAAATGTATTCAGAAGACTCTTCAGATGCATTCCAAAGAATGCAACAAATCACATTTCAATTTTGTAATCAGTGTGTTCACTCTGTTTTGGCATATAAGACTAATGAAGGTTTGCTTTTATGGATAAATTTCTATTGTTCTAATCAGAACCTGTATTTGCAAGACATGGTTGCTTGCAAAGCTGGGTTTGGTTGTGAGTACTGTGAAAGGAAAATTAATCTCAGGACCCGCAAATCACAAAGCCAAAGGGAAAAGTCAAGCTGGGAACTGCATCGGGCAAACCTGCCTCCCGTTCTATTCCTAAAATAAGATAGCTATGAAGATAAAAAAGCTACATATGTCCCTCACGATGTGCCCACAAGGAAATTCCTTGTGGACAAAGGACAGACAGAACTCAAAGTCATCCCTCTGCTCATGTGAGACAAATGCATATCTGATTGCTTCCTTTGCCCTGTTGTTTCACTAAGCCAGACTAAAGCATTAGTGGTTATTCCTGTAAATTGTGTATTCAGTGAAAGGGTAATCAGAAATTCAAAAGAATGCAATAGTTTGTCTCTTATCTACCTATGACCTGGAAGCCCCCTCCTGGCTTTCCAGACTGAGTTGTACCACATTTTCAGACCAAATGTACATCTTACACATATTGATTGATATATCTCCCTAAAATGTAAAAATCCAAGCTGCAGCCCTAGCACCTTGGGCACATGTCATCAGGACCTCCTGAGGCTGTATTATGGGCACGTCCTTAACCTTAGCAAAATACACTTTCTAAATTGACACCTGTCTCAGATATTTTGAGTTCACAGTGTTACCGGAAAGGGGTCCTGGTCCAGACCCCAAGAGAGGGTTCTTGAATCTCGTGCAAGAAAGAATCCAGGGCAAGTCCACAGTGCAAAGTGAAATGAAGTTTATCAAGAAAGTAAAGCAATAAAAGAATTGGCTACTCCATAGAGCAGCCCTGAAGGCTGCTAGTGCACATTTTTATGGTTATTTTTTGATGGTATGCTAAACAAGGAGTGGATTTTTCATGCCTCCCCCTTTTAGACCATGTAGGGTAACTTCCTGACATTGCCATGACATTTGTAAACTGTTGTGGTGCTGGTGGCAGTGTAGCAGTGAGGATGACCAGAAGTCACTCTTTTGGCCATTTTGGTTTCAGTGGGTTTTGGCTGGCTCCTTTACTGCAAACTGTTTATCAGCAAGGTCTTTATGATCTGTATTTTGTGCTGACCTCCGACCTCATCCTGTGACTTAGAATACCTTAACCGTCTGGGAATGCAGCCCAGTAGGTTTCAGCCTCATTTTACCCAGCTCCAACCCAGCTCCTGTTTAAGTTGGAGTTGCTCTGGTTTACATGCCTCTGACATTTCCACCCTCTCTTTTATAAGAGAACCCTTAATCCTAAAGGTTGCAGAGGGACAAAGATCCATATTCTGTAACTTCTTCAGGCTGAATAGGAGCGATGATATTCCTGCCTAACTATTAGGGTCTCTTGTGTTCAGGGTAGATAGGAGCTCAATCAGACAGCATCAGTATGGCGAGGGCCATTTATGACTCTTGAGTTTCGACAAGAGGTGATATCTGGAAGATTAATAAGTATTCAGTTTAAGAAAACATTCAGTAAGCTTGTCCTGTATTCCTACACAAAGAGTATAACAGCTATAGATTCCATAAAAGTAAAGCAAAATAAGTAAAGTTATTCCAAGTAAACTAAATTAGAAGGTTTTTTATGAACTGGGCAACTGTTGGAACTAAGCTGGTATGGGGTTGTTAGTTGATTGTAATGTGCCCAGAATTAGAATGGTGATCCAGATTTTTATATTACCCATCCCTCTTGTTTCTTCTGAGCAGCAGTCAGAGATCACTGGTTGGTTCACAGGAATAAGCAGGGTTAGCCTAAATTGCAGAGACAAACTTAAAAACAACAAACGAGACTAGAATTTAATAACACGCATACCATAGTTCTTGAAACATCATATTTCTCTCTCCAGTTTCCTATTTTTACTAAGACAAATTACGGTAAGACTGATTTCCTTTATTATAATTGGCCTGATTATTTGTATAAAGTACAGCAAGAATAGTTATTTTTCACATAGGCTTTTTAATTGGCTTTAAAGGAACTCTGTTTCATAAGGAATCTCAGATAAGGCTTTTTTAAAGCCGAGCCCCTCTGTGAGTTTATACCCTCAAATACTTATAAGTTGGATAAATTCCTTTCTTTTTGAGGTCCCAAGATAACTTTGGGCTCCTGGGCCTGTGAGAAAGTGACGTTCTTTAATTACCATAGTTCAGAAACCCTATACAGGGACTGTATAGGCAAGGTATGAGTCTAGTTCCCCAGAGGGTTTTTATTGTCCCTACAAGTCAGGTTTGATTCCTTAAAGGAAAACATACCATTCCAGTCAAAGCCTTGGTAAAATAACCAATTTCTCCAATTGTGTCCTGTTACAAAAGAAAACAGATTCTTATTGAACTTACGTGAATAACTATATTGCCATAAATTAAGAATACTCACAGTTTCCAAATTTTGGAGAAATCAGGCAGAGAGAAACAAATATTCTCCACATTTTGTTCACAGGAGGATATTTTACTCAATTGCTAAAAGCTGTAAATAGGTCAAAAGTATTCTTAACTCTGAAAAGCAAAACAAAGGATCAGCAGCATTTTAAGCAAAGTTAAAAAGATTACACTTCTTCAGTTTAGTCCATGTAGTTAACTTCTATTTGATAGTTATGAACATTTCAGCTCTCAAGTTTTTCCTTTATTCTGATGTCACAATCTACAAAGTTATCAGAAAACCTTGCATTTAAGAACACCTGCTAGAGTTCTTTAGTTGATTATAAATCACCTTCTAAAAGATTAAAACAACTATTGTCTGAACGATTGTGGAAGTTTTAGGACAGCCACTATTAAGGCCACAATTGATAAGGAAATTTGGTTACTTCTGTGGCACACAAAATTTTACAGAACAATTATAATTATTAACACACTAAATCATATTAGAATTAGAGGAGTTTCTCATAACTTTGGAACATATACCAATAACACATTTATGTAAATATAGTCCAAAGATAGCAAAACACTTTCACATTTGATAATGCTTCCTGTATGATTTTTATACCAAATAAGCCAAATTTTACCTTTACATTAATGTACTGTTAATTTGAAACCCAAGTTTTAATAAAATCATATGGGCGTATTTACCCAATTTTAATGTTTAACCATAAGATTCTTATAAAACTTTTATAACCCTTTATTTTTGTGAAAGAGCAGATTAGTGCTCTAAGGAAAACCTGTGGTGCTTTTATTTCAATGTTTAATTTTTGGAAAAACTGAATAATACCCCTTTAATTTTAGCCAATATGTTTGCACACAGAATCTCTCACAGTTTTTTCAAACCTTCCACAACTGTTCAAACCTTTAGCTTTATTCTAACTTAAAACAATTCTTTAACCGTTTAGGCAAAAAATCCACATTCTCATGCCTTCTTACAATATTTACCAAAAGTACATTTTACTTTTTTTACACACCTTGAATGTAAAACTGTTTTCTTCAGTAGTCTCAATTACATGTTACAATGTTAACTTTTAGCGACTTTTACTTTTGGTGAAAACCCTGGTTAGTAAGAAATTGTAATTGTGTACTAGGTGTGGTGCCTAGCCTAGGACACGCCAGGCAGAACTGCAGATTAGAGCTGATGCTCCAGCATAGCTAGGGGCCGTGGCTAAGTCCACATGTCCCCAGACCTTATCTAGAATCTAATGGCTATAAAGTAGGTAAATTGTGATTATTTCCATTCTTTTGCATTTGCTGAGGAGTATTTTACTTCCAGTTATGTGGTGAATTTTAGAATAAGTGTGATGCGGTTGTGAGAAGAATATATATTCTGTTTATTTGGGGTGGAGAGTTCTGTAAGTGTCTGTTAGGTCTGCTTGGTCCAGAGCTGAGTTCAAGTCCTGAATATCCTTGTCAATTTTCTGTTTCATTGATCTAATATTGAGGGTGAGGTGTTAAAGTCTCCCACTATTATTGTGTGGGAGTCTTAAGTCTCTTTGTAGGTTCCTGAGAACAGTGCTATCAAGTTAGAACTCAGGATTAAGAAACTCAGTCAAAACTGCACAACTACGTGGAAACTGAACAACCTGCTCCTGAATGACTGCTGGGTAAATAATGAAATTAAGGCAGAAATAAGTTCTTTGAAACCAATGAGAACAAAGACAATGTACCAGAATCTCTGGGACACAGCTAAAGCAATGTTTAGAAGGAAATTTATAGCACTAAAAGCCCACAGGGGAAAGCAGGAAAGATCTAAAATCGACACCCTAACACCACAATTAAAAAAACGAGAGAAGTCCGGGCGCGGTGGCTCACACCTGTAATCCCAGCACTTTGGGAGACTGAGGAGGGCGGATTACGAGGTCAGGAGATTGAGACCATCCTGGCTAACACAGTGAAACCTCGTCTCTACTAAAAATAAAAAAAATTAGCCAGGCGTGGTAGTGGGTGCCTGTAGTCCCAGCTACTCCGAAGGCTGAGGCAGGAGAATGGCATGAACCTGGGAGGTGGAGCTTGCAGTGAGTGGAGATCGCACCACTGTACTCCAACCTGGGCGACAGAGCAAGACACTGTCTCAGGAAAAAAAAAAAAAGAAAAAGAAAAAACTAAACTAGAGAAGAAGAGCAAACAAATTCAAAAGCTAGCAGAAGACAAGAAATAACTAAGATCAGAGCAGAACTGAAGGAGATAGAGACACAAAAAACCCTTCAAAAATCAATGAATTCAGGAGCTGCTTGTTTGAAAAGATTAACAAAATAGATAGACCGATAGCCAGACTAATAATGAAGAAAAGAGAGAAGAATCAAATAGACACAATAAAACATGATGAAGGGGAGATCATCACTGATCCCACTGAAATACAAACTACAATCAGAGAATACTCTAAACTCCTCTACACAAATGAACTAGAAAATCTAGAAGAAATGGATAAATTCCTAAACACATAAACCCTCCCAAGACTGAACCAGAAAGAAATCGAATCCCTGAATAGACCAATAACAAGTTCTAAAATTGAGGCAGTAATGAATAGCCTACCAACCAAGAAAAGCCCAGTACCAGACAGAGTCACAGCCAAATTCCACTAGAGGTACAAAGAGAAGCTGGAACTGTTCCTTCTGAAACTATTCCAAACAACAGAAAAGGAAGAACTCCTCCCTAACGTATTTTATGAGGCCAGCATCATCCTGACACCAAAACCTGGCAGAGACATAACAAAAAAAGAAAATTTCAGGCAAATATCCCTGATGAACATTGATGCAAAAATCTTCAATAGGCCAGGCGCGGTGGCTCATGCCTGTAAATCCAGCACTTTGGGAGGAGGAGACGGGCAGATCATGAGGTCAGGAGATAGAGACCATCCTGGCTAACATGGTGAAACCCCATCTCTACTAAAAAATAGAAAAAATTAGCCAGGCATGGCAGGCGCCTGTAGTCCCAGCTGCTCAGGAGGCTGAGGCAGGAGAATGGCATAAATCTGGGAGGCGGAGCTTGCAGTGAGCTGAGATTGCACCACTGCACTCCAGCCTGGGTGACAGAGCAAGACTGACTCCGTCTCAAAAAAAAAAAAAAAAAAATCTTCAATAAAATACTGGCAAACCTAATCCAGCAGCACATCAAAAGGCTTATCCACCACAGTCAACTCGGTTTCATCCCTGGGATGCAAGCCTGGTTCAACATACGCAAATCAATCAGCGTAATCCATCACATAAATAGAACCAATGACAAAAACCACATGATTATCTCAATAGATGAAGAAAAGGCCTTCAATCAAACACTTTTTCATGCTAAAAACTCTCAATAAACTAGGTATTGATGGAATGTATCTCAAAATAATAATAACTGTTTGTGACAAACCCACAACCAATATCATACTGAATGGGCAAGGCTGGAAGCATTCCCTTGGAAAACCAGCCCAAGGCAAGGATGCCCTCTCTCACCACTCTTATTCAACACAGTGCTGGAAGTTCTGGCCAGGGCAATCAGGCAAGAGAAAGAAATAAAGGTATTCAAATAGGAAGAGAGGAAGTCAAATTTTCTCTGCTTGTGGATGACATGATTGTATATTTAGAAAACCCCATTGTCTCAGCCCAAAATCTTCTTAAACTAATAAGCAACTTCAGCGAAGTCTCAGGATACAAAACCAATGTGCAAAAATCACAAGCATTCCTGTACACCAATAATAGCCAAATCATGAGTGAACTCCCATTCATAATTGCTACAAATATAATAAAATACCTAGGAATACAACTTACAAGGGATGTGAAGGACCTCTTCAAGGAGAACAACAAACCACTGCTCAAGCAAATAAAAGAGGACACAAACAAATGGAAAAAACATGGATAGGAAGAATTAATATTGTGAAAATGACTGTACTGTCCAAAGTAATTTATAGATTCAATGCTATCCCCATCAAACTACCATTGACTTTCTTCACAGAATTAGAAAAAACTACTTTAAACTTCATATGGAATCAAAAAATGCCCCTATAGCCAAGACAATCCTAAGCAAAAAAGAACAAAGCTGGAGGCATCACGCTACCTGACTGCAAACTATACTACAAGGCTATAGTAACCAAAACAACATGGTGCTGGTACCAAAACAGATATGTAGACCAATGGAAAAAAATAGTGACCTCAGAAATAATGCCACACATCTACAACCATCTGATCTTTGACAAACCTGATAAAAACAAGCAATGGGGAAAGGATTCTGTATTTAATAAATGGTGTTGGGGAAACTAGCTAGCCAGATGCAGAAAACTGAAACTAGACCCCTTCCTTACACCTTACAAAAATTGACTCAAGATGGTCAAACTTAGTTTGACCTTACAGCATTTAACAAATCTGATATTTGACCTTAATTTAGACCAAATGTCTATATTTTCAAGTCATTTTATTTTACTAACAGTAATATTTTAAACTATCTTTATTTCCAAAAGATTACTGATGTCATATGAACAAAAAGGCATTAAAGTTTGTATTTTTCTGACCAAATATTTAACTGCTTATTTTTTAAGCCAATTAATTAGAGCTCTTTTACATATAAACATATAACACATAAATAGAAGATTTGCCACTTGTAAGATTCTTTATTTGCCAGTTACCTAATTGTATTACTGGCTTCAGGGTGGAGCCCTTTGAGCAACAGGGCCAGGAAAGCATATGTTTCTAGGGCCAAATTAAGCAGCAAATAAGCAGCTGAAGGCAAAGAGAGATCCCCAAAATTAAGGGTGCCATTTTACACTGGATCCTGGATCCCCAAAAGGAGAGAATACTATGGGAGAAGACAGTGCAGTGTTTCTACCCTGCATTTCATCGCAAGGCAACCCAAAGCTAATCAGCCCATTTTGTAATCAACCTGTCCCTCATGGGAGTCTCATCTCCCAGGGTGGGGTGGGGATGTTTCCTTACCTTCCAGGTGGCCAAGAGCATGCTTCTTGATCCAAGCGTGCAAAGAGTCAAGTATTCCTCCATAACTGCAATTAACCATCCCTTAAAGTATATTTCCTACCTAGTTGCTACACACCAAAGCCCTCTTATAATGCAAAGTAATTTCTGATGCCCCCAAAACTCAAAACTGTCAGATAACACAATACAAGAAAGAACAGAGCCTTTGATTTTGAGAGGGATCTGTCTGTTTTTAATTCCTGGGGTTTCATGAGGAAAACAGAAGTTTTTTGTTTGTTTTTGTTTTTCCCCAAAATGGGATCTGTGGTGCCTACTCTGTTTTTCCCAAGGAGTCCCAGCCTACCAGAAGTTGCCTTAGAGCCTCTCATGTATGCATTGAGTGCCAAGACAAAACAAAACAAACAAAAAAAAGAGAAAGAAATCATTCAGTCAACTGAGAAGAAAAAAACCTTTTTCCAGAAAAAACAAGTTCCAAGAAGAGGAAAGCATAAAGTCCTTTTAAATATATCTATAGTTTGTTTATCCACTTTTAATTAAGCTAACTTTTAACCATAGTGGTCTTTAAAAAAGAAATTGTTTCAGATCTCTTGTTACCCAACTTTAGCCTTGCCAAGTGGTCAATATTTCTAGCTTCAGAACTTTAACAAAGGTAACCTCCTAGGTGCTTAGAGAAAGGGAAATTTAAGACAGTCTACAGAAGAAAAGAGAACAGACAAAGTCACACAGATATTAAACCAGAAATGACTTACTTTCTAGGTGGGGAATTGAACCTGGACCACCACTGTGAAAGTGC
>NW_012114555.1:6633426-6643473 GCF_000951035.1 Colobus angolensis palliatus
CAGAAATCTGGTAAGAAATTCTCACCCTTTCGCTGGCATGCCAGGCTTCTGGGTTCCCTTTCCCTGAGCGGCACTAGTGATCTGGCTTGAGGCACTATCGCACTGGGGGCCAAGTCGCATCATAAAGGAAAATCATTATTTTTTATGTTCCGGCCAGAGCAAAATACGTGTGATAAAACATAGACATTAACCACTCTGCTTAGCACCCAATATCAAACTGGCAAAGCTTAAATTTGCCCCAGATGGGCCACTTCATCTTTAATCCAACCTCCAACTTGGAGTTTCAACACGTGGTTTAAGCAAGATGGTTGCCCTGAGTAACAGAAAAGATAGGAAAGGAAAAGGAGAGAGAGAAAAGCATTGTCTGGCAGGGTGGGGAAGGTGAAATGCTCAAGCAGACTAGAGAAAGAGCCACCCATTGCAGCAACACTGAAAAGTTCAGGTGGCTGCTTCTTGATTGCAAAGGGATCTTTTCCAGCAATCCTATTAGCTCTCAACTTTCCCCTTTTAGGGAGGAAAAAGCTTCCCATGTCCCACTATCCTGTACATGCCTAACCCTGTCACCCACAGCCATTAGCAAAGAGTACAAGGCAGATTAATCCAAAGAGAACAGCAGTTAACATCTGGTAGTGCCAAACCTGTTCTTAACCAAGGTGGACTTTACTGAGAGGGGCCTCTAACCCCCTAAATCTTAGAAGAGACTCTAACCCTCCAACGTTGGGCCTCTAACCCAAGGTTGGTCAAGCGTCCTTGCCTTTTATTGAGAGGAGCTTTTAACCCACTCTGTCTTAGGAGAGACTCTAACTCCCCTAAGTTGGGCCTCTTACCCAATCCCATTGTTTACCCAGGTACCCAACCACTTACCCAAAGTCATCCAATTAGTGCTATAGTCTCCTTCCTTTGGGTTAGGGGTCTCCTCAGTATCGTCTCTTCTGTGTTTCACCAGAAATATGTTACAGGACCCCAACAGTTACCCAAAGGGAGCTGCTGGATCTGGGTTTCTGCACTATAGTCCCTTCTGCGGTTACTAGAAATATGTTACTGGAAAGAGGACCTGATCCAGACCCCAAGAGAGGGTTCTTGGATCTCACACAAGAAAGAATTTAGGGCAAGTCTGCTGTGCAAAGTGAAGGCAAGTTTATTAAGAAAGTAAAGGATTAACAGAATCGCTGCTCCATAGACAGAGCAGTCCTGAGGGGTGCTGGTTGCCCATTTGTATGGTTATTTTCTGATAATATACTGAAAAAAGGGTGGATTATTCATGCCTTCCCTTTTTAGACCATATAGGGTAACTTCCTGACATTGCCATGGCATTTGTAAACTTTCAGGGTGCTGGTGGGAGTGTAGCAGTGAGGAGACCCAGAGATCACTCTCATGACCATTTTGGTTTGGGTGGATTTTGGCTGGCTCCTTTACTGCAAACTGTTTTGTCAGCAAGGTCTTTTTGACCTGTATTTTGTGCTGACCTCCTGTCTCATCCTGTGACTTAGAATGCCTTAACCATCTGGGAATGCAGCCCAGTAGGTTTCATTCTCATTTTACCCAGCTCCTCTTCAAGATGGAGTTGTTCTGGTTTACACGCCTCTGACAACAGTACCAAGTCAGGTTGAAGACTATATTGAGGAACAGATTCAGCAGGAAAACTGTGAGCTTCAGTAGTAAATAGGATATTTTGCTACCGACGTCCACTCCTTTATACAACTGAATAAAGATGTTACTTTAGTGGTCAACCATGACTGACAATTTTTACTGCTATAGAAAAAACTTTCATGTTGAGTCTGGGTAAACTGCTATTTTTTTTTTTTTTAATGCAGTATTTCTGAGGCTTAACACAAAAGTTTCTCACTGAATAATGATCTGGCATGTATGTTACTAAACTGGCAGCTCTCCTCAGGGTCTCTCCTCACACAGGCATCTGTCATTTGGCTCTGCCCTGTAGGTCCTTACTCAGACAATAGAGGTTAACACGTGGGAGGGTTTTATGGATCACACCTGGAGATGGCTTTTGTCACTTGTATCCACAGCCCATTGGCCAGAGCACAGTCGTGGCCATGCCTAATTGCAAAGGAAGTTAGGGAATATAGTCTAGCTGTGTGTACAAGAAGGAAAGGGAGATAGTTTGGTCCATAAATAAACAGACTGCCACAGGGATAGAGTCCCAGTATGTACAACAGTGAGCTTTATTCCTATCTAGTCTGTCACTATGAATAATGTACTTGTAAGCACTGATCCATTGTTGGTTCTAACCAGAAATGTTAGATTTCAAGGCAGTTTGAAAATTATATGATGGTCAATATCTTAGTCACCTTGGGCTGCTATAACAAAAGTAACATAGACTCATGATTACACTCATCACTACTACTCATTATGACACCACCAGCTTTTCTGGGTTTCTAGCTTGCAGAGGGCAGATTGTAGGACTTCTCAGCCTTCATAGTCACGTATGCTACATTCCGTTCTTATAATCTCTTCTGTATCTCCATCAGTGTACCTGTATCTGTCTGCTACTCTGTTTCTCTGGAGAACCCTAACACAGTCAACATTAAAAAAAAATTGACACATACTAATTGTACACATTTATGGGATGCATAATGATGTTTTCATGCGTATAATATCTATCACCTCAAACATTTATCAAATCAGAGTAATTCAGCACATCCATCACCTCAAACATTTATCATTTGTTTATGTTGGGAAACATTCAAAATCCTGTTTTCTAGCTATTTGAAAATATATAATAAATTATTGTTAACTGTAATCGCCCTACAGTGGTATAGAACAGCACAACTTATTTCTTCTATGTAGCTGTAATTTTGTATCTTTTAACCAGTCTCTCCCTGTTCCCCCACCCCGGCCCTTCCCATCCTCTAGAAATCACTATTCTATACTTCGTTGAGATCAACTTTCCTAGCTTGGCATATGAGTGACGACATTAGATATTTATATTTCTGTTCCTGGCTTATTTCACTCAACATGATGTCCTCCAGGCTCATCCATATTGCTGTGAATGACTGGATTTCATTTTCTTTTTATGGCTGAATAGTGTTCCGTGTGTATATGTTAATGAGCACTTAGGCTGATTTCATATTTTGTCTATTGTGAATAGTACTGCAATAAACATGGGGTTGCAGGTATTTCTTCAATGTAGTCATTTCCTTTCTTTTGGATATGCATGAGTTTGTTCTCACATTGCTATAAAAACTACCTGAGATTGGGTAGTTTATAAAGGAAAGAGGTTTAATTGACTCACAGTTCCACAGGTTGTACAGGAAGCATTGCTGTGGAGACCTCAGGAAACTAACAATCATGGTGGAAAGGTAAGAGGAAGGAGGCACGTCTTCACCTGGCCAGAGCAGGAGGAAGAGAGAGAAGGGGGAGGTGCTACACACTTTTTTTTAAACAACGAGATCTCATGAGAACTCACTGTCATGAGAACAAGAAGGGGGAAATCCTCCCCCATGTTCCAGTCACCTCCCACCCAGGCCCCTGCTCCAACACTAGGGATTACAATTTGACATGAGATTTGGGAGGGGACACAAATTCAAATTAGGGATATATACCCAGTAGTGGGATTGCTGGTTCATATGGTACTTATATTTGTAGTTTTTTGAGGAATCTTTATACTGTTGTCCATAATAGCTGTACTAGTTTACACTCCTGCCAACATTTTATAAGAGTTCCCTTTTCTTGGCATCCCCAGCACTTGTTATGTTTTGTCTTTTTGATAATAACCATTCTAACCAAGGTGAAATGATATTTCATTGTGGTTTTGATTTCCGTTGTCCTGATTAGTGATGTTGATATTGAACATTTTTTCGTATGCTTATTAGTCATTTCTATATCTTCTTCTAAGAAATATCCATTCAGTTCACTTGCCCAGTTTTTTAGATCAGATTCTTTTTTGCTGTTGAGTTGTTTGAGTTTCTTATGTATTCTAGATATTAATTTCTTGTCAGATGAGTAGTTTGCTAATATTTTCTTCCATTCTGTAGTTTGCCTTTTCACTCTGTTGGTTGTTTCCTTTGATGTGCAAAAGCTTTTCAGTTTGATTTAATCCCATTTGTCTATTTTTGCTTCTTGTGCCTGTGCTTTTGCAATCTTATTTATAATGTCTTATCCCAGACCAATGTCCTGAAGTGTTTTCTTATAATAGATTCATAGTTTGGGGTCTTACATTTAAATCTTTAATCCATTTTGTGTTGATTTTTGTATTAATGGGAGAGATAGGGACCTAGTTTCATTCTTGTGCATATGAATACCAGTTTTCCCACACCACTTATTGAGGAGACTCTCCTTTCCTCAATAAATGTTGGCACATTTGTCAAATGTCAGTGGGCTGTAAATAAATGAATTTATTTCTGGAGGCTCTATTCTGTTTCATTGGTGTATGTGTCTAATTTTATACCAATACTATGTTGTTTTGATTACTATAGTCTTGTAATATATTTTGAGGTCAGGTAGTGTGACACCTCCAGCTTTGTTCTGTTTACTAAGGATTGCTTTGGTTATTCGGGCTCTTTTTTGGTTCCATACAAATTTTAGGATTAAAGAAAAACTTTTCTGTGACGAGTGTTATTGGTATTTTGATAGGGATTGGATTGAATTTGTAAATCGCTTTCGGTAGTATTGAAGCAGGATATTTCCCTGACCCCTTCGTGGGTGGGAACTGGAGTGCACAGGTGCTGGAACTAATTGGCCACTTTGGCGCCAGCAGGGGTGAGCTCCACTCACTGGATGCTCCACCGCTTGCTAGGGGGCAGTGCTGGTGAGTGAGTGCAGGGCCTGGAATGAGTGCTTTCGGGTGCAGCACGAGCAGACCCTGTACCAGCCCTATGGCAGTGCCTGGGGGCAGTGTTGTGACCCCTGAAGCCCCAGAGGAAGTGTTAGAGTACCCTTTTAGTTCTGCCATCTGTGGACAGCTTTAAGTGTTAACAGCTCAGTGGAGGATCAGTGTGATAGCCTTTTACACCTGCACTCAAGGTACCTGAGTTCTTGCCAGGCGTTCAGGAGGAATGACGTTGCAAGAACAAATTGAAGATGGTAAATGAGAGGGATTTTACTGCTGATGAAAGTGGCTCTCAGCAGGAAGGGGAGCCGAAAAGGGGATGGAGTGGGAAGGTAATCTTCCCATGAAGTCTGGCTGTCCTAGCTGGACTTCTTTCTGAAGCTATGTCATCAAGCTGTCCTACTGAAGTTAAGCTGCTTCTCTCTGACGTCCAACCATAGACTCTGACATTCTGCTGCTTCTCCTCACTGCTGGCTGAATTCTGGGGCTTTTATAGGCACAAGATGGGGACAGAGTGAGCCATGGATGGTTTTTGAAAAGGTAACATTCAAACGGGAAAGCAGGGATGTAAGTTCTAACTTTGAGCTGTGGTTCCAGGTTTTTCAGCTTGAGGGTAGGGCCCTCACTGGGGACTTGCCCTCTTCTGCCCAGAATTTTCCTGCCTCCTGTCCCTATCAGTATGGTCATTTTACTTAACTGATTTTTCAGTCCAAGAACATGGCATGTCTTCCAATTTTTTGTGTGTGGTGTGTCCTCTTCAATTTCTTTCATCAGTATATTATAGTTTTTCTTGTAGAGATCTTTTACCTTCTTAGTTAAATTTATTCCTAGGTATTTAATTTATTTTTTGTAGCCACTGACACAGTCAACATTTTGATGTATAGTTGCAAAGAATTCAGCAAGTAAATAAAAAATTAGTATCTATTATAATGGCCTATAATATTTATATTAGAAATAATTGTAATTGGAAGACTCATTTTCTAAACTTGGTCATAGTAATGTTACAGCATTGAACTTATAATTACAATTTATTAAATTTGTAACAAATAGCCTTGGAGCTGTTTCTTAAAATTGTTTTTTTACTATTTAATATACAGTAAAATGCACATATGTTATGTGTATGGATTGCTAAACTGTCACATATGTGAACAATTATTTAAGTACCACCTATATCAGGTGTAGAATATCGCCAGTGCTCCAGCAAGCTTCCTTGTGACCCCGTCTAGTCCATACGTTCCCCAAAGGTCACCACCATTCTAACCTCCATCACCATATATTAGCTTACTTTTTGTTTGCACACTTTACGGGTAAAATAATACTCCGTATATCTTATATCTTTTTGTGTGTGTTTGTTTTCTTTTATTCAACACTATGATATTTATCCATACTGTGTTTAGCAGGAATTCATTCTTTTTCTATTGTGGTAATCTGATATTTGACTACCATAATTTCCATTCTTATATATTGAACATTCTTACATTTGTCTGTTGGTGTACATAAGGATTCATTTCTCTTGGATATATGCTGAGATCCTAGAACGTCTACTTATTTAAAATAGGTAAACCACTAGCATCAGCAATGTATGAATTCTAGCTACTCCACATCGTCACCAGTATCAGCCATCTGGTAGAGGCAGAATAATATCTCATTGGTTGTAACTTGCATTTTCCTGATGGTTAATGATGATGTGTACCTTTTCATATGCTTATTGGTCATTTGGATATTTTGTTAGGGGCTTATTCAAGACTTGTTCTAAAAATTGAGTTGTCAGTCTTTTTTCTTATAAAAGGCCTTTGTCAGATATATCAATTTTAAATATTTATCCCAGTCTGAGGCTTGCCTTTTTAATCTCTTAATGTATTTTGTTGAATAAAAGTTCTTAATTTTAATGAAGTTCAGCTTATCAATCTTTTATCTTATGGTTAACATTTAATGCCTTATGTTTAAAAAATCATTGCCTACCACAAGGTTATGATAGTACTCTCTATATTTTATTCTCGAAGATTAATTGTTTTAGCACTCACATTTAGAAATTTAATCTGGCTGAAATTATTTTTTATAGTTTGAGGTAAGAAATAAAGTTCTATGTCTGACTCTCTGGTGGTATCACATTATTTTGATCACTGTAGTATTGTAATAAGTTTTGAAATAAGAAAGTGTGAGACCTCCAACTTTGTTCTTCTTTTTCAAGATTGCTGTATTAGTTTGCTAAGGCTGCCATAACAAAATATCACAGACTAAGTGGCTTAACCCACAGACATTTATTTTCTCAGCTCAGGCCAGAAGTTTAAGTTCAAGATGGGCAGGCTCGTTTGCTGCAGAGGCCTCTGTCTTTGCTTGCAGATGACCATCTTCTTGCTTTGTTCTCACATGGCCTTTCCTCTGCGGACTCACATCTCTGGTGTCCTTCTATGTATCAGATTTTTATCTTTTCATAAGGACACAATTCTGATTGTATTAGAGCCCAAACTAAAGGCATCATTTTAACTTAATCACAATTTTAAAGTTTCTATCTCCAAATACAGTCATATTCTGAGGTACTGAGATTTAGGGCTTTAATATACAAATTGTGGGTGGTCACAGTTCAGCAAAATAACAATCGCTTTGGCTATAGAAGTCCCTATAGATTCCATATGAATTTGGGGAAGGATTTTTTCTCTTTTTTGTAAAAAAAATCCTGCTGGGATTTTGATATGAATTACATTCAGTCTAGAGATCATTTTGGTTAACAATGACATCTTAACAATGTTAAGTCTTCCAATCCATTAACAGGGATGTCTTTCTATTTTTATCTGTGTCATCTTTAGTTTCTTTCATCAATGTGTTACAGTTTTCAGTGTACAAATCTTTCACTTCCTTGGTTAAATTTATTTCTAAGTATTTTATTTTTTTTGATGTTAGTATAAATGGAATTGCCTTCTTAATTTTCTCTTCAGATTATTCATTGTTAGTATATAGAAATGCAACTGATTTTTGCATGTTGATTTTGTACCTTGCAGCTTTGCTGATTTCATTTAGAGTTTTCCCCACATACAATCCTGTCATGTTTGAATAGAGGTAATTTTACTTCCTTTCCAATTTGTATACCTTTTATTTCTTGCCTAATTGCTCTGGCTAAGAATTCCAGTATTATGTTGAATAGAAGTGGTAAAAGCAAGAATCTTTGTCTTGTTCCTGATCTTAGAGGAAAAGTTTTCAATTTTTTTACAATTGACTATGATGTTAGCTGTGGGCTTTTCACATATGGTCTTTATTATGTTGAGATATCTTCCTTCTGTTCTTAGTGTGTTGATAGTATATATCAAGAAAAAGTGCTGAATTTTGTTAAATACTTTTTTGTATCAATTGAGATAACAACATTCTTTTCTTTCATTCTGTTACTATGGCAATAATTTGCATATGTTGAACCATCCTTGTATTCCAGGAATACATCTCAGTTGTTTGTGGTATATAATCAATTCAATATGCTTTAACTGGCATTTTGATCAAGATTTTTGCATCAATAGTCATCCTTTATTTCTCTTTTTAATATATTAGAGTTAGGTGTTTTATAGATACCTTTTATGATACTAGGAAAATTTTCTTATCCCTAGTTTCTTAGTTTTTACTATGAATGGAATTTAGATTTTATTAAGTGCCTTTTCTGTATGTATTATGTTTTTTTCCTATTGTATTGTTACTGTTGTCAAGCATATTGAGTGAAAATTGAATGTTTAACTAACCTTGCATTCTTAGAATAAACAGTTTGATCTTAAAATATTGTCCTTCCTATATATCACTGGATTTGATTTGCTTGTGTATTTTTAAAATTTTTTATTTACATTTATGGAAGAAGTTGGTCTATAACTTTCTTTTAATTCCTTATTAGATTTTAGGTCAATATTTTACTGGCTCCATAAAATAAATTGTGATGCTTTAGTTATTCTCTATTCTCAGAGGAGTGTTTGTAAGATTGGTATTATTTATTCCTTAAGTATTTGGAAGAGTTTTAAGTCAGGCCATCTGGGCCTCAAGTTTTCTTTCATGGCTACTTTTCACTTAAAGACTCAGTTTCCTGATAGATACTGAGCTATTAAATATTTTCTATATTTTATTGTTCAGTCATGGAAAGTTATATTATTTTCTTAAGAAATATGTTTTATCCAAGTTAATGAATTTATTGTTATAAAATTATTTATAGTATTCTCTCTTCTTTTAAAAGTGTGTGGCAATGTCACTTTTTTCACTCCTGGTAATGCTGTTTTGTTCTGTTCTTCATTTAAAAAGTTCAGTATTGTTAGGGAATTGTTACTTTTATTAACCTTTTTAGAAAAGCAATGCTGGCATTGTTGATGGTCTTTATTGAATGCTTGCTTTCCACTATTATTGCCTTTTGCTCTTATTTCCTTCTTTCCATGTTTTTGGAGTTTAAATTTTTGTTTTTTTCTAACTTCTTAAAGTAGGTTTTTAATTATTTTCTTTGTAAAAAAAATGTAATTTTCCTTTTCAAATATATATATCTAAAGCTATATGTTGCCATCTGAACATTGTTTAGACTACTTCTGTTTACCTTAAAAGTTCAGTGAGAAACTATTTTTTAAATTTGTTTATAATTTCTGTTTTTACTCATCTTCCAAAGATTCCCTTACCATCTCTGTCTCTCTCTCTATGTGTGTGTGTGTGTGTGTGTATATATACACATATACATATTACTTTTTGAGACAGGGTGTTGCTCTGTCACCCAGGCTGGAGTGCAGTGGTGTGATCACAGCTCACTGCAGCCTCAACATCCTGGGCTCAAGTGATCCTCTCACCTT
Source organism: Colobus angolensis palliatus (assembly GCF_000951035.1). NCBI lineage: Eukaryota > Metazoa > Chordata > Mammalia > Primates > Cercopithecidae > Colobus > Colobus angolensis. The sequence continues at coordinate 6,643,009 of NW_012114555.1, forward strand.
AGCCTGCTGAGTAGCTGGGACTACAGGCATATGCTACTGCATCTGGGTGATTTTTAAATTTTTTTGTAGAGATAGGGTCTTGTTATGTTGCCTAGGTTGATCTTGAACTCTAAGCCTCTAGTAATTGTCCTGCCTTGGACTCCCAAATTTCTGGAATTACAGTCATGAGCCACCATGCTGGCTTTTGCTTATATTTTATAACTCCTCATTCTGGTAGTTTTTTCTTCTTATGCCATGACATTAGTGATTTCAGAAGTGAATCACATTTTGTGAAGATTCTTGAACGTGCTCTCATTTGAGTATACATTATATAATGTACATTTGTCTCAGTGTAAGCAAAAATCCTAGGGGAATATCTGACTATAGAACAGTTCTAGCCACGTTTCTGAAGACATGTGATTTAGATTATCTCCTCACATAGAGCAATCCCTGAAATAGTTTAGCTTCACGAAAAGCCAAAGAAAA
>NW_012114555.1:6643638-6657712 GCF_000951035.1 Colobus angolensis palliatus
CGCCAGGATAGTCTCGATCTCCTGACCTCGTGATCTGCCCGTCTCGGCCTCCCAAAGTGCTGGGATTACAGGCTTGAGCCACCGTGCCCTGCCGAAAACCCTGTATCTTTAGAATGATTATAATCAACAAGTAAAAACAGTATAAAAGGGTAAAATGATTTGAGACTTTTTTTATTACAGTGTAAACTTCCTGACATTAAATGCAAATCATATTTAATAAGTGGTGTTTATATGAGATTTCCATACACTTTATTGACTTCAGGTTTAAACTGATAAGTTGGCACCATGGTAACCTGGAGGGTTTTGTAAACTAAAGGCCTTGTCTCTTAATGACCATAGAGGGACAGGCCAAAGGATGCATACAGAAGTGAAGAGTTGCAGCTGAGATGAGTAAATAAAGTTGAGTTCTCAAATGGCCACATCCACAGGAAAAAATTAAGCCAGGTTGAGGGGTAGAGCCCTGGAAAGTATATAAGTCAAGACTCGGGCTCTGTTTTGTCCCTTCTGTAAGTTTATGACCACTTGGATTTGGTGGTTAACCTTGTACTGCCTGCATTTTCCTGTGGTTTTTGCAACCAGATATGATAATACAAAAAGTGACCTTTCTAGATGCCACTTCTGGAAATAGAAGAAGCAAACATAATACAACCCTGAAAATAGACACTTTCAATGACCTCTATGGTATTTATGTGCCCAGATGTGAACAGCCTCTTAGGTATTCAGCACTGGTCTATCCAAATACTTTTTTGAAATGGCCTGCTATAGTTGTTTCTCTTATACCCTTTCATCTTACAGCAGGATACAGCATGGGTACAGTAGGAGTAACCATCATGCAATGTGATCACTTGGCCATGGTCAACTATCCAGGGATGGGTACCTGACTCAAACCAGGGTAGGTAGTCTCTTCCCTGGGAACTTGAACTAAGAAAAAGTTGTTTTTTCTATTGACTGAATTGGTAATTTAGAAACTCTTCTTGATGAATTAAACCATTTATCATTATGTAATGGCAGTCTTTTTTGATCTTTGTTGGTTTAAAGCCTGTTTTGTCAGAAACTAAAATAGAACCCCTGCTTTTTTCTTCTTTCCATTTGCTTCGTAGATTTTTCTCCCTCCCCTTATTTTGAGCCTGTGTGTGTCATTGCATGTGAGACTTGGAAAGGTTTGGCAGTGATAAATTCTCCTGCGTAACACTGCAGCCAGAGAGGATGATAGAGGAAAACAGAGGGTAAAGAGACAAAGAAGTCCCAAGGTCTTTTAGTGCTTAGGCTTAACATTCTCTCATTGAATCCCTTCCTCCCACTCCTCCTTTTTTTGTTTTGTTGTGGAAGCTAGAGTTGATTTCTGTTATTTGCATCCAAAAAGAATTTAAACTAATACACCAAGAGAGCCTCCATTTCATTTTTTGCATGTTCTCAGAGATGTTTACTTTCAATGTTTGATGGAAGAAATGCTCCAGATCTGATCATGAAATGCCATAATGCTATATTTTAGATAAGCATTCTAATTCATTCTTGCTGTTGGAGTAAAAATGTGAATGCAATTTATTTCATCATAAATGTATAGATTTTAAAAGTTATTTTAACCATCCACTATACTACTAGAGAGACATTTAAGAATGAAGAAATGCATTTCTTTCAGCAAAATAGAGTATGCCAATCTCACATATCTGCATTTACCATTTTGCAGGTGAGGTTTGCTCTCCAGCTAAAATTACTCTCTTTCATATGAACAGGAGATTGGTTGAGTGATAGTTCTTAATTCAAGAAGGAGCAGTGTTAACTGTGACTGAAAAGCTATTCAGAAGCAAAAATATTCTTCTAAAAATAGTTTTGTGTTCTATAGAATGTTACTCATTTAATAGTCACCTTTGAATATTGAAATTCCTTTTGACTCATCAGAAACATTCTGTCATTACATAGAATACATGCTTTAAGAATTTAGTAATTCATGAAGAACCATTTATAATTTCATATTTCTACTTTAGGGAAATAGTTCTGGGCAGAATGTTGGAATGCAACTCTCCCTGCTTCAGTGTCAACTGAGGTATCAATTCAATAAATATCAGGGCACCAAATGATGTGAAAGCATCACATGCAAATTTTATGAAAAAAATGTAAAGGGAACTGTTTCAAAATACTAGATCCATCTGACATGCTAAGGATAAAAGAAGAGGTCACACAGACTTTTGTGAAGGGAACTGGGGAAGACAAATCTTTGCAGAAGCTATTGCCATGTTTGGAGAAGGAGAGGGGAGTGCTGCCTTCTGTACCTTGGACCTAGTGGGAGGGATTTCCATGAGGAGATCTAGAAAGGCTGCTATGTTTTTCTCTCTCTTTTTTTTTAATTGAGGCATAATAAGTAAGGTATAACTTAATAACTTAGTAAGTAATAACTCACCTACTCCCAAGAAATGTAGCGAGAAACAGGATGTGGCGGGCAAAATGCTGGTTCCCCAAAGATACCTACATCTTAATCCACAGAATCAGTGAATATTTTACCTCACATGGCAAATAGACTTTGCAAATGTGATTCAGTTAAAGACCTTGATATGGGGAGATTATCCTGGATAATCCAGGTGGGCCTGATGTAATTGCCCGGGTCTTTTTGAAAGGGAGGGAGGGGCTGGGTACAGTGGCTCACACCTGTAATCCCAGCACTTTGGGAGGCCAAGGTGGGCAGATCATGAGGTCAGGAGTTCGAGACCAGCCTGGCCAACATGTTGAAACCCCATCTCTACTAAAATACAAAAATTAACCAGGCATGGTGGTGCCTGCCTATAATCCCAGCTACTCAGGAGACTGAGACAGGAGAATTGCTTGAACCCAGGAGGCAGAGGTTGCAGTGAACCGAGATCGCGCCTTTGCACTCCAGCCTGGACAATAGAGAGAGACTCCATCTCAAAGAAAAAAGAAAGGCAGGGAGGAGGGTCAGAGTCAGAGAAGGAGATGTGGTGATAGAAGCAGTGGCCAGAGTGATGTGGCAGGAATGAAGGAAAGCAGACAGTCTCTAGAAGCTGGAAAATGTAGGAAACAGGCTGTCCCCATTTCACCAGAGCCTTCAGAAGTAGGTAACTGATTTCACTTATGTGACCTCCAGAACTACAATAATAAATGTGTGATATGATAATTTGTTACTGAAGTAATAGAGAAAGAATACATAGGCTGATGCTTTGTTGGCAGAACTCAGATATGAAGGTCAACAATGGCCATGTGCACCTGTCTATGTCAAGGGAAATGCAGCAGAGTGGGGCCCAGAAAGCTCAAGGCCAACTTAATGACACCTTCACTCATTTTCCCAACATGTAAGTCCTGACAGAGGATAAAGCCACCTTTAGACTGATGTGGAAGATAAGGTATAGAAATGGAGAAACTATTACCTCATTTATATTCCAGGCTTTGAATCATAGCAGTTCCAACAATCTGGAAGATAGGAAAAGATTTGATATTAAAGCAAACTTACAACTTTATTATCTTGAACCAGACTTTCTAATTACATAATCAAGAATTTTTAATGGTACAAAGGGATCATGGAACTTTCCAGAATTTTCTTCTAGGGAGAATTTTTGTCTCACTGCATAAAGAAAAAAGTAGAAGACAAAATATAGTTATGCTATTAAATTCTATGAATGTTTTCAAATATCTAAAAATTAGACTAGGATAATGAATTTTCTTCTACTATGGACTTAATTGTGTCTCCGCCAGATTCACATGTTGAAGTCATAACCCGCTATGTGACGTTTTTGGAGCTAGGGCTTTTAGGAGGTAATTAAAGATGAGGGGTTCATTAGGGTAGGCTCTAATCCAATAGGATTTGTGGCCTTATAAGAAAAAGAGAGAGACAGAGAGAAGGAGAGAGAGAGAAAGAGAGAAACTGAGATTTCTGTCTCTCCAATTTGCACACAAGAGAAAAAGCCTTGTGAGCACACAGAAGTTGGCCACCTACCTACAAGGCGCCCTCACCAGACCTACCCATTCTAGCACCCTGGTCTCATACTTCCAGCCTCCAGAACTGTGAGAAAATAAATGTTTGTTGCTTAAGCCACCCAATCTGTGGTATTTTGTTATGGCAGCCTGAACAGACAAATACACCTTCTATTAATATTCTATATTATCAACATTGTGTCCTACTTTCTCTATCTATTTTCACCCTCCCTTTCTCTTTTCCTTCCTTTCTTCCTTCTTTTCTTTTTTCCTATAAAGATCATTTTAAATTAAACTTAGACATGATGTGATTTTCACTTTTAATTTTATCCATCAATATCTTTAAAAAATAAAGGTGACTTACAACTTAACTACTGGGACAAACATCATTACTATTTATTAGCATCTAACTTCCCAAACCTGCTGGGTCCACGGGACTTTGAAGTGAGTTATGGACATGTGAATTGCTCTCAGTACTGAAATGAAAGCAGAAGGAATATGTATCAGTTAGCTATTACTTTGTGCTAACCGCCACCGAGTTTTAGTGGCTTAAAATAAGAATTTCTCGCTGTTCTCTTAATCAGGTGGACATTTCTTCTGGTCTGAGATGATGTGGCTGATGTCTAGGGTTAGCTGGCTTATTTCTTGGTTGTAGCTGGAGGGACTAGGAGAGCTTCATTTGGATGCTATCTTTGCTCCATGTGTTCTCTCATCAGCAGGCTGGTTTGAATTTTTTCCTATGGCAGTCCCAGGCTTCCAGAGACCATCCAGAGAGTAAACTCCAATGCACAAACACTTTTTCAGCATTTGCTCCTGACACATTGCTAATGTCCCATCCACTAAAGTAAGTCACATAGCTAAGCCCAAATTCAAGGAGTAAAGAATAGACTTCATCTCTTGATGGGAAGAACTGTAAAGTCATAAATGAGTGTGCATACAGGATGAGAAGACTTTATGATGTGGCCATTTTTACAGTTTGCTATAGATTTCTGAGTTATGATTAACTGAAAGCTCTGTTTTCAATATGGTGCATGAGGAGGCTGGATAACAGATTAACAGTTGGGAACTGGAAGTGGAAGAAAGTAGAACAGGATTAACAAGAAAAGAAAAGCAACAGGATAAAATACAGGAAAACAATAGATTGACGTAAATATTGGTTGCCCTGCAAATTTACTTAACTATTATCGTAAATTTCTTGAACATTCTTTTCTATGTACATGATCATGTTGCCTACAAATAATGACAGTTTTAAATTGTTTTTTTAAGATGTTTTTTATCAAGTTGAAGCCATTTCATTCTATTCTTTTTTTAATATGTGTGTGTATTTATATATATATAAAATCAATTTTTAAAAAAAATTTCAGCTTTGATTTTTGATACAGGGAGTACATGTGAAGGATTGTTACATGCATATATTACACCCAGAGAGTGAACATAATACCCAATAGGCAGTTTTTCAACCCACACCTACCCTCCCTCTCTCTCTACTCTAGTAATCTGTAATGTCTATTGCTCTTATGTTTATGTCCATGGGCGATCTATGTTTAGCTCCCAATAAGCGAGAACATGGATTTGGTTTCCTGTTCCTACGTTAATTATTTCAGGATTATGGCCTCCAGCTCCATCCATGCCATCCATGTTGCTGCAATGGACATGATTTCATTCTTTGTTATGGCTGTATAGTATTTCATGGTATATATGTTCCTCATTTTCTTAATACAATCACCATTGATGGGCACCCAGGTCTAGTCCATGTTTTTTCTCTAATGAATAGCATGGCGATGAACATATGAATGCACATGTCTTTTTGGTATAATGATCTAAATTTTTGGGGGTATATTCCCAGTAATGAGATCGCTAGGTTGAATGGCAGCTCTGTTTTAAGTTCTTTGAGAAATCTACAAACTTCTTTCCACAGTGGCTGAACTAATTCGCATTTTCACCAACAGTGTGTGAGCATTCTCTTTTCTCGTCAGCCTCATCAGTATCTGTTATTTTTTATTCATTTTTTTTTAAGTAACAGCCATTCTGGCTGGTGTGAGAAGGTATCTCACAGTGGTTTGATTTGCATTTCTCTGATTAGTGATGATGAGCATTTTTCATATGTTTGTTGGCTGCTTGTATATCTTCTTTTGAGAAGTGTCTGTTCATGTTCATTGCCCATTTTTTAATGGGGCTATTTGTTTTTTGCTTGTTGATTTAAGTTCCTTAAACATTCTGGATAGAGCTTTGTCAGATGCATAGTTTGTGAATGTTTTCTAGCAATTTGTAGGTTGTCTATTTCCTCTGTGGGTGGTTTCTTTCACTGTGTAGAAGCTCTTTAGTTCTTGCTCTTTTCAAGGAATATCTTTGTGGTGTCCTCTGTATTTTCTGAATTTGAATGTGGGCCTGTCTTGCTAGATTGGGGAAGTTCTCCTGGATAATATCCTGAAGTGTTGATCAACTTGGTTCCATTCTCCCCGTCACTTTCTGGTACACCAATCAAATGTAGGTTTGGTCTTTTCACAAAGTCCCATATTTCTTGGAGGCTTTGTTCATTCCTTTTCATTCTTTTTTCTCTACTCTTGTCTTCACGTTTTATTTCATTGAGTTGATTTTCAACTCTGATATTTTTTTCTGCTTATGCGATTAGGCTATTGATACTTGTGTATGCTTCACAAAGTTCTTGTGCTGTGTTTTTCAGTTCCATCCCGTCATTTATGTTCTCCCTTAAACCGGTTATTCTAGTTAGCAATTCTTCTAACGTTTTTTCAATGTTCTTTACTTGCATTCGGTTAGAACATGCTCCTTTAGCTCAGAGGAGTTTGTTACTATCTACCTTCTGAAGCCTACTTTTGTCAATTCATCAAACTCATTCTCCATCCAATTTTGTTTCCTTGCTGACGAGGAGTTGTGATCCTTTGGAGGAGAAGAGGCATTCTGGTTTTTGGAATTTTCAGCCTTTTTGAGCTGGTTTTTCCTTATCTTCGTGGATTTATCTACCTTTGGTCTTTGACATTGGTGACCTTCGGATGGGGTTTTTGTGTGGACGTCCTTTTTGTTGATGTTGATGCTGTTCCTTTCTGTTTGTTAGTTTTCCTTCTAACAATCAGACCCCTCTTCTGCAGGTCTGCTGCAGTTTGCTGGAGGTTCACTTCAGACCCTTTTTGCCTGGATATCACCAGCAGAGGCTGCAGAAAAGCAAAGATTGCTGCCTGTTCCTTCCTCTGAAAGTTTCATCCCAGAGGGGCACCCACCAGATGCCAGCCAGAGCTCTCTTATATGAGGTGTCTGTCGACCCCTGCTCTCCTATATGAGGTGTCTTCCAGTCAGGAGGCATGGGGGTCAGGGACCCACTTGAGGAGGCAGTCTATGCCTTAGCAGAGCTCCAGCACTGTGCTAGGAGATCCGCTGCTCTCTTCAGAGCCAGCAGGCAGGAATGTTTAAGTCAGCTGAAGCTGTGCCCACAGTCGCCCCTTCCCGCAGGTACTCTGTCCTAGGGAGATGAGAGTTTTATCTATAAGCCCCTGACTAGGGCTGCTGCCTTTCTTTCAGAGATGCCCTGCCCAGAGAGGAGGAATCTAGAGAGGCAGTCTGTACAGCGGCTTTGCTGAGCTGTGGCAGGCTCTTCCCAGTTCCAGCTTCCGGACAGCTTTGTTTGCACTGTTAGGGGAAAACTGCTAACTCAATGTCTGCCCAAAGGGCCGCCCAGTTTTGTGCTTGAAACCCAGGGCTCTGGTGGCGTAGGCACCTAAGGGAATCTCCTGGTCTGTGGGTTGTGAAGACTGTGGTAAAAGCAAGTACTATCTGGGCTGGAATTCCTTCCTTCGGCTAGGGGAGTGAGTTCCTCTACCCCTTGCATTTCTCCAGTGAAGGAAGCCCTCACCCTGCTTTGGCTCGCCCTCCATGGTGCTGCACGCACCGTCTAACCAGTCCCAATGAGATGAGCCGGGTACCTCAGTTGGTAATGCAGAAATCTCCCACCTTCTGCATTGATCTCGCTAGGAGTTGCAGATTGGAACTGTTTCTGTTCTGCCATCTTGCCAGCCACCTGGGTGGGTGAATTCGTGAGCTTGGTTTCATAGGCTTAATTTTTGGTGTTATAGTTTAGGCTGTTATCCAGTAGATGGCGCTTGAGAGCAATGGCTGGTAGCTAGGTTAATACCCAGCCATGTAGCTCTTTTGTACTTCCTCTTGTTTTCAGTCCTGCTCTGTGGTAGGCAGAGGAGAGAGGGGGCCTCTTCACCAGGTCCTCTCTGGGCTTTGGGGAAGTCCCCACAGATCAATGGTGCTGCGCCTGCATTTCTTTTCTTAGGTGATCCAGGCCGCAGGGTCCCCTCAGGCAGAGGCTGGCAGGGATATATTCCACATCTTTCTGGACTGGCCCGGCAGAGGATGGCATGCACCACTACTGCCCCGGCCTAGGAACACGTGCTTTTCACCCCTCTCCCTGCTCTGATGGTGAGGCTGCTTCTCTGCTTGAGGACCGGCCACAGATCTCAGTTCCATACTCCCGAGCTGCATGTTGCAGCCCTGGGGCACCTGGATGCCCTGCAGCTGTGGTTGGGATTCTGGATCTGATGTGTTCCTGGGTCGCCAGGAAAGTGCTCAGGTGCAGCAATGCTGGGCTGCAGGGGCTGCGCTGTGCATGCACCAGCTTATGCAGGGCAGCTTGGTATGGACCCTGGGAGGGGCCAGCGAGCTGGAGGACCTGTAGAGCAGACATACTTCAGTCCCCTGGGGAAGCTGCCCACTCTCTCCTGGCTGGAAGGTCAGCTGGGGCCAGTGCCTCCTGGAGGGGTATGGGGAGCCCTGGGGTATGAGTGTCTATGTCCATATATAGTTCTAAATGCTCATGCTAGGTAAAAAGAAAGATCTAATATCAATGAACAAAGTTTCGACCTTAAGAATAGAAGGAGGAAGGGGACAAGATGGCTGGATGGATGCAGCCGAGAAGTTCCGCTCCCACCCAGAGGGATCAGATTATTAAGTAAACCACCATAATTTGGGCAGATCTTCAGAAAGAAAATGCCAAAAGTGGGTGGAGAGGCAAGACTGAAGCCAAGGCTGAAGAGGGAGGTCCCGGGGAACCCTGCGAAGGATACCTAAACCCAGGGACTAGTTCCTGACTTCGAATGTCGACTGGGAAAGGGGTGAGTGAGGGAATTGAGGAGTGGCTCACTCTCAGAAGGACCTCTGGGATCCTAACTACATGTTCCCATGGATGCATGAACTGGGACCTCATGTTCCCATGGATGCATGAACTGGCAGGGGACGTCCTCCGGGAGCAAGCAAAGACAGGCAGGCCTTCAGATGGCACAAAGCATAGGAGCTTTTGTGTGCTGGGCAGCTCTGGTGGACACAGACTCTTGTTTGGTTGTGTGGCTCCCTTATGTTTCCTCACAGTTGCAGCTAGGTTCCCTCTCAACACTCTGAAAGTTTGGGCTCCTCTCCCCTTTGAGTGCTGGCTGTAGATTGCATCTTGTCACTTCTGCACTGCCCACTGCAGCTCTAAGACCATCTCAGGGTTTGTTTCTCCCCCAACTTGGAGGCAACAGAGGAAGGGATCTTAGTAGTCATTGTGGCCAAGGGTCTTTTGCTTGTCTCCTGAGGGCTCCACCCCAGAAAGATGCAGGTCAACAACTGCTCAGTGCAATCATCCCAAGATGGAGGATCTGTGTGTGGGTCCAAGTCAAAGGTTTCTTGTCTGGTTATAAGCAAGGTGGGGTGGGGGGGTGCAGAACCTGTGGGAGATGGACTGTGTTTCCTCTCCTTGGGTCAACCACAGCTTGTTGAAGGTATGGATAAGGCATTTAGGGTCTTTGCTTCTTCATTAGTCCTAGGGTAGTAAATGCAGTTCCACTGCAGAGGGCAGAGAGGCTTTCAGTTGCCCCCAGCAGCTCTGTCCAGGTTGTTGCAGAGCTGCTACTGGCACAATAGCCCAGCAGGGGGTAGTTGGAGGCCCAGGCTTGGAGGACCTGCCCGGTGTGGAGCTATGGGGACAAGCACCTATATCGCAGTCTGGTCACTTTTCTGAGGGACTGCTGTAGTATGCTGGGGGTCTACTCTAGTCTCTAGTCACCTTGGATTTTCCAGTACCTGGAGGTATCAGCAGTAAAGACTGTGAAACAGCAAAGATGGTGGCCTGGCCCTCCCTCTGGGAGCTCTCTCCCAGGGAGGTTTCAAAACTCTGTCTGCTGGAGAACACTGATGAGGGTAGTTCAAGATCCCAGTTGGAAGGTCCTGCCAAATGAAGAGGAACAGGGTTAGAGACTTGCTTTAAAAAAAGCAGTCTGGCCACGTTTGCGTATAGCCACTGTGCTGTGCTGGGGGCCCACTTCAGGCCCCAGTCACCTCACACTCTCCAAAGCCTGAAGGCTGAAATGGCTAAATCAGCCAAACAGCAAAGGCAGTGGCTGACTCTTGCTACTGGGAGCTCTTTTTCAGGGAAGTGTAACACTGCTACCAGTGGCTGGATGGAGTTCTAAGCCAGTAGGTCTTATCCTGTGAGGTGCCATGGAAGCAGGGCCCATAGACTGTTGCTTCTCAGCTTTCTGGATTCTGCCCCTTTTCTAGTGGTATGTATGTAGGCCTGACCTCCTGCTTTGTCAGAGTTTCAGCTGCTTTTGCTAGGAAGCCAGGAAAGCCCAGGTATCTAAGGCTCCCAGGTCTCTGCATGTGCCTGAGCAGAGATTACATGATCTGCTGGGATTCCATGTAGGTCTGTTGGTCAGACTAAAGGCCCTGGTGGAATGGGTTCATGAGGGTATTTACTGACGTGAGGGTTGCAAAGACCTGTGGGAGAAGTGTGGTTTCTTGGGGTTGGATATATACTCACCGCTTCCCTTAGTTGGGGAGGTTCCCCTGTGTTGGGGAGGTTCCGTTCCTCTCCATGAGAGCAGCGCACACTAGCTGCTTTTAGTTGGCCATCTTGGCTCCCCCTTGTAATTTCTTATGGCATTCTAGTGACATAACACTACTTCATGGACAATGGAGGAACCTTGCAACAATATTCTATTCCATTACCCACTTCTATATTTTGTTCTATTTCTAGATACATTTTATTTCTCTGTATATTATAAACCACACAGTTCATTGCTGTTATTTTTTTCTTACAAAACAAAATACCTTTAAATAAATTTAAAAACAAGAAAAAGATTAAAATTTTATCCCCATATTAGTCATTTTCCGCACTCTTTATTCCTTTATGTAGATACAAGTTTCTATCTAGCATTCTTCTCCAACCTGAAAACCTTTTAATATTTTTTATACTTCCAGCGAAAACCTTTACAATTTAATTCTTTTATTGATTTCTTTGAAAAAGTATTTTGTCTTTAGTTTTGAAGGACATTTTTATTTGATAGAAATTTCTAGGTTAACTTTTTTCCCAGGACTTAAATGATTTTGCTCCATTGTCTTATGGCTTAAATTTTTCTGAGGAGAACACTAATAATTCTTTGCATTTTCCTACTGTATATGTCTTTTTTCTCTCTGATTACTTTAAAAATTTTCTTTTTATTCTTGGTCTTCAGTAATTTTATTATAATGTGTTAGGTGAGTTTTTCTTAGCGGTTTTGTTTGGGGGGATTTGTGTGTTGTTTTGATCAAATTTGTAAAATTCACAACCTTATTCTTTTGAATATTTTTCCTTTTCATATAAGTTAAGCCTAATGTTGTCCAAAAACCGCTGAAGGTTTTTTTCTGTCTGTTTGTTTTTGTTTTTTGAGACAGAGTCTCACTTTGTCACCCAGGCTGGAGTGCAGTGGAGAGATCTTGGTTCACTGCAACTTCTGCCACCTGGGCTCAAGAGATCCTCCCACTTTAGCCTCCTGTGTAGCTGAGTATAGGCACATGTCACATCACCTGACTAATAGAGATGGGGTTTCACCATGTTGCCAAGGCTAGTCTTAAACTCCTGGGCTCAAGCCATCTGCTGCCTGAGCCTCTCAAAGTGCTGGGATTACAGGCAAGAACCATCATGCCCAGCCTCTGTTTATTTTTCTTTCATCTATTTTTCTTTCTGTGCCTTAGTTTGCATTGTTTCTATTACTCTATCTTCAAGTTTACTGATCTTCTGCAGTATCTAATTTATACTAAGTCAATCCAGGATAATTTTTATCATAAATAATATTGTATTTTTCATCTTTAGGACTTGATTTTTTATTTGTATTTTGTATTATGTATATGTTTTTATTTAAAATTAAATGTTCATCATATTAACACTAGCTCTTTCAAATCCTTGTTTGATAATTTCATCATATAATTCATTTCCAGTTTTTTTTTTTTTCAGGTCAGATGCCCATTGTGCAGACAAGGTAACAAGTTCCAGTGTGGCACATCTCACGCAGGTGTGTGAACCGCCCAATCATCATGCTCATGAACTACCAGAGGATCATCATTTCTAGTTTTTTTTTTTTTTTTTTGAGACGATCTCACTCTGTCACCCAGGCTGGAGTGCAGTGGTGCAATCATGGTTCACACTGAACCTCTGCCTCCTGGGTTCAAGTGATTCTCATGCCTCAGCCTCCCAAGTAGCTGGAATTACAGACATGCACCACCACACCTGGCTAATTTTTGTGTTTTTGGTGGAGATGGGCTTTCATCACATTGATCAGGCTGGTCTCAAATGATCTGCCTGCCTTGGCATCCCAAAGTGCTGGGATTACAGGTGTGAACCACCGTGCCTGGGCTAAAACATTTTTTAATGACTTTTTTTCCCTGGATACTGGGTCCCATTTTCTAGCTTCTCAGTCTATTATTATTATTATTATTATTAGTTTACTTAATACTGCGTGTTTTGATTCTTGTTGAGTGTTGACTTTTATGTTGTTGAGTTTTCTTAAGGAGCACTGGCATTTTTTCTGGAAGGGAGTTAAATTACTTGCAGATTTCTTGATATGTTAGAGGCCTGTTTTAAAGGACATGTCTAGTGTAGCCTTTACTGCAAGGCTAATTTGCCCCTACTATTTAGAAATGATACCTCTCAAGTCTCTACTCTTGGTGGGGAACGTTGCAGATGGGCAATGCAGCCTCTCCAACAATAGTTTGTTAAAACTCAGGAGCCTCTTATTCCTTTGTGAGCTCTGAGAATTGTCTCATTTATAGTTTCAATTGTCCTTTCCTGACACTGTGAAATTTTACCCCATGCAAGCACAGCTTAGCATTCAGTTATAGTTTGGAGCAGATCTCTATCAGATTCCTGGAGCTCTTTCCTTGCATGGTCCTCTCATCTCTGGTTCTTTCCTACAAATACCAACCACATGAGCATCCCTGAATTCCTATCTTCCCTTCACAAACTTAGTGACCTCCTATGCTCTGCTTGGGTTCTTTCTTCCAGCATGGATTGTAAAGTGCTAGCAGGAAGAAAGCCAGAGTGATTTTATTGTCCATTTTGATTATTTATCTTATCTTAGGGATCAAAGTTCTTTGATGTATGTTCTCCGATTTCCAAAAACAGTTGTTTCACATATTTAGTCAATTTTTCTCGTTCTTTATGATGGGTGGACAAGTCTATCTTAGTTACTCCCTCACAACTGGGAGTAATGTCCTCCACTCCATTAGATTTTAAGATAACTTATAACATGGTTTATTAATTCCCCCAGAGGTACCAAGCCATATAAAGCTGTTTGCTCAAATGTATTTTCTATTAATAAGATAGAAATTTTATCACTCTTACAAATTAAAGGAACTGATTGCAAAAGATCTGGAGAACTGATGGTTGAAATAGAGGCTTCACTAGCTAATGAGAAGGTTTCTCAGTTAGCAAAATAAAAGCATATAATTAAGCATCATTTGATCAGTCAAGGAAGCATTGTTGTTGAGGATCTATATAATTTCTTATTCTCTTCTGACTTTGGCAGAACATTTTTTCATTGTCCATACACGTTATAATAATGTCATTGATTTTTATCATTTTCTAAAGACTGAGTCTGATTATACTTTGAGGAACTATTAATTCTTGGCATACATGTCTCTTAGAAAACCTCTTTTTCTGAATCAATTTGCCCAGTTTAAAATGATATAAATTTCTTCCCTCTCCTCTCTTTAGCCCTAAAGAGTCTTGGGACATTAATCTGGAATTATTCATCCCTTTAGAGAAATCAAAGAAAGCTAGCTAAGCATTTGGTTTCTTTTCATTTTCATTATAGAAATTCCATTTTCACAGATTTTGACA
>NW_012114555.1:6658286-6661200 GCF_000951035.1 Colobus angolensis palliatus
GAGGTGAAGGGTCCCATGTTACTACAGATGCTAATGAAACACAGAAACAGAAAGGCTAGTAAGTGTGCCAGATTCTATATTTCCTGTCCTGCCCATCCCTGACACCTCAAGCTCCTCAGAAATTTCTTAATAAAATGACCATATTAAAACCCACTTTGTACCCTGCTGCCACTAGTATGCGCACAATCAGCCAGAAACCATCAGAATCAGAACCAGAAACAAAAACAAAGAGTCAGAGTTAGCACTGGTCAATTGCTCACTTACTTGATAGGTGGTGCAATACACAGAGGCCTGTCTGAGATAATTGTAGATGTGGCTTTTGGAGTATAGAGTAAGCCCAAATAAGTTTCACAGGACACTCACATAATTTTAGAGAGAAGTATGTCAATACAAGCACTGCCAGCTTGAACCAAAAGGGACAGAAACAGTGAAATGGAAAAAGACCTTTAGGATCCCAAGTTTCTATGATCAAGAGGAAGGCTGAGAAGCAGTCTGCTGTGAATGTGGGACATTTTTTATTGAAAAGAAAGAATGCTGCAGAGGGAGAAGACGAGCTCTAGGGTGGGGCAGAGGCTAACCACTCCCAGAGAAAGGAACTGGGTCCTGATCATCACAATCAAGGAATATTTCCTGATCCCTGATGACATACACTTGGCTGGATTTCATGATTGATATAGACTAGTATATCAGGCCATTCTTGCATTTCTGTAAACAAATACCTGAGACTATGTACTTTATAAAGAAAAGTGTTTTGATTAGCTCATGGTTCTGCAGGCTGTACAACAATCATGATGCTGGCATCTGCTTGGATTCTGGGGAGCCCTCGGGAAACTTACAGTCATGGCAGAAGGTGAAGGAGGAGCAGGTATGTAACATGGCCAGAGCAGGTGCATAAAAGGGGGATGGGGGAGGTGCCACATACTATTAAACAACCACATCTCATGAGAATTAATTCACTACCATGCTAATGGCACCAAGGGGATGGTGTTAAACCATTCATGAGAAACCAGCCCCATGTGATTCAATCACCTTCCACCAGGCCCCATCTCCAACACTGGGGATTACAATTTAACATGAGATCTGGTGGGGACACAGATCCAAGCCATATCAACTGGTGACTGCTATTTGCCTCCTGCCTTTCCTCTCTTTGAATGGGAGTATCCATTGTGGTTAACCTATTTTTGTCTCACCAGTGTATGTATTTTGAAGGGAAATAGATAACTCATCTTTTCAGATCAAGAAGATCTGCTCTTGTTGATCTGTGGCTAAGTAGCCTCATCTGCTTGATACGAGAGATTATGGGCGTTGAGCCTGACATTATCACTGGACAAGATTTCTTGGGGCCCTGGAAGTGTGTCTGCGTATTTTCCATTTGGGATTATTTGAAGTGATTATGGCTAGGAGGTGGACAGTCACTGTTTGCCAAAACAGTCATAATATTTTAAGCCCTTCCCCTCAAAAGCTGGGGTCTGCTTCTCCACCTCTTGAATTTAAGAATAATCATGTGACTTTCTTTTGCCAATGGGTCATTAGCAAAATTGATACGAGCAGAGGTTTGAAAGTTATTTGTTCATGGAGTTTACTCTCTCTTGCTTCTCTTTGGAACCCTGGACCACTATGGAGAGAAGCATATGAAATATGAGATCGTGTGGATCAGAGGCAGCTGTCTCAGTGGGTGTCCTATCTTACTAACTAGACTGCCAACCTTGAGATCTATGAATGAGTCCGTTGTAGATCACCTAGCCCCAGCAGTGCTGGCATAGAACAGAGGAAGTCCTCAGCAAACCCAGAGAACCACAAAAAATAATAAGCTATTAAGTTTTGGGATTTTTCTATGCAGCAAAATTAACTAATACAAGTAACTACGAAGAACAGTGAATATGGGGATATGGGTTCCTTGAACAATGAAGATGTGGGCAGAGGTATTACTCTGAGACATTTGGGCCTTTTTTCTCCTTAGATGAACATGACACTGTGCTCATTGAAAACTTGGTTCAAGAAACAAGATGCCTCAATATTGGTAAATCTTCCTTAAATCGAATAAATAACAAATTGTTAGCATAAGCTTTGTAAGAATCATGATGTACGTCCTGACAGTAAGACTTACGAAATTAGCAAATATTTACCTATTTTCTCAGTTTTTTCTCCTTCCTGTGTAGAGAGTAACACTGAAAGAAACTAATTGGTGATTAGCTGGAGATTAGTGATTGCTAATTAGAGATTTCTAATTGTCTTCCAGTATCCATTCTCCTGTATGGTTTTGGGGGAGTATAGCTTCCTACCTACTGTGGACCACCTGTCAACTCTGGGCTGTAACATGAGAGAATGGTGAACTTCTGTCTTGTTTGAGCTATGGGTTGGTTCTCTTTTTTAGCCGCATAGCCTGTACTGCAAGTCAGTACCACTTTAGCAACAAGTAAAAGTCAATGTGAGTACATTGTTATTCTTCAGCTTAGGACATTTCTTCCTTTTATTCTTGTGTTTTTGGCTAAATAAACTGGGAAATTATAGTAGATAGGTGTGTGCAGTCTCTTTGCTCAATTCTATAACCCATCTGGAGATGTGTAGAAAACTTGTAAAGGAATCCGTGATACGTAAACTTAGTTTGTGATTGTAACGTATATAATTTTTGATTCATGATTTCTCTCTAATTGGACTATGCTTGTAAATGTTTAGTTTGTATGTGTTAATGGAATAGGGCCATGGCACAAGTAATCTAAGTTCAATTTAGCCAATATTAATTAAATAGGTACTCAATTAGTACTCAAAATGTGCCAGAAATGACCCAACATGGGATGCAGAGTTATAAAATATGGTATTTTGTTGTTGTTTTTATTTGTTTGTTTGCTTGTTTTCAGACAGAGTCTCACTCTGTCGCCCCAGGCCGGAGTGCACGGAGTGCAGTGGCACAACC
>NW_012114555.1:6661250-6693321 GCF_000951035.1 Colobus angolensis palliatus
GTGCAGTCTCTTTGCTCAATTCTATAACCCATCTGGAGATGTGTAGAAAACTTGTAAAGGAATCCGTGATACGTAAACTTAGTTTGTGATTGTAATGTATATAATTTTTGATTCATGATTTCTCTCTAATTGGACTATGCTTGTAAATGTTTAGTTTGTATGTGTTAATGGAATAGGGTCATGGCACAAGTAATCTAAGTTCAATTTAGCCAATATTAATTAAATAGGGACTCAATTAGTACTCAAAATGTGCCAGAAATGACCCTACATGGGATGCAGAGTTATAAAATATGGTATTTTGTTGTTGTTGTTATTTGTTTGTTTGCTTGTTTTGAGACAGAGTCTCACTCTGTCGCCCCAGGCCGGAGTGCACGGAGTGCAGTGGCACAACCTCGGCTCACTGCAAGCTCTGCTTCCCGGGTTCATGTCATTCTCCTGCCTCAGCCTCCCGAGTAGCTGGGACTACAGGTGCCCATCACCATGCCCGGCTAATTTTTTATATTTTTAATAGAGACAGGGTTTCACCATGCTAGCCAGGATGGTCTCAATCTCCTGACCTCATGATTCGCCCACCTCAGCCTCCCAAAGTGCTGGGATTACAGGCATGAGCCACCGTGCCCAGCCTAAAATATGATTCTTATCCTTAGAGAGTTAACATTTTGATGAGGGAGAAAGGAGATTATTAATTATAATTTCCCTAAGTGGCCATTTCAATAATAGTAGTATAAATGGTAATTAATTTAACTTTAGAGGAAAAGATGCGATGCTTCATGAAGCAAATAAAAAATAATGCAAAGTTTACTTCTATATGGCTTTGGAATGCATCAGATTATTTTTCACAGGATCACACTGAAATTATTTCCTCCCTGGGCACATTCAGGTGGCAGAAGGAGAGGGATAGAAACATGACCTCGAAGGCAGAGGGCTGCTCTATGAAGTGTGAAAAATTGCCGTTAGATACTGTTGTAGTTTACAGAATTAACTTTTTTTGTTTCAATTATAGCTTTCCTTACCAAAGATTTGCTATTCTAGTACTAGCGATAAGCCTTAATTAACCAGAAATTATATACAAAATAATTAGCCTAAAATAACAATGTTTTCTCTCCTATTTTATGAGAAAGAGAAAAACTATTCTTAATAGAATGACGCCTGGATTGGTGGAATCTTCACATTTCCTAAAATTCTTCAGTACTAGAAAAGCTTGTGCCAATACGTTTCCACTATAGTTCCATGTTGGTGGTGCACAGGAATTTTTCATTTTTGGCTTTGTCTCTAGACTCAAGTCATTACATTAAGTCAAATTTCATAAAATTTATAATAAAGAGAAATTTAAAATGTATATGATAGCAACTTAAGTTCTGAGCTATTGAACACTAAACTTATGCTATTTAAAAAAAAATTTGGATACAACTGTTTAGTCTATACATTCTTCTTTTTATTCTCTGAGATAATTCAGGTCAATAATTCTAATCAAGAAATGTTCACTGAGCTACTGCTAATATATAAGGCAATGTACTATGTAGGCCCAAGAGTTAAAGGCAGTTTCAAGCTAGTGAATAAGTGTGCATACTATATGATGGACATGTCAAATCAAGTTTAAATCAGGCCTATGGGTCTGCCACAGAGAGAGTGATTCATTCCAAGTCGAGAAGTGTTCAATAATATATTCACCAGGGATGTGGCATTTAAATTGGCCTTGAATGGTGTATTAGTTTCGTATGACTGCCATAACAAAGTACCACAAATTCGATGGCTTAAAGCAACAGAAATTTATTCTCTGATTTTTCTTGAAGGCAGGTGTCTGAAATTAAGATGTCATCAAGGCAATGCTCCAACTAAAGGCTTGAGAAGAGGATCTTTCCTTGCCTCCTTCAACTTCTGGTAGCCCGAGGCATCCCTTGGCTGTGACAGTACCACCACAGTCTCCTTCTCCATCTTCCCATGGTTGTCTTCCCGCTGTGCATCTGCATCTTCACTCAGTGTTCTCCTCCCTATGTCTCTGCTTTCTGTTTTCATAAGAACACCAGTCCTATTGGATTGGGAACCACCCTAATCTATTATGACCTCATCTTATCTTGATTACATCTGCAAAGACCCTTTTACATTTCCAAACAGGGTCTTATCTTCAGGCAACAGGGGTTAAGACTTTATTTTTTCTGGAGGACATAATTCAAGCTATAATATTGTAAAGGATAATGCCCTTAGTTCATGGATACATTTCTCATTCCCTTCCTCTATCTTCTGTCTTTGCTGCCTGATTTCCCTAACAATTTGTACCATCTGGTCTGCTTTTGGTTAACCCCCATTTCAGGAAGCTCTCCATTAGTGTATCAGTTAAGGTTGTTTGGACTGATGACCTAGACTTCATAGGCTCAGAGATGATTGGATTGTGAACTCCTGGAGTATTAGGATCATGCCTTATTCATCTTGTGATAATTAAAAGTATTTAACCTTTTGGAGTATCATTTTAATAATCTAAAAATGGACACAATGATAATGAAATGTACCTCATAAGGCTGTTGTGAGGATCAAAAGGCTTCATATATACAAAGGATGAACACATATTTAAGACCTTGATAAGTGTTAATCCTTTAGTAAGTGTCTGAGTGTCCCTGGTTAGTCAGTATTTGGTAAGAGTCTAAATAAATGAATGAATGCATGCCTTGATGTAAAACAGAGTTATCCAACAGTCAGAGGCTGGGAATTTTAGAGTTAGAACTTTCATGCAATGGATTAATGGCAGGTGAAATTTGCATAGGCAACATAGGCTCTAACATGGAATGAACTTGGATAAGAGTGGCATATTCAAATGGATGAAAAGATTACAAGAAAGCAGCTGGCAACACTGTTATAATTATAACCTTTTGGCTGCAGTGACTTGCAACCTAGGGTGCTAAGACAAATTGTGAATGAAACTGCCAAATGGCTGTGGACATTCTTCAAGGAATTCTGAGAAGTAGAAAAATTCAAGAAAAATCAGCGTCAGGTAAATTTATTATTTTTTTTTTTAAAGGAAAGTTCCATAAACTTTCTGACTCACCCACCTTTACAAGATAAGGCAGAGACAAAGCCCAATAATTAGCTGGAATTTGAATTTGGGCTTTTAAAAAAAATATTATTATACTTTAGGTTCTGGGGTACATGTGCAGAACATGCAGGTTTGTTACGTAGGTATACACGCGCCATAGTGGTTTGCTGCACCCATCAATTAGTCATCTGCATTAGGTATTTCTCCTAATGCTATGCTCCCCTAACCCCCCACCCCCCGAGAGGCCCCAGTGTGTGATGTTCCCCTCTCTGTGTCCATGTGTTGTCATTGTTCAGCTCCCACTTATGAGTGAGAACATGCGGTGTTTGGTTTTTCTGTTCCTATGTTAGTTTGCTGAGAATGATGGTTTCCAGTTTCATCCATGTCTCTACAAAGGACATGAACTCATTCTTTTTTATGGCTGCATAGTATTCCATGGTGTATATGTGCCACATTTTCTTTCTCCGGTCTATGATTGATGGGCAATTGGGTTGGTTCCAAGTCTTTGCTATTGTAAATAGTGGCACAATAAACATATGTGTGCATGTCTTTATAATAGAATGATTTATAATCCTTTGGTTATATACCCAATAATGGTATTGCTGAGTCAAATGGTATTTCTAATTCTAGATCCTTGAGTTATCGCCACACTGTCTTCCACAATATTTGAACTAATTTACATTCCCACCAACAGTGTAAAAGCGTTCCTATTTCTCCACGTCTTCTCCAGCATCTGTCATTTCCTGACTTTTTAATGATCGCCATTCTAACTGATTAGGACATAGGCATGGGCAAAGACTTTATGCCTAAAACATAAAAAGCAATGGCAACAAAAACCAAAATTGACAAGTGGGATCTAATTAAACTAAAGAGCTTCTTCACAACAAAAGAAACTATCATCAGAATGAACAGGCAACCTATAGAATGGGAGAATATTTTTGCAATCTATCCATCTGACAAAGGGCTAATATCCAGAATCTACAAAGAACTTAAACAAATTTACAAGAAAAAAAAACAAAAAGCCCCATTAAAAAGTGGGTGAAGGATATGAACAGTCACTTCTCGAAAGAAGACATTTATGCAGCCAGCAAACATATGAAAAAAAGCTCATCATCAGTGGACTTTTTATTACTTACTGAGTGTGGGAGTTCTGTCAGCTGCTAAGTATGTCTATGCCAACTATGCATTCTGGCACTGGAGAAATGTCACAGGATTTCTGGGGACCCACTGGATCCACTGTAAGTTGAACCTGAGGTAAAACTCCATTAATTACCTGACCTCATTAAGCCCCTAATTTAACTGGAGGACCACAGTGACATTTTGGGTCCCCTGGAATCAACATCAGCTCAGATCCAGTGTCCAGTAGTCCCTGAAAGTTCTGATCATTTTTCCCTTTCCTCAGTGCACAGTAACCCTGGTAAAAGGCCAGAGGTATCCTTGGAGAAGGATAGGAGAAAGATTAACAGTGTAAATTGTTGGTAACATAGTGCGGTCCTTCCTCAGGGGAAACTGGCTTCTCCTTCCAGGGTTTCTGGGTCTGTAAATTGGTTTAAGTCTGGAAATTAATTGAGGAGCCATGATTCTCTCTTTTTATAATTCAAATTAGTCTTTTGTCCACTCGACCTGGAAGTTTTCCACTTATATAAACTAAACAAGAATGCGGTAGGCTTCCTGTCAATTTCATTTCTAGAAATACGGTGATTAGCCAATGCCAGAGCTCTACATGAGTCAGACCATTCTGTTTGCTGCTTTACCTCTGCTGTCCATTATGGTAGCTATGCCCACCTTGCCTTTCATGGTTGAGTGCTGCCACTTGGCCCCTGCCACCTCAGGATCCAACTATTCCCATTGCATTTACATTTTGTAGTTGAGTGACTACAGTTCCCACTGTAAGGTCTGGCATACAGAAAAAAGCAATCACAGAGCTCTTCAAGGATGCAGGTTCTTCCCTCACAAATCTATTTTGCAAAGTATTAATGAAGAGTATATCTTCTGGACCCTTCCAGTTGGGATGAGTAGATCTAAAGTGATTAACCTACTCCAGCATTTCAATCTGCCTAAGCCTTTAGATCCCTTCCTCTACATTAAACCAAGGGAGATCAGATATTTCCAGCTCACTCATAGTGGGCCATCTTTTGATCCATGTTTCAGCTAATCAAGCAAATCAACTATTAGAATCTTTTGTAACTCCCTGAGCTGCAACATTAAATGCAGAATCCCTGTTTAGTAGGACCATATCAATAAATTCAACCTGATCTAACTTTACCTCTTTCCACCACTATCATACACCCTTAATATCCATTCCCATTCCTGTTCTTCAGATTTCTGCTTATATAAGTTAGAAAACTCAAGCAGTTATTTTGGCATGTAGCACACTGTCTCGTGGGTCACGCTCTGAACATTACCTCTAGGGGTCTGCCAGGACTTTAGTCTAGTTATAGGTCTAGAGGCAAACAGGGGTGTTGGAGAGTGCGTCTTGAGGAGAATCAACATTGTCTTGCCTGGCAACTGCCTCAGCAGAGGCCATCATTGTTGTGTCAGGCAGTGAAGGGTTAATCTCAGACAAAAGTGGAAAGGCTGGGTTGGGGAGGGGTGGAGAGGTGGCGTGCATGGGGAGGCTATTTCCCAGGCAAAAAAGACTCCTCAGAATTTAGGAGGTCAGTGCTTCTGGCCTCATCAGGGTCCTCCCACATGTCCCCACTCCAAGTTGCAGAGTACCATTCTTTTTCAATCAATATCCTCACCTTAACAGTAGACACCTGGCAAAGCTGTGCATGCATCTTTTATTGCAGGTCAGCCATTCACATAATAAGAGCTTGTGTCTGATTTTCCACAATTTCAGCTCTTCCCCTACAGGAGATAAGACTCTCACTCAGGGAAATATTAAAAGATTTGAGGCTCAGTATGTGCTTCTGGAGCTGAGAGACAGAATCCCTGAGTTAAATGTTTCCTTTCATTACTTTGTCTAGTGAACTTAGGAGCAACCAACCAACCAACTTCATTATATTCCTTGGTTCCCACATGTGGTCAAAGATATTATATATAGAGTCACTAAACTCCTTGCCTGTCATGAGTGGTGAATCAGAAGTATCAAATGCATTTATTTTGCTTAACTGTCTAAACAATTCATGCCAAAGACTCTCGTGTTCTCCATACTAGTAGAAGTAGAGTTCTTATCATTTTGGGGTCTAGTCATATTAAGCAATTAACTCCAGAAACCCCCAAAGCAACTAAAGAACTTCATCCTTAAAATTTTGTTCCTCTAGAACCACTCCCAATACCAAAATCTGTATTGGTCAGGGTTCTCTAGAGGGACAGGACTAATAACATGTATATAGGACTAATAAACTCCTATATATATATATATGGGAATTTATTGAGAAGTATTGACTCACATGGTCACAAGGTGAAGTCCCACAATAGGCCATCTGCAAGCTGAAGAGCAGGGAAGCCCGTCCAATTCCCAAAACCTCAAAAGTAGGAAAACTGACAGTGCAGCCTTCAGTCTGTGGCCAAAGGCTCAAGAACCCTTGGCAAACCACTGGTGTAAGTCCAAGAGTCCAAAAGCCGAAGAACTTGGAGTGTGATGTTTGAGGGCAGGAAACATCCAGCAAAGGAGAAAGATGGAGGTCAGAAGACTCAGCCAGTCTAGTCCTTCCGTGTTCCTCTGCCTGCTTTTATCCTAGCCATGCTGGCAGCTGTTTAGATGGTGCCCACCCGGATTAAGGGTGGATCTGCCTCTCCCAATCCACTGACTCAAATGTTAATCTCCTTTGGCAACATTCTCACAGACACACCCAGATACAGTACCTTGCATCCTTCAGTCCAATCAAATTGACCGTCACTATTAACCATCAAACCTAGAGAGAATAGAAGAATAAGCTAGTGTCCACCTTCCAGGTGCTTGTCCCACACACCAAAAAGGATGACACAGAAACAAATGGGAGTAATGATGACAGCGTGAGTTGTGGGATACCTCATTTACTTGGCTAAGGAGCCAAATTTAGACCCCAGTTAAGCAGTTTTATTTTCCAAGCTCTCTTCTGGGTTTAGGGTGGAGCAGAAAGGCCTAGAATTCCTCAGAATGCAGGAGGGCATGAGAAGCTCATGACATCCTTTCAGAAAGGTCAGTGGAAGATGGCCTCATGACAGCTCCTGAGAACCTCCCATTCTCTCTGTCCCAGGAACGTGTTCTGCCAAGACTCAGATAAGCTGTGCTTCAAGCTTTGTTTATATGGATATATGCAAGGTAGCCAGGGCACCAGGCCAGAGCTGTTCCCCTAGGCAAATCAGAAAACTTGGATGCATCTACAGAAAAGTCTTAAACAGATTATTAATGAGAAATGAGATGATTTGTGAACATATAGAAGAGAGAATGAGCTGAAGATGTAGATGCTAACAAGGTAAAATGTAATGTAAATAAATGAATAATTATGACTTTTGCTACAGGAAACTGACCTTCCAAAATGTAGGTGGGAATGAGAACTGGCTCAGCAGAAATCTCCAAAGGGAAAGACTCAAGAGTCAAGAGGACCAGGGGATTTATTTGAAAGCTTTTTCTGAATTTACTGTTAAGTGAATGCTAAAAGACTGAATGAGCTATTAGAGTCAATTATTAGGATGTTTATTTCCAACTCAGAGAAGTTATAGGCTTTGCCTAATCCATGCACATTATAAGCATACCACATCACTTTAAGGACACACAGCTTAGGCTGGGGGCACTGAAACCATGTAAAAGAAGATAAAGTAAGAGTTTTCTAGTCTAGAGAAGAATGTTAATGGATTATTATCATTATTAGTATTAAGTAAGGCTGTACTATGTGCTAGATACTGTATTACGTGCTTTACATAAATTATAATACTAAACCTTTACAATAACCATACTGAGTAATTACCATTATTATCATCACTATGTTATATGTTACCATTACCATATTGAGCATTGCCATTATTACCATTATTATTCTTATTTTCCCGATGAGACAATAAAAACTCAATGAGGTTAAATAGTCGCACAAAGTTAGACATGTTGTTTACTAGTGCCTGAGCTAGGATTTGAACCAGACGCACGAACCCTAAATCCATACTCCTAACCAGTACTATAATATCTCACTGCAATTTTCACTTAAAAGGGGTGTTATGGACTACCTTGTGACTCCAAAATTTATGTTGAAATCCTAATCCCCAAAATGACTGTATTGGGAAGGTCTTTAAAAAGATAAATTTAGGTGAAATGAAATAAAAAGGGTGGGATCCTAATCCAATAGGACTGTTGTCCTTCTAAGAAGAGGGAAAACTCCAGGAATGTGCACACTCAGAGAAAAGACCATGTGAGGACATAGTGAGAAGCTGGCCCTCTATGACCGAAGGAGAGAGGTCTCCAGAGAAATCCAGACTGTCAACACCTTGCTCTTGGACCCAGCCTCCAGAACTGTAAGAAAATATACAACTGGCCCTTGAACAACACAGGTTTGAATAGTGTGGATCCGTTTTTATCTGGATTTTCTTCTGCCTCTGCCATCCCTGAGACAGCAAGACTATTCCCTCCCCCTCCTCCTCCTTCTCCTTCTTCTCAGCCTCCTCAACATGAAGACGGTGAGAATGAAGACCTTTAGGATGATCCACTTCCAATCTTCCAATTAATGAATAATAAACATATTTCTCTTCCTTGCGATTTTTCTTAATAACATTTTCTTTTCTCTAGCTTACTTTATTGTAAGAACACAGCACATAATATATGTAACTACAAAATATGTGTAAATCAACCGTTTATGTTATCAGTAAGGCTTTTGGTCAATGATAGGCTATTAGTAATTAAGTGCTGGGAAAGCCAAAAGTTACATGCAGAGTTTTGACTGCATGGGGGCTTGGTGCTCCTCACCACCAAATTATTCAAGGGTCAACTGTATTTCTGTTGTTTAAGCCACACAGTCTTTGATATTTTATAATGGCAGCTGTGGAGGAAAGTTAAATATTATATTTGAACTCAATTGAACGTGGGCACAAACAATGGTCACCAAGTCGCTGAACAGGTTGTGTGAGCTCCTTGAGGCATTTATCCAGCGCTGTTTTGGAGAAATCTGTATTCCAATCTATTCTTATACATTAGTTATTGAAAAACAATAGACACTCGCAAAAACAAGTTGACCTTTTTGTGTTCCTTGAGCCCAGTCATGAAGGGCCCTCATGACTGGGCCTCATGCCAAACAACTCATTACGAAAAGAGCTAGGGTCCCAGACTGCACCGAAGCTTCATGAGACCTCTCCTTGTCTGTGCACGGACAAGTGGCCAACTCAGGAGCCCAGGAGATATATATATATCTGTTTTCCCTTCTCCCCTTCCCATTGCAATTTGCTTATTATATTAATTTGCTTATTATATCTGCATTGCCATTTATTTGGGATAAAGCTTGTTTACCCTTAAAGGTATTGCATGTCTGTCTTTTCTTCTCCCCTCACACGTTTCCCGCACAGAACATTTTTGGCATCACGAACAAGATTCGAAAGCAAAAGAAGCCATTTTTTGGCTGCAGGGTCTGGGCCGAGAGCTCAAGGTCTTCCCCGATTATCCCGGGATGGGAACTCCCCCAGTTTTCCTTCTTGGTGATTGAATGGTCCAGGGGAACTGGCCTTTGTGATAATTGGGAATCTAAATTAGTTCAATTTCAACTAATTTCAGTCAAAGGACTGCGTGAAGTGCTGCAGGGAATCCCAGTTGGTAAAGGGGACTCTGAGGGAATTCCCCACCATGGATGATGCTTACTTACCGCTTATAAGTTAATGTGTCAAGATAGAGACTGGTTGCTTCAAGAGAAATGTAAGCTGGAAAAGGAAAATGCCAATCTGACTTTCAGACTGGCCCTGGCCCAATGCCAGGCCTATGTCTTGACTGATTAGGCTCAAAGCTATCAGCTTATTGCTGAAAAAAGCAGCTGTCTGAATGGCATGGTTAGGGTAAAACTGAAGAACTAGTCAGCCGGGGTTTGGAGCAGGTAAAAATCCATCTCCTATCTCAAGGCCAGGAAATTAACCCTCGTAAAATTTGAGGACCTGCACAAACCGTAAAATTCCTTGGCATCCTATGAAATATTCTGGAGACATCATAGTCCCACTTGGGTAACATTTTAGAACCTCTGCATGCAGTCACTAGAAAACGCTATGACTTTCACTGGGGAGAGAAAGAGAGCATGGCTTTTGAATAAGCTAAACAAGCAGTGCAACTGGTCCTAAATCTACGGTCCATATGGGATGGGCCAGTAGAACTGCAACAACATGCTAATTAATTGGAGCCTTAGGCAGAAACAAGATGGGAAGAGGGTACTTTTGTGGTTTGGATCTGGAAACTGCCAGAGACCAGCAAAGCTTATACTCCTTTCAAGAATCGACTGTTAGCTTGCTATTGGGCTTCACTGGAAAAGGAGCACCTCTGCTTCAACCGTGATGTCTTTATGATTATGATTTGGGTCATGAGTTCCCCTGAAACTCACTGGTTCTGATGAAGGAAGTGGCAAGAGCAACCAGCTGGCTGAATTGGTAGCTGTCCTCCAAGCTATTCAGGAGGAGGCCAGAGGGATTTGTCACCTGTATACCAACTCTTGGTCAGTAGCAAATGGTCTGACTACCTGGATGCCCCAATGGCAACAAAACAAATGGTTAATTGGGAATAAAGAGATTTGGGGAAAACAATACTGGCACACTGAATACTGGTGCCCAATATTGAATACTGGCGCATGCTACCATTACCACTGTTTTTCATGTTGATGCTCACGTGTCTCTGCTTTCTCTTAACAGACTATTTAATCAGCAGGCAGATCAACAGGCCAAAATTTCCACCGTAACTGCAAATTCGAATGTGGATACATGGATTACAACATGTTCAAGCCTTGCAATGAGAGGCATTATAATACATGGTGGTATAGTTGACAGTGATTACCGGGGAGAGTTAAAGGTCATTTTATACAATACCACTCTGGATTCTTTTGCTATAAAACTGCAGATGCAGGTTGCTCGATTGTTAGTGGTACCTTGTCAACCACTGAGGAAATATCTGCCCCAGCAGAAACAACATATGGAACTGGAGAATTCAGGTCCACCAGAGAGGGCAACTTATAATCCTGGAGCCAAAATATGGGTACAGTGTCCATGAGATCCTGCCCCTAAGGCTGGTGACCTTGTAGCTATGGGAGCAGAAAATGAAGGCCTAGAACAATTGCCTAAAGATGAAAAACAATATCATGTTCCCCTCCATTTTTGTTATTACAGAGAATAACCTGTCTGCTAGTAATCAGTACCTGGGTCATCATGTCTGAGGCCGAGAATGAGTTCAACTGGGTAGCCACCGCTATGACAGAAGCCAACTGCAGTCAGTGCTGACAATGTGTCGAGTTGCCAGAGGCCGCCAGAAATGGGTTACCTTGGAGAATCATCCTTGCTAACGTTTCCGAATGAGTATGCCAATACCAATGGGGGTGGGATAATAACACTTGTAATCCAACCTGGACTTCTTTTAACCAAACAGTCTACTTTATCCCAAGCCCAGAGGAAGCACAGCACCTTTGTTACTTAAATTACACATTATAGCAATAAAATTATAGGAGAACTCTTCCTCTTCTCTGGGGAGCCCTCTGGGTATGTGGATTCTACGGGTGGTGATAGCTGCCCCCACATTGGAGGGGGGGATGCACTTGGGGGTGGCCATTAATTTCATTCACCATCCAGGATGGTATTTCCCTCCCCAGTAATCTAAATGCTTGCAAACATCACTGGTTACAAATGCACAGGACCCTCTGGTGGTGGTACCCTATCACAGTATTCTCCCCTGCCGCCGGTACAATCCTGCTACAGAAGTAAATTAAAATATTAAGCTTACCTGTAAAACAAAGCTCTTAATGATAGTAGCACTGAACTTATGTTGTTATCAGATAAATTTGCTCAGCTGCGTACTGTTGAAGTGAAAAGTCGAATGGCATTAGATATGCTTACCACAGCCCAATGAGGGGCTTGTGCTTTACTGCATACTGAATGTTATGTATATATGCCCGACAATTCTCACAATATGACTTTGCTTGCAAAGCCATGGTGGGTGTGGTTTTTATTAGTTGTGCTTTAGATTCTCTTGTGTTTACCCTGTATCTGTAACCTATGTCAACTGTGCCTTTCCCGTGTACAGTGTAAGGGTATTTTCCTACAATTGAGTATCAAATTGAGGCCGAATGTGGAGGAAAAGTTAAATATTAAAACGGGAACTCAATTGAACGTGGGCACAAACAATGGTCACCAAGTGCTGGAACAGGCTGTGTGAGCTCCTTGAGGCGTTCATCCAGCGCTGTTTCGGGGAAATCTCTATTTTAATCTGTTCCTATACGTTAGTTATTGAAAAACAATAGACAATCACAAAAACAAGTTGACTTATTTGTGTTCCTTGAGCCCTGTCGTGAGGGACCCTCATGACTGGGCCTCATGTCAAACAACTCAGGGTCCCAGACTGCGCCGAAGCTTCAAGAGAACTCTCCTTTTCTGTGCACGGACGAGTGGCCGACTCTGGAGCCCAGGCTGTTGCTTCCCAGTCTGGTGGTGAATCCTCTAAGTCTGGTGAGTGTGAAAATATATACATATATATCTTTTCCCTTCTCTTCCCATTGCAGTTGGCTTATTATATTAATTTGTTTATTATATCATTTGCTTATTATATCTGCATTGCCATTTACATGGGATAAAGCTTGTTTACCCTTAAAAGTATTGTGTGTGTCTTGTCTTCTCCCCTCATGTGTTTCCCCACAGAACAGCAAGCCTGAGCAAACTACTACAAGGAATTCAGTTTTTTTATATTTAACATGTATTGAGTAAAGAGCACAAAGATTGAAGAGTCCCAGTCCTTGAGGAGCTAAAGGCTTACTGGGAACCCAAGAATATCTCTAAAATGGAATCCACAGAGAGAGAGAGATTTGGACTTTAAAAGCGGGTAATTTTCTCTTAGAGGAGTCCCCAAAATATATTTATTGGGTTGCCTTGGCTTAAAGATTTTTCTGATGAAATATAATTCAAGGTTATCTAGACTAGATAATCCTTTATGGGTGATGTTGATGAAAACATTCTGACACTCAGCAGTTGTTTAGACTAGATAATCTTTAAAGGTCATGTAATTTGCACCTTTTATCTCTGCTCTTTGTACCTTAAGCTTTAAATGTGTATTTTTAAATGCAATCATGCATTGCTTAATAACAGGGATATGTTCTGAGAAACTCATCATGAGGCGATTTTGTCATTGTACAGACATCAGAATTTACTCACACAAACCTAGATGTCACAGCCTACTACACACCTAAACTATGGTATAGCCTATTGGTTCCCGGCTACAAATCTGTACAGCATATTGCTGTACCGAATACTGTAGCAATTGGAACACAATGGGAAGTGTGTGTGTATCTAAGCAGATCTAAACATAGGAAAGGTACAGTAAGAATGTGGTATATAAGATTAAATGGCGCACTTGTATAGGGTACTTACTGTGAATAGAACTTGCGGGACTGAACTTGCTCTGGGTGAGTGGGTGGTGAGTGGTGAATGAATGTGAGCGCCTAAGACATTACCATATACTACTGTAGACTTTATAAACACTACACACTTAGGCTACACTAAATTTAATTGAACATGTTTTCTTTCTTCAACAATAAACCTTAGCTTATGGTAACATTTTTATTTTATGAACTTTTAAATTTTTGAAAGCTTTTTGACACTTATCATAACACAACTTAAAACACAAACACATTGTACAGCTATACAAAAATATTTTCTCTTTATGCCCTCATTCTATAAGGTTTTTTCTATTTCTAACTTTTGAAGTCTTTCTGTAACTTCCAAACGTTTTTTGTTAAAAGCTTAGACAAACACAGAATTAGCCTAGGCCATGTCAGGATCATCAATATCATTGTCTTTCACCTCCACATTTTTTCCCACTGGAAGGTCTTCAGGGGCAATAACACTCATGGAGCTGTCATCTACTAGGATAACAATGTCCCCTTCTGGAATACCTCCTGAAAGACCTGCCTGAAGCTATTTTATGGTTAACTTAAGTTAAGCAGAAGAAGTACACTCTAAAATAATGACAAATCATTATATTTGAATAATGGTAAATATATAAACCAAGATAGTTGTCATAATTATCAAGTAGTATATACTGTATATAATTGTATGTGCTATACTTTTATACAACTAGCAGCCCGTAGGTTTGTTTACACCAGCATCACCACAAACATGTGAATAATGCATTAGGCTACAGCACTACTGTATGAGTTCATTCTTGCACTGCTATAAAGAAATACCGGAGACTGAGTAATTTATAAAGAAAAAAGGTTTAATTGGCTCACAGTTCTACAGGCTGTACAGGAAGCATGGCTAGAGAGGCCTCAGGAAACCTATAATCATGGCAGAAGGTGAAGGAGAAGCAGGCAGGAGCTGGAATCATGGTCAGAGGAAGAAGAGAGCAAAGGGTGAGGCAATGCACACTTTTAAACAACCAGATCGTGTGAGAGCTCACTCAGTATCCTGAGAGTAGCAAGGGGGAAATCCACCCTATGATCCAGTCACCTCCCCCCCAGGCCCCTTTTCCAACATTGAGGATTACAATCTGACCTGAGATTTGGGTGAGGACACAAATTCAAACCATATCAAGTACCATGGTTCTGACAGCACTAGGCAATAGGAAATTTTCAGCTCCATTATAATCTTATGGGACCACCTTCATATATGCGATACAGTCTTTCTGCTCCTCAGCTCAGCTAGGTTTGAGTTCTTGTCTCATGACTGGAAGAATTAGGCTCATGGACAGGGGAGTGTGAGCGAAGTAAAGTTTATTAAGGAAAAGGAAAACTCTCATTGGAGAGGGGATACATTTGGGGAAGCGGGGTTCCCCTACCCGAAGGCAGGAAAATCCCCCTGTGTGGCTGGGCCTAGGGCCTTTAATGGACTCAGAATGGGGAGTGCCTACTGATTGGTCTGTGAGTATGTAAAAAAGGTTAAAGCAAAGGTGGGCATGACAGTGAAGAAAACCAATTAGGAAAGAGTAGATATATGTAAAATAGGTGAAGGGAGGGGATCAATCAGAGGAAAGCATACCAAACAGGAAGACAAGTTCTCAATCTGGTCTGAGGATTTAGCTTGTGGCTTGGCTTTCAGGCTATAATCTGTCCTTGGCTTGGAGGTGGGGTTTCACCAGAGACCCTCCCCAGTCTGCCTAGGTATTTGGCTGCCTCCTGTCACTATAATTTGCAGTCAGCTGTTGACTGAACCATTATGCAGGTCGTAACTGTAGTTTTATTATAATTACAAAGAAGTTGCAAGGATAGTATAGGGAGTTCTATATACATATCTCCAGATTTCCCTTCTCTTTAAAAAAATTATGTATTTATTCTAGAAACAGGGTCTAACTCTGTCACCCAGGCTAGAGTACAGTGGCATAATCTCAGCTAATTGTAGCCTTGAACTCCTGAGATCAAGCAATCCTTCTGCCTTAGCCTCCTGAGTAGCTGGGACTACAGGCATGCACCACCATGCCTGAGTATTTTTTTCATTTTTAAATAAAGATTGGGTCTTGCTACATTGCCCAGGCTGGTCTCAAACTCCTGGCCTCAAGGCATTCCTCATGTTTTGGCTTCTTAGAGTGCTGGGATTACAGGCATGAGCCACCAGGCATGTCCCTTTTCCCTTTCGTTAATATCTTGCATTTGTCACAACTAATGAACCAATATTCACTTGAGCTTTGGGACCTATTTATGGTAGAAAAAAACTGCAACTTTATTTTGTTTTCAGTTTAATCACACTGATGTGTTTCCTTGCTTTGAAAGTAATCATCAAAAATAGAAATGCTGATGGTTCTTTTAACAAGAAATTTGATTGGGACTTTTAACTGATTAAAAATATTGCAAGGAAAAAGCAAAAACTTACCCCCCTGCCAAATGAGTGAAACAAAAGCTTTAAAGTCTTGAGAAATGTGAAATATTCCAAAATGGAGACTGTATAGGCAACAAAAGCTTTAAAATCTTGAGAAATGTTAGATA
Source organism: Colobus angolensis palliatus (assembly GCF_000951035.1). Taxonomy (NCBI): domain Eukaryota; kingdom Metazoa; phylum Chordata; class Mammalia; order Primates; family Cercopithecidae; genus Colobus; species Colobus angolensis. Next base: position 6,677,334 of record NW_012114555.1, read on the forward strand.
TCTCAAAATGGAAACTGTGTAGGCTCTGATATATGAATTCTGATATATGTCTGAGACAGAAAAGTAAAATACAGCTGCTTCTGGAGCTCTGTTATAAGAATGTAACTAGAATGAACTTATGTTAAAGCAGAAGGCAGAGAGTAGATCTACTCTTTTGTTGTTGTTAAAATACATAGCTTAAAGGCAAAGCCAACATTTTATTTTGTTTTCTTTGCATTTAGGATAACAGATTTCTCTCATACTTGTTAATGTAGCTGAAATAGGGAGATTCTTTCTGATTGACTTCAGAAGCTTCCTACACCATACTTTTGGGTTGCAGATGTTTGACCTTGAATGCTTTTGGGTTTCTTGTGTGGACTCCAGTTCCCAGTGCTGCAGATTACTTAAGAGTTCGTGTCTGTGCACTGGTTACCTGAGGTACCTTAGAGACGAGAGGTGCTTATTGCAGAAGCTAACAGTAACTGACTCTTTCAATTAGCACTGTACTGGTTATGAATTAACAATTTTCAGGCTAAAAATCGTACAATGAAGGATGTAAAGAAAAAACATATCATCATGCTATTTATCCCTTTTTCCTAGAAAATTAAATTATCCCTGAAAGAAGTAATTGGAAAAAAAAAGATCAGTTGTCTCTGGACAGGTCTTGGTGTGTTGACAATTTATTTTTTTATGGCGGTTTATTCCCATCTAAAAAAATCTAATTTGTGAAATTCCAAACTTTCCAAGAACACTATAAATGTCTTTCTTTTCCACCTGACACTGCAACCCCAACAAGTAGATTTTGATGCGACTCTGTCTGTATCACAAAAGCACCAACAGAGTAACATTAGCTAAGCTTGTGCAACCCACACAGAAGGGGGAATGAAGGGGGAATGGTATATTTAAACAGCAGTGTCTTGTGGGCATTAGATTATGTGACACATGCTAAAAACAGTCAAATCTCCTGCCCATTGTTGGAAACTGTTTCAGACATCGCTCCATTTGGCAGCCCTTCTCTTCCTGTGAAAAGGGAAGGCTGTCTGTATCATCCTCACTGGGTCATAACAAAGATGATATCCATCCCTATCTGTCACAGCTGGACATGGTCAACATATTCACCAAGTTGGAGGAAAAATAAGTTTTTATTTCCACACTGATCTGTATAGTACCTAATAAAAATATGAGTAACCAAAGATATAGATGTATAATTGATGAAGATCTTTATGAACAATTACAAATAGTCTAAAAATATTTAAATTAGCACAGTGTACCACGTGCCAGAATTGACATTCACATTTGTGAGGCAAGATAAGAATCAGTAGATCCCATTAAGCCAAGTCAAATAAATGAGGAGTCGTGCAATAAGAGGACAAAACATTACCCTCGCCTCATCTAGGCCAAAGCTTCTTTAGTCCTTCTGAAGAGGAATGAGAAATTAACAGCTCCTGAAAGCTTGCTGCATACATGTTTGTTTACATTAACCATTGAGTAGATAATAAATATTTTGTTCTATATTCAAGGTTGAGTCCTTTTCAACTAGTTTTTGTGTTGGTTTTGAAACCTCAAGTCATTGACTCCTTCAGCAGTGGTTTAAGAAACTATCTTAATTTTTTAGTCACACGTTGACCATGCCGCCAATTGTTGGCCTGTAAAGTGAACAAAACCAGGTAAATGGCCTTCTGTTCAGGTGCTGCCTGAGCAAAGCATGCATGTCAGAAACAGCCACACATTTCCCCAATTTCATTTGCCTCTGATCCATATTTTCTGAAGTGTAAGGTGCTGACCATCTGCATCAAAATTCCCACAGGGATTATTTAAAATACAGATTGGGACTGAATAAAGAAAATGTGGTACAGATATAGCATGGAATACTACACAGCCATGAAAAAGAAGGAAATCAGTATTTTGCAGCAACATGGATGCAGCTGGAGGACGTTATCCTAAGCAAATGAATGCAGGAACAGAAAACCAAATAATGCATGTTCTCATTTATAAATGAGAACTAAACATTAAGCACACATGGACATAAAGATGGGAACAATAGACGCTGGGGATTACTAGATAAGGGAGTGTTGGGGTGGGTCAAGGATTGAAAAGCTACCTATTGGGTACTATACTCACTACCTGAATGACGTGATCATTCATATCTCCAACTTCAGCATCACATAGTTTACCCAGGAAACAAACCTGCACATGCATCCACTGAACCTAAAATGATATTTAAAAGAAAAAGTCATCAAAATGTTATTCCTATCAATAAAATGCCAAAATATCATACACACACACACACATATTTCAGACTTTGGGGTCCTTTCCAGACCTAATGAATCAGAAGCCCTGGAGGTGTTTCAGAATCTACATTTTAAAGATGTAGCTAGCTCCTTTGAGTGAACAAACTAGAGATTGATAACTATTGCTTTAGATACTGCCGAGATAAGGGAAGAATTAATTCTGTATAGAAAGTCTATGGGAAACCATATTACTAGTTTGTTATTTTTCCTCTGTAACATTTCTATTTGTGTCCCTAGATGATTTTCTCTGGCAGATTTCATTTGGATGTTGAGAATATTTATAGCAAGTTTATGGAGATAGCTATCATTACATACCTGAGAATTCCTATGAAAGAAATATGCTGTATATCTGTAGATGATTTTCAAATTACTCAAGCAATGTATAAAGCACTTATTTAAAAACTTAATTGAAATCATACAACTGAGACAAATCTATTTTGGCAATTCCACATTTCTTCAGATATCTAACAACGACCTACATATTTTCATAGCAAGTTATATGCAGTTTTGTAAATCATCAGTGTAAATCAGGGCAATTAACTTAACTAGTTACTGAGTGTCACTCTGCTGAGAGTCTAACAGAAAATATTCTCAATATGATTTCATTCTCACTGACATTGGTAATTCTATGCTGGGCCAGTACAGGAGCCAAGGAATCTTGATTTTTAATTCCCTGACTTCCATGAAATAATCTTTCTCTACAAGGAAATCTTATCAAAATAATATTTATATTTGAAATAATACCCAGAAGTGTTGTTATTGTTTTAATTAGGAGAGATAGTAATTCAGCAAAACTAAGAACATTATATCTTTCAAATGTGGAGTAGTGATCAGGAGTGTAGAATTGGAACTGGACAGCTTTGACTCAAAATTCTAGTTTCATCAGTGTCACCTTGACCAAAATACTTAACTTCTCTGTGCTTTGGTTTTCTTACCTGTAGAATGACAAAAATAATTGCACCTTTCTCACTGGGCTGTTGTGATGATTACATAAGTTACATGTTTGAAAACAAAAATTACGTGTTTAAAGGTCACATAGTAAGCACTGAAGTGAAACACTTTTTTTATTACTATTAATCTGTTTCATAACCTGGCAAGGGTATGTTTCAGGCCATTAATGTTTGTTTTCTATGTATTTTCCTATTCCTCTTTTTTCCTCTCACTAGTATCTTGAGGTTTTTTTGCCTACTTCAGCCACACCAATGCTGAAAAAAATATTCAAAGAAATTATTGACTTAAATGTTAAACAGATTTCTGGGTCATGTTTTGTTTTGTTTTGCTTTGTTTGGTTTTTCTTTACCCATAGACCACAAGATTTAGGGCTTGGAGCTGGAGAAAGGGAAGATAAAAAGCAGACTGTGACTCTATAGGGAAAGAACTGAAAGATGATACTAGGAATTCTCAAAGTGAGAGGAAAAGGAAAGGCCCTTTTTTGGAAATGACCTCTGATAAACACATCCACCAAAGTTACACCTGCCACTGCGTCTTCCATGGACAGACAAGCTCCACTTTAGCAGTCCTGGATACCTAGAAACTCCCTTTAACAGAGAGTGGGGAATCTTGTCATCTTGCGTGGGAATGGGAGCTTGAAGGGAGAACCTCAGCCTTCCAGAAGGTTATATAAAACCAGTTGATAATTTCCCTAAGAATAGAGCAGTGGACAAACAATTGCTGTTGTAATCCAAATACATGAGTCTACCTACATAATGGAGAAATGCTAACTTACAAAAAGGTCAGGCTGGTGTTTGAATGGTTTTAATTTCCTTTTATAAAATTACAGGAATTATACAGCTACATTGATTAACTGTAATCAGCTTTGAGTCTAGCTAAAAAAAAAAAAAAGAAAGAAATCCGTCCCTTCTCAAATAATTCTTCCCTCCTGCATTTTAAATCTCTCTCTCTCTCTCTCCCCCCCCCGCCCCTATTTTTCTGAGACAGGATCTCACTTCATTACCCAGGCCAGAGTGCAGTGACATGATCTTGGATTACTGCAACCTCCACTTCCTGGGCTCAATTGATCCTCCTGCCTCAGCCTCCCAAGTAGCTGGGAATACAGGTGCAAGCTACCGGGCTCCGCTGATTTTTGTATTTTTTGTAAAGGTGGGGTTTCACCATGCTTCCCAGGCTGGTATTGAACTCTTGAGCTCAAGCAATCCACCTGCCTCGGCCTTCCAAAGTGCTAGGATTACAAGTGTGAGCCACTGCGCCTGACCTAAATCTCTCTCTTAAATGAATCATTTCCCTCTATCCCTTAAAAATAAACTTTTAAAAAAATTTTGAAAATTACTTTCTCTTGACAAAAGCTCCTCAATCTCATACACCAGCTTCCATGTCTCTCATAACTTATTTGTACTCAGCAACTAGTATACCACTCCTAGTTTTATATTTTCACTATTTATTCTCTCCTCTATTCTATCTATCTATCATCTATCTATCTATCTATCTATCTATCTATCTATCTATCTATCATAATATATTTATATAGTAAATAAGTATAGTATATTTGGAAAATTGCATTTCCCAAAATAACCAGTAACTTACCGTACAGGTCTCTTTCAATCATTATCTTCTTTTTGACTTGTCTGAAGTATGTGACATCAGTTCTGATACGGCTTGGCTCTGTGCTTCTACCCAAATCTCATTTTGAATGGTAATCCCCATAATCTCCATGTATCGAGGGAGGGACCTGGTGGGAGGTGATTGGAACATGGGAGAAGTCTCCCCCCTGCTTTTCTTGTGATACTGAGTGAGTTCTCATGATATCTGATGGGTTTAAAAGTGTTTGACAGTTCCTCCTCCACACACACACACACACACACACACACACACACTCTCTCTCTCTCTCTCTCTCTCTAGCCTGTCATCATGTAAGACATGTCTGCTTCCCCTTCCACCATGATTGTAGGTTGCCAGAGGCCTCCCCAGCCATGTGGAACTGTGAGTCAGTTAAACCTCTTTCCTTTATAAATTACCCAGTCGCAGGAATTTCTTTACAGCAGTGTGAAAATTGACTAATACAAATCCCCTTGTCTATTTCCTTGAAATTAACCTCCTTTCGTTTCTATAATATTATAATTATGCTAATGTTTCTTCTTCCTTTATAAGTTCTTTCTGATATCTTAGAGGTCATCTTAGGCCTCAAGAAACTTCCAGTCTAATGCAAAGACTGACATTTTGCATTTTGGGCCAGCCACTCTGTGCACAAACCTCTTCTCCCCGGTGAGTTTTCCTCTAAACATTTGCTGTACCCAATTATGTGTAAAGCACATAATGTACTATATGGACATGGATGGGGAGAGGTAATTTGAATAAAAGAGATGGGAAGGTTTTGTACAAGAGGTGATCCTTGGGATGGATATCCAAGGATGTAAAACTTCAATAGTTAAGACTTGGAGAATAGATATTCCACTTGGAGAATAGAAGGGACTACTTGAGCAGTGACACTAAATTTAAAAAAATACTGCATATTCTGGATAGTTCTGTTAAAATATGCAGGCGGATGAAATAAAAGATGTGACTATAGTACATTGTGAGGTTTGGAGAGCATGTAGATCATGGATGAATGCTTTGATTCCTGTACTTTTTTATGTAGGCGAGAAAGGGCCATCAACAATTTAGGGACAGAGGAGTCTCACTATTAAAGCTATATTTTAGAAACAGAACACAAGTATAACTGTGGAAAATATATTAGTGGGGAGGAGATTTTAGTGATGGAGTGTCTGTTTTTTTAATGTATATCATTCAGTGTCAATTATACATTATTCTCTTGTATTACTTATTTATCTTTTCTATTGCTAAATATTTACTTAGGTATTAACTTCTAAGATATTAAGCTCTAAGGCAGGGCAATCTTGTTTTCCTTTCAAGTATACTATTTCATACACAGAAGTTGTCACTCTGACTTAAACATTATCATTATCATTATTGTTATTATATTAACTAACATGTATGGAACACTTACCATGTGCCAGGCGCTGTGCAAAGTCAGTTACACGCATTATGTCGTTGAATCCTTAATAAGATGGTTCCCATTTTACACTTGTATAAACAGACACTTAGAGGACTTAGTCATTTTCTCTAAGTCATATTGTTGTCAAGCAGTGGAGCCAGGATTCAAAACAAGTATTTTTTGTGTGACTGCAAAGATACTGACAATAGTATGAAATAGACTCTCCATAGTAGTCAATGAATACTTTTGAATGATTGGATACACAAAAAATAGTGGATAAAAGAGTAAAGCTTTTTTTTGGCTTGAGTTGATTCATATAAGCAAGTTGAAATTATCCACTCATATTGGGATGATACCCTGTGTTTGAATTATACAAATATGTTTATCCAGTATTTTAAGATAAGAAAGGTAATAATAATGGTATGAGGCATTATTTAAATAAATGAACATCATTAAAGAACAGTGTAGTAACCAATGTGTGTGCTCTATTCAGATTGCTATCATGCCTTGTAACTGTTCCTGTGTGTCCTCAGACTTTAACATTCTTTTGTTCGTGTCATTAGTAAACTATAGCAATTGTTTTGGAGGACTTTCTTCAGCCTACTGGAGCCTTTGACTGAACGCATGGGAATTTCCATCCTCCTGGTGTGACCTTTAGCCCATAACTATGTGGGAATTTGAAAGGCCAGCTCTCTTCACACAAATTAGTACAACTCTGAGATGTAACTTACTCTCCAGAGTTTCCCTGTGGGATCAGGCTGAGGTTATCCTGTGTGGGAAAGGCTTGAGGTCACACTTATCTGGCTTCCTCACCTTTACTTTCCTGCTTACTTCACACTTTCATTAGGATCACTAATAAGCATTTACTTGATAAATCACTTGCCTATAAAACTTCATCTCAGGGTCTGCTTCTGGGAAAACTGATATAGAAAAAATTATATACCAAGGCCTAGTTGGTGAGCTCATTTTTTCCTCTTAAATAAACAGTTTTTTTTTCAATGTTTAACATGCCATGTGCAACTTCCTACTTTGTTTTGGGTGAAAAAAAAATCAGCAACCAACATTACATGCAGAGTTATGCTTAAATGCCCTTTGTTGTCATATAAGCTTTCATGAGTTATTATTTGACCTGTAACAATTTTTGTAGCAAGTCATACAGAAAAATTTTCTGGGTATATTCATATATAAAAGTATGCCATATATGTTTATTATATAAAAACTAAAAATTGCTTTAAAAATTCCACTAGCGAATTTCTGGGAGTTTGCAATACTGTTCTTAAGTCATATTCTAAATATAGTAAATGTGTTTTTGTCATGCGAGTACTTTTTGAATTCATACGGTTCAGATAATTCTATTTCTCCCAATATTATGAGCAAAACATTGATATGTTTTCTTCCTTTATTTCCCAAACTGAGCATTTTCTTTCTTCCAACAGGACTGTAGACCAGCAAATCATTCCAAATTTAGCACAGGGAAACATCTCATGTTTAAATCATAAGTGTTTTTATGGGTTTTGTGCCTTTTGCCAACTTCATCCTCCACTTGGTTTCAGATAACATTCTGAATAACGGCAGTTATTTCTGTATTGAGACTGGTGATGATGAGAAATTCTCACAACTGGCTAGGCCTTATATACATCTTGTATTCTTTAAGTGGAAATCAATGGTCCTCACGTCTTGAAAACTACTTGACCCCCTTTGCTTCCACCCACTTTCCTTAGATTGTAAGCAATTAATGTGACCCCATCAGCATCCTAATCCTACTCATGTCCCTGAGTACCACTCACATGGAATGGAGCTACCAAACCTAGACATTCTCCTTAAACTTGCAGAAGAAACAGACATGAGGAGAGATTTTAGTTTAAGAGAAGATATATAGTCATTCTTAGTCCTTTTCCAATACAAAATACTAGCTACTTCCTGTGTCTTGGCAGCTACATTTCAAATCCTGATTAAGGTATGTCCTAAAGCTTCGGAGTAGAGTAGATGCTCTTTTCTTAGGTTTTATGCAAAATGATGGCCCATTGTTTTGGATCAAGCCTCTGCACTAGGCCCCAAGAGTCCAGACCAAACCAAACTGGAGTTACTCATGCTAAATGCCACATCATCAAATTGAAACTTTAAGCAAGCATATAGATTCCCAAATAGACTATTTATTTTCCCTGAGAAGAGAAGATTTCAGTCTACCTGAGCCAGCATAACAAGAAAGTCCCCTCTGCATTAACCCTTACCAAAAAAAGGAACTTGAAGTAACCTGATGTTAACCAATCAGTTTTTTCTATGGTTGTTTTCTTGTTCCCACCTTATAAATCCCACTTTTCTGCCATTTCCCAGTGGGATCCCTTATTCTGTTTTGTAGAATGGAGAGTGCTGTGATCCATGCATCACAAATAAAGTCAATTAGTTCTGAAACTAAATTTGTTGTAACTTTGTCTTTTGACAAGGGGTTAGCTGGCCTCCCCTCACAGGAGGGCAGGGTGTGGTAACTCAGGGAAACAAGCATAAGGTAGGAGAAGCAGATGAGAGGAGCAGATAAAAGATGTAGGATTAATACCCAACAATGACCAAGGAGAAATCCTGAGATTAAACTCTATCATCAAGTTCCATGACCCATTGGATGCTGGGCAGGAGAGGCAAAAATTAAAGGGCAGGAATTGATTAAGACTAGGAATGGATGGAAAGGTGAAGGAAATAGCAGGGATGAGGCAGGAAGTTTTGGCACATTTATAGCATTGTGAACTGACCTGGCGAGGCTGTCTCATTCTGCTTTGATAGTTTCGTCCCTGTTAACACTGTAGGATCAGAAAAACAAGTAACATATTAAAATCCTCTTATGTAGTAGTTAAGAGTGATTCACTCTATAATTGAGGGGCACAGCAGTAGGCAGTGGGGTTATAACTGATAATAATGATCATAATCATCATTGTGATGATAATAGTAATAAAAATAGCTCACACTTACATGGGGCTTACTTGTGGGATGTATATTATGTAGTGGATATTTTTCCAACAGCTTTACATATATTAACTCCTTAAAATTACCCTATGAGGCGTTACCATTATAATTCCAATTGTATAGATAACGAATCAGAAGCACAAAAAGGTGAAGTGCTTTGCTTAAGGTCACTTAGCAGGGAAGTGGTGGAGCCAGGATTCAAACCTCAGGAAGTCTGGCTGCAGGTCTGTAATAGACTGCCTGCCAATACTGACATTTAGATGAAGAGGCAGGAAATGTACATAACCATATGTATTAGCCTGTTCTCACGCTGCTAATAAAGACATACCTGAGACTGGGTAATTTATAAAGGAAAGAGGTTTAATGGACTCACAGTTCCACATGGCTTGGGAGGCCTCACAATCACGGTGGAAGGAGAATGAGGGGCAATGTCATGTCTTACATGGCGGCAGGCAAGAGAGCATGTGCAGGGGAATTCCCCTTTATAAAACCATCAGATCTTGTGAGACTTACTCACTATCACAAGAACAGCATGGAAAAGACCTGCCCCCATGATTCGGTTGCCTCCCCCTGGGTCCCTCTCATGCACATGGGAATTACGGGAACTACAGTTCAAGATGTGTTTTGGATGGGGACACAGCCCAACCATGTCACCATGGAAACAGCCATATAAGTCACTTTGCCATAAACAGTGAATTAGTGCAATACACAATAGATGCCTCAGAGGCATGCAGGTGGGAAGAATGTTGTGGGTGGTTATTTAAAAAGATGATGAGTCTTTAATGATTCAAAACTCAAACTCAAACTTCCAAAGAGAAAGGTATTCATTGGTGTTGTATCGGAAAACTCAGGAGTTTGTCTTCTGGCATGGATGTATCTCAGGATTCAAATTACGTTATCAGGAATGTTTCTCGTGTCTTATCCTGAATTTTCTTTCTTCTTTTGGCTTAATTGTCATACGTGTTTTCCTCATCTGGGCCTCCTAGCAGCTTCCGAATTACGTTCTGCCAGTTGGTCACCACCAGTAAGGAACTTCTCCTACCCCGTATTTCCAGCAATTGCTCCAGGACTGATGCTTATTGATTATAATGCCCACAGCTATAAAGACATGTTTACCTCAGAGCCAACTACTGTGTGTTGGCCTGGGCTACATGCCTGGGTCACTTAGGCATCCCATGCCTCAGAAATGTGTCTCTCCTAAAATTATACAAATTAAAAGCATAGGAGAGGCAGTTTCCCAAAAGAAAATCTAAGTGCAGTGGCTGGAGAAAGAGAAGAAGATGGACTTCCAGAATTGTGAGAAATAAATGTGTAAGCCACCCAGCCTATGGTAATCTGTAATAGCAGCTCAAACTGACTGAGATACCATCATATTTCTCTACTCTGGAGCCTTGCTCCATTATTAATTTTTTTCCATTGCACCTTAATTCTCTCTATGCACGTCATCTCTTCAGCCGAAAAATATGCTCCTGTGTTTCCATACCTCTTTTTCTTTCCTTTTCTTTATTCTGGGACTTTATTATTTTTTAATGACTGACTACCACATCCCCCTAATACTTTGCACTTGGGCTGAAGCTACAAGATGAGGCAAATAAAAGAGAAGGGTGGAATTAAGGGCATTGATATTAATGAAAATAATATGATAAATAAAATGATAGGCCCTTCCCACTTACAAATTTAAGTGCTGAACTGCAAATAAATATTAAATCATGATTAAGCAAGGGTTTACCTGAGGAATTCAAATACATGTAATAACAGAAATTCATTTCACTAATGGATTAAAGGAGAAAAATCACATTAACTGAATAGGCGCAGAAAATGCATTTGATGGTATCCAATTTCCATTTATTATAAAAATTCTGAATAACTCTAAATAAATTGAAAATGACTTAATTGATAAAAGGCTATGACAAACAATACTTAATGCCACTTAATAATACAGGAGTCTCTACTCCCACCTTGTATTATCTGCCTCATGGTATTGGAGATCCTGACACAATGCAATCAGCTAACAAAAAAAAAAAAAAAAAAAAAACCATATTAATCAGAATGGGCTCACTTATGTTGCAGTTCATAAAACTCAAGCATTATACTTGTTTAAGAATCACAGGAATTTGTGTCTTGCTCATGCTAAATGATCTACATGATTGGCAGAAGGTCTGGGCTCATTATCACTCGGGTGAGGATGGAATAACCACAATCTTAAACATGCCAGTCTTTGTATCTAAGGGAAATAACAGCTTAGGTAGATGTAGCATCTACAATTAAATACTCAAAACTTCATTGTTCAGAAATAGTCATGTAGCCCCACTGAGGAGAAGGGGAACTACAAGTAAAATCCTTATACAGATCAAGAAGGGGGAAGATATGAAAATATTGATGGATAGTACTAATCGCTATTACAGAAGGCTATCAATTGGAAAGGAAGACAACATATAAAACTGTCCTTCTTTGCAGACACATGAGTATCTACATAAATTAACAAGGATAACAAAAAAAGAAATTATTAGACTGATAAGATCTTGTGGCAATGTTGCTGATACATGATCATTTTACAAAACAGAGAACTACGTCATGGATAGTGTTCCTATCCATTCCTCCTCTCCTATTGTGGGTGAAATATGTGCTCCTTGCCACTTCAGAACCAGATTCTGTTTCCTCTCACTTCTTCAAACATAATGCAATCTCTGCTTCCTCTTGTGTACCATCCATTCTCCCTTCATTCCTGAATATTTCCCATTAGCACTCAAATATTCAAAGATCTTAAGAATTATTATTCTCATAACCTAAGAATAATCCTCTATTGATTACACATCTACTTTCAGCTCCCATTCCATTTTGTTGTCATTCTTTTTTTAAATATATTTCCCTTTTTTATATATACTTTAAGTTCTGAGATACATGTGCAGAACGTGCAGGTTTGTTACATAGGTATACATGTGCCATGATGGTTTGCTGCACCCATCAACTGGTCATCTACATTAGGCATTTCTCCTAATGCTATCCCTCCCGTAGCACTCCACCCCGCAACAGGCCCCGGTGTGTGATGTTCCCCTCCCTGTGTCCATGTGTTCTCATTGTTCAACTCCCACTTATGAGTGAGAACATGCGGTGTTTGGTTTTCTGTTCCTGTGTTAGTTTGCTGAGAATGATGGTTTCCAGCTTCATCCATATCCCTGCGAAGGACATGAACTCATCCTTTTTTATGGCTGCATAGTATTCCATGGTGTATATGTGCCACATTTTCTTTCTCCGGTCTATGATTGATGGGCATTTGGGTTGGTTCCAAGTCTTTGCTATTGTTAACAGTGCTGCAATAAACATATGTGTGCATGTGTTTTTATAGCAGAATGATTTTCAATCCTTTGGGTATGTACCCAGTAATGGGATTGCTGGGTCAAATGGTATTTCTGTTTCTGGATCCTTGGGGAATCACCACACTGTCTTCCACAATGGTTGGACTAATTTACACTCCCACCAGCAGTATGAAAGCGTTAATATTTCTCCATAGCCTTGTCAGCATCTGTTGTTTCTTGACTTTTTAATTATCGCCATTCTAACTGGTGTGAGATGGTATCTCATTGTGGTTTTGATTTGCATTTCTCTAACAACCAGTGATGATGAGCTTTTTTTCATATGTTTGTCAACTGCATAAATGTCTTCTTTTGAGAAGTGCCTGTTCATATCCTTTGCCCATTTTTTGAAGAGGTTGTTTTTTTCTTGTAAATTTGTTTAAGTTCTTTGTAGATTCTGGATATTAGCCCTTTGTCAGATGGATAGATTGCAAAAATTTTCTCCTATTTTGTAGGTTGCCTGTTCACTCTGATGATTTTTTTTTTCTTTTGCCAGAATCTCACTCTGTCTCCCAGGGTAGAGGGCAGTGCGGCAGTCTCAGCTCACTGCAACCTCTGCCTCCCGGGCTTTTCTTCTGCTTCAGTCTCCCAAGTAGTTGAGACTACAGGTGCACACCACTGCACCTGGCTAGTTTTTTGGCAAAAATCCCAAACACAATACAATATTATTAACTATAGTCCTCATGTTCTACATTAGATCTCTAGATTTGTTCTTTCTACATATCTACTACTTTGTATCCAATCAAATATATAGAGAATAAAACAGTGGTTACCTTTGTCTCTTGAGCCCATAGTCTTATATTTTTCCCACATAAACCACCAATTTTTTCAACAATGTCAATTCAAAAAGTCCTTCATTTCCTCCACTGGTTTGTGGTACAACTTTTATCATTTAATAAGAACTAAATTCTTGGCTCCATTGTATTTTACTAGCCCTTTGAATTAGTTTATTCTATTATTCAGTAATTCACTTGAAAAATATTTGCTGAGCACTTACTATAACCTAGAATTATATTTGCTGGAGAAATAGAAAAAAAATCCTGACTGTAAAAGTGTTGTATACATTTTGCTTCATCGAATCCTCTAAACAACCTTATGAGATAGTAATTGCTGCTGTTAGTCCCCCATCTTATCAGTGAAGAAACCATGACACAGGCAGCTTATGTAACCTACCCAATGGTCATGCAGCTGCCAAATGACTAAAGTGACTAAGCTGGAATTCAATTCTAGTCAGTCTGATTCTGGAGCATGTGCTCTTATGCACTGCACTGCACTGACTCTGAACCAAATGAGCAACCACTGGAGGAGTCCATGATTGACTAAGACATTGACCCAGATATTAGAAGGTTTACTACCCTGTTGTGTTGAAATTAGGCAACAAGTGGACAAGAGTAGCAGAAAGGAGACAAATTAAAGACCATTTCAATTGTTCAAACAAGAGACGATGGTGATTTGAGTTAGCTATGGAAGAGACGTGGAGTAAAAACTCTGGGTTCTGAAGTCAGTTATGGCTGAAGACTTGAGGACTACTGAGAAGACTTCTGCCATTTGGTGTAAATCATCATATCAGGAAAGAAGGAACTGGCATCTGCAGAATCTCTTAGAGTGGAATTCCTTCAGAAATGTAGGTGAGGTGTACGGATTCACAGGAGGTCACATTTAGGGTCAGGAAAAAAAGGAAAGCATAGAAGAAAAATGCTGTTTATACCTAAGTAACAAAAAGGGGCAACAATTTGCAAATCTTTGTAAACTACCATTTCTAAAACTGCCACCATGATGTCTTAGATTTTTTTGTGTCAGACATTAACCACAGTCTTTAGTCTTTGTCTTTCTTAAAATATAGCTACTATTGCTTGAGCTGTTACTATGTACTGTGAAACATAAGCTGATAGCTACATCTTCTGTTCATATTTCAATCAAACTAATGTAAACAGTTCCTAGATTGCTTGGTATAACCCATCAGAAAATGTCTTTGCCAGTCTGATCTGTGATTTAACTTGTGTTTAAACATTTAAATCTCCAATTTTGTAGGCAGTTCTCCAATTATAAACCAATTTTATTTAAAAAACTATTTTGTGACCTTATTGTTTGGAAAGGAGAATGTCTTTTCGCATAAAAAGAGTATTATAAATGGTTGTAGTTTTCCAGGCCAATCCACTTTCCTGGGCACTGGGCCCACCCTAAGCAAAATTTTGAAAAGTCTGACATTTATTCTTGGCAGTTTCCCTGAATAGTTGTGGGTTGTTCATATGCCTGGCATTCCTACACACAAGCACACACCTGCACACAAGGAAATTATGCTGATTTTTAAAGTAAAGAGATAATGGGGAGGAATTGCAGGCAAAGCAATGAATAGGGATATATTGCTTCCATAACTTAGTGGATCTCCCTCTTGTGTGGGTGTCAAAATCATCTCTACATGTTCTTCAGAGGAGGAAATCAGAATCCCTACAGGTAGGGTACAGGTGCAGAAGTTACTTACACAGGTGATTCTGCTGCACAGCAGTAATGCAAACCAGCACCATGGTGATTCAAATTTTCTATTCTTTCTTGAGCCCATTTGTGATATAAACCAATGCTGCAGGAACATTAGGCAACACCAGGCATCCTTTCCTGTAAAAAGTGAATTGTAGGTGGAAAGGTGACTTAGTGCCTACAGGTGACTTGAAGATCCTTGCTAGTTGGTGGAATTTATCTCATGCCCAGTTGGACAATCCCTTATCTTATGAGGAAGCCTTACCTGGATCTATATAACTATGAGATTCTCATGGAAATAATAGTTCTCCTTTTGTTTTTGTAATGGATAAATAGAATTTTTACTTTTGCTTTCAACAAACGTAATAAAAGAAAAGTCAAACCACATCATCTGAAGGGAGAAGAAGCAGGTCAAATCCCAAAGCATTTCCATTGGCAGCCAAGCTGCAATTAGTTCATTCATTTCATCCACAACTGCTTCCTGGGAGTCTGCACTGACCCAGGCACTTCTCTAGGCTCTGGAGCTATAGAGGCAAACAAAACAGAAGTCCCCACTTCAGTGATGGGGACAGAAAGGAAGTAAGCAAAATGTGTAAAATGTATGTGAGATGACAATAAGTGATAAAGAAATAAGTAAGTTAGAAAAAAGGCCTAGGCGGCCATAGTGGCTCACACCTGTAATCCCAGCACTTTGGGAGGCCGAGGCAGGAGGATCAAGAAGTCAGAAGATGAAGACCATCCTCGCCAACATGGTGAAACTCTGTCTCTACTAAAAATGCAAAAATTAGCTGAGTGTGGTGGCACATGCCTGTAATCCCAGCTGCTTGGGAGGCTGAGGCAGGAGAATCTCTTGAAGCGGGAAGTTGGAGGTTGCAGTGAGCCGAGATCGCGCCACTGCACTCCAGCCTGGTGACAGTGTGAGACTCTGTCAGAAAGAAAGAGAGAAAGAGAGAAAGAGAGGAAGGAAGGAAGGAAGGAAGGAAGGA
>NW_012114555.1:6693371-6719382 GCF_000951035.1 Colobus angolensis palliatus
GGAAGGAAAGGGAAGGGAAAGGAAGGGAGGGAAGGGAAGGAAAGGAAGGAAGAACGAAAGAAAAGAGGCCTAGGGAATTTCCAGAGTTGGGCATGGGGTGGGAAGGTCTCATGAGAAGGTGATTGAGTAAAGACTTGACAAGGAGAGTATGTGCCATTTGGAGAAGCAGGTGACATGTTTGGGCAGTGGAGAAATGGTAGAGATAAATAGCCTGGGTGGTGTGAGGGAAGGAGAATGTGAATAGAAATAACAAGAAATGGGAAATAAGATTTGTTTGATGTAAATAAAAAATTGAAAACCCTTTAGAGACAAAGAAAGGATACAATGTTCCCTGTCTCAATAACCTCCTTGGGTCTTAGAGGCTTCTCATCAAGACTAAAATTGTCTAGGTTCTTATTTTCCCACATCCCCAAATAAGGTAACATAATAGTCTTACCCATGACTTCTCCAACTTCGTTCCTCAAATTGCTTATATTCCCTGGTTGTTTTCTTCTCTCCCCTCTTAAACAACATCCCATGCTTCCATGAAGATGAAAGTAGCAGTGTGTTAGGGAAAACCAATCTAATCTAGCTCTCCCTAAGGTGCTGGCCAGTAAGAAGAAATCTCTAACTGAAATAACATCGAGTCCTGGGAGGAACAAAGCTTCTGAACTGGCTCTAAGGTCAGGGGCCTTGGTTGTGGTTTTTTTTTTTTTTTTGCTTCATAGTATTTTTCCTTCCTTACTCTGAAACTCACAGTCTCAAGTGTCAGGACCTCTTCTTGTTGGTTCTTTGGAAGTGATGGCTCACGTCCTTCAGTGGGAAGGGCCAAACGTGACTGGCCCTTGGACAGAAACCTCCTCTGTGAGTTGGCATTTGTGGTTTGTTATCTGCATCACTCGCTAAGCTGAAGACACCCCCTCAGTGATCTCATGAGCCCAGCATGGCCTTCTGGAAGAAAGCGTCACAGAATGCCCTGAGCCTTTGCTGGTATGGCAAAGTGACTCACGGAGCATGAGGTGGAGGAAGCAGCTGGAGAGAAAAGCCGAAGAGGATAAATTAGTCCATGAAACAGCAGGCCCTGACTTCCAGAGGAGCTGCTGTTCCTGCATGCTGCTTTGAAGTGAAAGAAAGCAAGCAGGCTAAAGTCAAATGGCTCAAAGGGAGTGAGAGGCGAGAGAAGAAACATTCTCAGAGCTCCATCAGCACCAAAATAGGTTTTAATTCAGGATGACCCAAAGTCTAAAAGATCAGACACACACACACATTATATCTATCTATCTATCTATCTATCTATCTATCTATCTATCTATCTATCTATCTATCTATCTATCATCTATCTATCTATCTATCATCTATCTATCTATCTATCTATCTATCTATCTATCTATCTATCTATCTATCATCTATGTAGTCTATCTATCTATCCATCTATCTATCTATCACCTATCTATCTCTATCATCTTTCTATCTATCAATTTATCTCACAAAAGGAAAAGTCAACCCACATTGTCTAGAAGGAGCAGATGTCTCCTCTGGCATCCAGGCTGTAATTAAGAGATAATTAAGAGATTCATTTACTCTCTCAAAAGGTATTTATTGTCCGCTCTGTGCCATAAATCACACTGTCTCTCTCTCACACACACACACCCTACGAGGATACTTGTCACGTTTCATTGGAATTTCAGAGGAATACACACCCACAGATGCATGAAGCCCCAAGGTCACTCCCAAGACCCAAGTGAAAATTTAAAGTTTTAACTAATTTGGGTTTTTAACTCAAGGTTTCCAGTACAGGTTGACTGCAGGACTTCCAGGACACTGCAAAAAAGGCGAGACTGAAACAGTCAACACCAGGGCCTGGGGCAGCACTGAAGAATGCATATGCCCCATGACCTCATCTTCAAGCAGCTGTTGTGAATTGTTAGCAGGAAAAAAAACACAAAAAAAACAAAACAAAAAAACCACACAATACATTTTTAGAGAAATGACATGGCAAAAGAAAAGGACTTTGAGTCTCTCGGGGTGGCAATTTGTGGAAAGATAAATAAATGACAGATAAAGGCCAGTTAGGAAGGCCTGTCAATGTAGGTTCCCCTGTGCCATCCATACCTGGGAAAGGTCTCAAGTTGTCTTCAGTGGTTAAACTTTGTTCTCCCCAGTAGAGTCGGCGTGTGGGGTGGGATACTTTTTGTCTTTGCAAATGTATGTCCTGCTTTTAGGCAAGTAGGAAGGGCCGAGAGCTCTTCTGAATCTGCCTCTTTTCAGTTACCTTCAACTCAAAACTATCCTATGCAAAACAAGCATATTTTAGGGTGACATATTGTGGTTTCCCATATGAACTAAAGTAATTTGAGGAAAATGTATGAAATGTATGGAGATATTTTTGATAATGTGATAGAATTTGTAAGATCATAGAATAACATTCAATAATAGTTTGCATTGTCCTTAAAGACTATTTTGCATAAACACTTTAAATTTCGATTATTCACAATAATGAATAAGAGATTTGCGATACAAAATTTGGTTTGATTGATTTCCATAATATTCCCCCCTCGCCCTGGCTCAATTCCCTTTTATATACCAGTTAAATAACATTGTGAGGTTAATAGAATGTTTTAAGTAGATGAACTTAGAGGTGTGTCTGCACACAATAAGGTCTTTGAATAGATTCCTATGTAGTAAATGAATGAAGCAAAGAAAAAAATTTGGATTAGAATAGTTTTTTTAAAGCAAAGTCAGCAAAATTGAGAAAATGAAAAGAGAAAGGAAAAAGTTGCTTAAATTGTGAAATTAAAAAGACACGGATATATAGCAGAAATAAAGTGCATATTCTTAGCTGTGGCAGATTCAGACTTAAAAATAATACCAAGAGGAAAAAATTTTTTTAGTGCATCTTACTCTACATTTGGAGTTGACATTAGTTTTATAGTTTGGTAAGGTTCAGTGTATGGTGTGTGTTTTGGCTAATCATTTATTCCTGTGGTAGAACACTGCAGCAAATTAGTTATCCGTTTTAAAAAATGATCACCTAAAGATTTGAGGGAAATTAAAATGCTATTTGGTAAAGTCCTGAAGGAGGAAACAAGTTGACCTCAAAATATAATTAACTGAAACAACAACAAACATGAGGTAATTAATTTTTTTTTTTTTCTGCTGTAGCTTTAGTTATCCTGGTATAGAGAAATACAAGTTGCTACTGCCAATCTTTCAAAAACATAAATATTAGAAAACTATTGATTAGTCTTTTTAGAACTGTTTACCCAAATTATCTTCCCTCTAGTTTTTCCTGCCACTAGATTACCCTTCCAAAAAACACCAGTTGATGGTGAACTCTGCCTGCTCCAAGACCTGCAATAGTTTTGTCTAATGCAGCATTTCCCAAAGTGTCTACTCTGTGGTACAGTAGTATCCCACAAGATGCTAAGAGGTGTTTCTTTCAAAAAGGGCATTGTGATTCCACAGTATTGAGAACTGGTAAATCAAATGGATTTATTACTGCAGGATTTGTTGGTGTTTTAAAATTTTTATAAACATAAAAAAGCCACAAAAAGAGTTATAATATGCAGTATTTTCTACATTATTTGGCCACAAAACACTTTTACCCTTTTATCCTTTTTGTTTTTTGTTTGTTTGTTTGTTTTGTTTTGAGAAACGGAGTCTCGCTCTGTCGCCCAGGCTGGAGTGCAGTGGCAACATCTCGGCTCACTGCAAGCTCTGCCTCCCGGGTTCACACTATTCTCCTGCCTCAGCCTCCAGACAGCTGGGACTACAGGCGCCCGCCACCATGCCGGGCTAATTTTTTTGTATTTTTAGTAGAGATAGGGTTTCACCGTGGTCTCGATCTCCTGACCTCGTGATCCACCTGCCTTGGCCTCCCAAAGTACTGGGATTACAGGCGTGAGCCACAGCCCCCGGCATCTTTTATACTTTTAAACCTCCTAAGACGTTAGTTAGCATTCTACAGAAGAGTTTTGAAATAAGGAACAAAGAATAAAAATAATAAATTTAAAGCTTCTAAGTCTGATTATTTAGAGAGAGCTCTCCAAGATTCAGCCTTACTTTTGCCTTCAAATACTTTTTTTCTAAGGTGAGCAACTTTTACTCATTTATTAAACGTATTTTAAAAAATATCTACTAAATGCCAGGCACTGTTCTTGGTGCTGGAATTTCACAGTCAACAAAAATAGATATAGTCTTGGCTCTAATGAAGTTTAAAATACAGTGGAAAAGAGACATTGCACCATAGTCACACACATTAGTATATACTTATAATTGTGACATAGTTATTGTGATAGACTGCTAGTTATTTCCAATGTCCGTTCTTCTCTCCTTTGTAATAAAACCTTGACTTAAAAAAAATCTGGGAAGGCCGGGCGCGGTGGCTCAAGCCTGTAATCCCAGCACTTTGGGAGGCCGAGATGGGCGGATCACGAGGTCAGGAGATCAAGACCATCCTGGCTAACCCGGTGAAACCCCGTCTCTACTAAAAAGTACAAAAACTAGCTGGGCGAGGTGGCGGGGGCCTGTAGTCCCAGCTACTCGGGAGGCTGAGGCAGGAGAATGGCGTAAACCGGGAGGCGGAGCTT
The DNA here is from genome assembly GCF_000951035.1 of Colobus angolensis palliatus. Lineage (NCBI taxonomy): Eukaryota > Metazoa > Chordata > Mammalia > Primates > Cercopithecidae > Colobus > Colobus angolensis. The sequence continues at coordinate 6,697,940 of NW_012114555.1, forward strand.
GCAGTGAGCTGAGATCCGGCCACTGCACTCCAGCCTGGGCGACAGAGCGAAACTCCGTCTCAAAAAAAAAAAAATCTGGGAAAAAAGCCCCCAAGAATAGTAACCATATTTCTCAGTTTCTATTATAGCAAGGTGTGAGCAAATGAGTAAGATCTGGCTAAGAAGACATGAATAAAAGAGCTCTCTGCACTTTCTGCATCATTTTTTTTCTGTAAAGCTAAAACTGCTCTGAAAAACAGTCTATTAAAAGAAGAAAGAAAGAGGGTGCAGCTTCCAGTTGTTAAGAGTGTGGCGGTGGCAGTGAACTGTTCTGGACCATGTGGAATGGACAATATTCTAGAGTTGGAGGAGAAACAAGCAGAAAGGAGCTCTGGCCTCTGCTGGCTTAGCAGTTAGGAATTTTATATGCGAGACAAAAATAAAGTGGTATCTTGTTTAGGCCATTGTTATTTTAGATCTCTGTGACTACAGCCAAACTACTGGCCCCCGTATTCGGAATTCCACACTTTGGAGTCCTGGATTTAACAGAACCTAAAAATGTGATATTGGCTTAGCAACTGGTGGTGAGCAGCAGGGACTCAGACGTGCAGGATGGAAAGCTGGCGCCTCTTGTTTTATGTGTATGCTGCGGTCAAACAGTAACTTTTTTACTAGTGATGCCTTTGAAAACTGATCACATGCTGACTAAGCCTTTAGCTTTAGGGTAAAAGAAAATATTCAGAATGTTGGTATGTTTTCTCATTGCTTTTTTGCTATTGTTGTTTTCTGACAGTTTACACTTTTAATATATTTTTTATTATACTTTAAGTTCTAGGGTATATGTGCACAAGGTGCAGGTTTGTTACATATGTATACATGTGCCGTGTTGGTGTGCTGCACCCATTCACTCGTCATTTACATTAGGTCTATCTCCTAATGCTATCCCTCCCCGCTCCCGCCACCCTACAACAGGCCCCAGTGTGGGATGTTCCCCTTCCTGACAAATAATAATTGCATATATATGTTTAATTTCTTGTTGCTTTTTTCAGCCAAGTTCTACTTAAAAGATGAACTGAGGCCAGAGCTAGCCAATCTGCAATCAGAGAAGGAAGGGAACATAACTCTGCCCACAAGGCTGTCTTTCCATAGACTAAAATGTTAAATGACAGAGAATTAAGTCATTTGGGGTGCGACAGAATTCTGCACTCCACACATGGAATCAGTTAACAGGTGACTCCAAAGAGGCAACTTAGCAAGGCTATGTTCTCAAACCTTTTCCCCAAACCTCCTGCTGAGATCTCTGGCAGACAATATGAGACAGCCTTGTAGCAAAAATCAGATTTAGGATGCTACCTTCTCACCCAATCTAGTTTTTCGCATGGCCTTTTGGTACCCACGTGAAAAGCTAGAGGTTAAGAGAACAGGTAGACCAGTTAATCAGAGGGTAAGAGTTTACCTCTAAATGTAATAATAGACCATCTTATCCATTTGAAGTCCAATTATTCTGTTTTTCTCTTTTTACTAGGTAGTTATTGCTAACTTTTTTCGGCTTTTGGGAGTTTGGGGTTGTCTCTCATCCCTTCCCTCCATCAGGCTCATGTGTTTTCGTAGTTTGCATAATCACCAGTTTCAATGACACCCCAATGGCCAGGCTAGCCTTCTTACCTAAGCACCACGCCCACAGTTTTAAATGATCACAGGACATTTCCATACAGAAGCTGCACTACCTGATAAAGTTCAGTAAGCCCCACCTTAATCGAGACTGCCTCTGATATCCACTTAGGTTTATCCTTCTTTCCCTCATCTCCCTCATTCCCTCCCCCATATTTTGTCCCATCATGCCCTCATGTCTTCCATTTATTAGGTAACACAGACTGCAGTATTATATCCTGGGTTAATCTGTTCTTCTAGTCCTGTTGGTTACACACTTGCACAGATATTACCACACCTGAACCAAGCCAATAATGCTCTTATCTGCCTCTCTGCTTCTTATTTCTTTGCCCTTCAAATCCAGATATGTTTCTCAGAGATAGTGTTTCCAGCATGAGAATGATTAGAAAGGGATCCAAGAACAACTCTTTATTTACCATGAAAAGAGGAGCTTCATGTTATCTGTTGAAAGAATTCTCAATAGCTGGTCTTAGTGTGTAAGGCTCCACCTCCTTTGTTTCTGGTAAGCCTGCCATCTAGGTCATCCTGTCTTGTTGCTGTCCTCTCTCATTTTTTCAGGTGGCCCTCTGTCATTTTCACCCTGGATGTCTTCCTCTCTTTTAATCACTTACCCAAGGTTATTTTTCCTTCAAAGCACTTGTCAAATCTCATCTCCTCAGAGAAATGTTCTCTGGCCACTCAGCATCCATTTTTGTCTTTGGCAGTATACTCTCATGCGTTGCTCTCTGTGCCTAGATCTTGTTTCCTTCATAAGAATGTGGGCTCTGTAAGCCAGGGATGCTTGTGTCTGCTGCTGCTGTGTCTTTCAGAGAGCTAAGCACTTTTTAAAATTTTGATTTTAATTTATTTCTTGAGATGGAATCGCACTCTGTCGCTCAGGCTGGAGTGCAGTGGTGTGATCTTGGCTCACTGAAATCTCTGCCTCCCAGGCTCCAGTGATTCTTCTGCCTCAGCCTCCCAAGTAGCTGGGATTACAGGCTGGCACCACCACACCAAGCTAAATTTTTTTTGTATTTTTAATAGGGACCGGGTTTTGCCGTGTTGGCCAGGCTAGTCTCAAACTCCTGACCTCAAGTGATCCACCTGTCTTGGTCTCCCAAAGTTCTGGGATTACAGGCACGAGCCACCATGCCAGCCAAGCATTTTTTAAAAATCCTTAATAAATATTGAAAAATCAGTATTTATATATGAACAAAGAATCTGTCTAGTATATATGCTGCATGAGGGAAGGACTCATGCCTGTTCTATTACCAGCTTCACATCCGGTGAGTAACATAATGCCTGGCACCTAGTAGACGTTATATACACACACACACACACACACACACACATCTAAATATATATAAATATATATTTTTTGATTGAGAAAATTAATGAACAAGAACTAAGAGAACCACTTGTAACAGTAAAACTCTCCCATGTCTATTTTTGTAGGGCACATTTAAAAGCAAGGGTAATCAAGAGAAAGAAAGGTACCTAAGATAGAATCTCAAATCCAATGCCACCTAAAAATAGGTTGAAAATGGGAGTGACAGCACACATATGTGAACAAACTATCATAGGAAGAGACATCATGACAATGAGAATCCACCTGTTGAAGCCTGTTGCTTTGATATTTTGACAACCTTTGGTCGGGTCTGGCATGGAGGGCAGGGTGTCAGGGAGCAAGAACATATAGTTGCTTCAGGTGGTTGGAAAGCAAGGTCAAGGCTATGAGGAGAAGGTCACACTCCAGGAAGCAAGTGGAGCTGCCCAAAGAGGGATGTTCACTGCTCTGCCATATGTTCTCAAAGAACATAGTATTTTAGTTATCTTCTCCTCAGTTTTAGGGTTAGGTCTGCATGCTAGATGCTCTTATTTCATAATCGGTATTCTATATGAACATTAGCTATAGCTGCATTAACACTTTTTTTTTGTTTGATGTATTGCTTATATCTCTTACCCTTGCAAAGTGGAAGCTCTAAGAAGACTTCTTATATCTCCCATGCCTAGAATGGAGCATGGTACATTGTAGGTGCGCAGTACATATTGGTTGAATGAATGAATGAGGACCTCTAGGTCTATACTTAAAGAAGTGTTTGCATGTATATGCGTGTGTGTGTGTGTGTGTGTGTGTGATCATGTGTGTGTGTAACAGAGAGAGAGAGAGGTAAAGAGAGAAAGCTCTGGGTAGACCTGAAGACTCTGAGAAGGTCTCAGAGAAGCCGTCAAACCCATAAGGAAACAGAAAATAAAGGCTAAGAGAAAAAAATGTCAGAGTTGACGTGAAATTTAAAAATAACAATGTTATAGAATGAGGCAGCTCTGTGAAGCAAAAAGTGCCTACTGCTATCTGTCTTCTTTAATTTGTATCTGCAAAATGGGGATGATAGTAGCTTCCCTTGACATTAGGGTTAACTGGGGTTGTGTATGTGAAGCATTGAAACCAACGCCTGGTTCCTACGTGAATAATTGCCCACCCTCTTGACGATTTTCTTTTAATTCATGATCTCATAGGCTATTTCTTTTGGGAATATAGTGCAACAAATTTCAGATAAAAAGAGCTAAGCATACAAAACACAGAGGTAACAGAATTGTGCATGTTCAAAACCATTAATGCCTTGCAAAAAGAGGAAAGTGTTTCCTCTGATTTCATCCCATCCTAACTACTGTATCTGAGTGTATGTGTGTGTATCTATCTTCTATTTATCCCTAAAATTCAGACAGCATTCATCTATTAATAGTAATAGAATCCTGAGTATCAGTATGTAAATGAGTTAAAAATGCAACTTTATAAAACAAATAAAAGGTTGAAACCATCCTTCTTCTTCTTCTTTTTCAACTAAAGCAACTAGATAAAAATAAATACCAAAATCCTTTTTTTCCCTGTTACTTTTGAATACCTTATGCAGTTTTGACAGATGTAAAATTTTGCTTCAGGTACTAAGGGAAACAATTAAGTTTTTAAAGTAAGCACCAACGTAAGTTCTGCTGACTTTTACCTCTGGTAGGTGCAGGATGTTTTTCTTTATTTATAGGCTGGGCAATAATAATTTTTGTAAGGGAATTTCTCCGTGACTTAAGTGCCCAGTATGGTTGTATTAGTGGGTTTTCGTGGTGCTGATAAAGACATACCTGAGACTGGGCAATTTATAAAACAAAGAGGTTTATTGGACTTAGAGTTCCACCTGACTGGGGAGGCCTCACAATCATGGTGGAAGACAAAAAGGAGCAAGTCACATCTCTTATTTGGAATGGCAGTAGGCCAGATGAGATTTGGGTGGCGACCCAGCCAAACCATATCATTCTGCCCTGGCCCCTGCCAAATCTGATATCTTCACATTTCAAAACCAATCATGCTTTCCCAACAGTGATCCCAAATCTTAACTCATTTCAATATTAACACAAAAGTCCACAGTCCAACGTCTCATCTGAGACAAGGCAAGTCCCTTCTACCTATAAGCCTGTACAATCAAAAGCAAGTTAGTTACTTCCTAGATACAATGGGGGTACAGGCATCAGGTGAATACAGTCATTCCAAATGGGATAAATTGACCAAAATAAAGGGCTACAGACTCCACAGAGTCCATGCAAGTCTGAAATCCACTGGGGGTAATCAAATCTTAAAGCTCCAAAATGATCTCCTTTGACTCCATGTCTCACATCCAGGTCACATAGATATAAGAGGTGGGCTCCAATGGCCTTGGGCAGCTCCACCCCCATGGCTTTGCAGAGTATATAGCCCCTCTCCTGGCTGCTTTCTTTGGCTGGCATTGAGAGTTTGTGGCTTTTCTAGTCACATGGTGAAAGTTATCAGTGGATCTACCATTCTAGGGTCTGGAGGATGGTGGCCCTCTTCTCAGAGCTCCCTCAGTAGGGATTCTGTGTGGGGGCTACCACCTCACATTTCCCTTCTGCACTGCCCTAACAGATGTACTCCATGAGGGCCCCACCCTCATCCAGGCATTTCCATATATCCTCTGAAATCTAGGCGGAAGTTCCCAAACCTCAGTCGACTTCTGTGGAGCTGCAGGCTCAACACCGTGAAGCTGAAGCTTCCACCCTCTGAAGCAACAGCCCCCGCTGTACTTTGGCCCCTTTTAGTCACAGCTGGAGCAGCTGGGATGTAAGGCACCAATTCCCTAGGCTGCGCACAGCAGGGGCCCTGAGCCTGGCCCACAAAACCATTTTTTCCTCCTAGGCCTATGATGAGAGGGGCTGCCTCAAAGGCCTCTGACATGCAATGGAGATATTTTCCCCATTGTTTTGAGGATTAATATTTGGGTCTTTGTTACTTCTGCAAATTTCTGTAGCTGGCTTGAATTTCTCCTCCGAAAATTGGATTTCTTTTCTGTTGCATTGTTGGGCTGCAAATTTTCCAAATTTTTATGCTCTGTTTTCCTTTTAAAACTGAATACCTTTAACAGCACTCAAGTCACCTCTTGAATGGTTTGCTGCTTAGAAATTTCTTCTGCTGGGTATCCTAAATCATCTCTCTCAAGTTCAAAGTTCCACGAATCTCTAGGGCAGGGGCAAAATGCTGCCAGTTTCTTTGCTAAAACATAACAAGACTCACCTTTACTACAGTTCCCAACAAGTTCCTCATCTCCATCTGAGACCACCTCAGCCTGGACTTTATTTTCCAAATCATTATTAGCATTTTATTCAAAGCCATTCAACAAGTCTCTAGGAAGTTCCAAAGTTTCCCATGTTTTCTTGTCTTCTTCTGAGTCCTCCAAACTGTTCCAACCTCTGCCTGTTACCCAGTTCCAGAGTCGCTTCCACATTTTCGAGTATCTTTTCAGCAGTGCCCCACTCTACTGATACCAATTTATTGTATTAGTCTGTTTTCATGGTGCTGACATACCCAAGACTGGGTAATTTACAAAAGAAAGGTTAATTGGACTTACAGTTCCACGTGGCTGAAGAGGCCACACAATCATGGTGGAAGGCAAGAAGGAACCAGTCACATCTTACATGGATGGCAGCAGGCAAAAAAAAAAAAAAAGAAAGAGCTTGTGCAGGGAAATTGCCATTTTTGAAACCATGAGATCTTATAAGACTCATTTGCTATCATGAGAACAGTGCAGAAAAGACCCACCCCCATAATTCAATCACCTCTTACCAGGTTCCTCCCGTGACACAGGCAAATTGTAGGAGTTACAATTGAAAATGAAATTTGTGGCCGGGCACGGTGGCTCAAGCCTGTAATCCCAGAACTTTGGGAGGCCAAGACGGGCGGATCACGAGGTCAGGAGATCGAGACCATCCTGGCTAACACGGTGAAACCCCCTCTCTACTAAAAAATACAAAAATCTAGCCGGGCGTGGTGGCAGGCGCCTGTAATCCCAGCTACTCGGGAGGCTGAGGCAGGAGAATGGCGTGAACCCGGGAGGCGGAGCTTGCAGTGAGCTGAGATCCAGCCACCGCACTCCAGCCTGGGCAACAGAGCGAGACTCCGTCTCAAAAAAAAAAAAAAAAAAAAAAAAGAAAAGAAAAAAAAAGAAAATGAAATTTGTGTGGGGACATTAGCCAAACCATATCAATAGTGGCATAAAAACATGTGTGGTTCTTAACTAACCACCTTCCAATGGGAAAGCTGATGGAATTAACACAATTGTGGGCTGAGATCTTTTCTGAAATATGTAGGAAGGAATTTGAGATCTCCTCATTGAAATTAAAATTATTTTAAAAAATCACTTGAGATTAAAAATGATTTTGTTAATAGAATTGACTGCATCCGTCAAAATCCCTTCTCAACCAAAGCCCTGAATGAAGCACTGCTGTACTATCACACAAACAAACTATGGTTAGAAGTAAGATTGAGGAGATGGGTGAAACATGAGCAAAAATTGTAAAATAAAACCATTTTCCTCTTAACAGTTTCTGTTAGGTTTTTGTCATTTAATGATGAGATAACTACTAATACCACATATTGGACATTTAAAATGGGCCAGAAATTTTGTGTATGTTACTTAATCTTAGCGGGAACTTTGTGTGATAAATCTTACTACTATTTTTGTGATTCCTCTCTTACAGATGAGTGGACAGAGGCACAGAGAGATCAACGATCACACTCATGCCACACACCCAGAAAGTGGCCAAACCGGGGTTTAAACCCAGGCAAATGAATTCCCAAGACCATATGCTTAACCACTATGCAGTTGTGCTATTGTTGGCTCATCTCTACAACAATCGGAATCTGTCCTTAGATTAGGGGCCACCCATGGCTGGCTTACATATTATTATTTTTTTAAATGATCCGAACAAAGAGTTATTTTGTTTTATTTACTTCTAGTGAAAAACAAATGCATGTTTCCCACCAAGAAATGAGAAACCTCGACCTCCATCAAGGTCTTAATACTTGGCATGACCTGCGTGATAATTTACTTGATTTTCAGTTTGCCCTTTGCTGACCTACAACAGTGGCATCTGGCTTTGCTTACAGAAAAGCAGGGGCTCATGATTGACTGCTTTTGACTGCCCTTTCCCCAGAGCTATCTGCATCTGCTGTGTTTTACAACTGGAATTTTCAAACCAACTCCTCCTGACATGAGAATTCACTTACCTACAAACAGGGGTTTTATTTCAAATAGGAAAATGAGCGGAGATTATCATAATTCAGTGCTAGATTCAAAGAAACCGAGTCCCAAATAACACATGGATTAAATCTGTTTAGACCAAGTTCTTAAAAAGAAAAGTTGACAGGTAAATTTACTTGCCCTTTCTGGTTTCCCTGAAGAGTTAACATCACTAACCACACTGTTAGAGTGTGTTTGAGCATGTGGGAGGGACCTTATGGAAGTCATGAACATTTTCCTGAAGGTTCTTGAAGAAAGAGGACTTGTCAAGGCTAGCATTTGGGAGGGACAATGTGTTTTAGGCAGAGGGGGGAACATGAGCAAAAGCACAGAGATGTGGGAGGAAACAGAGAAGTTTAACAAGGCTGGAAGACCAAGTGGGAGAGTCAGAGTGGCTGGCCAGATGGGTGGGAGGCAGATCTGGAAAAATTTTGTACATTATGCAAAGGAGTCTAATTTTGTTCTATAGGCAAGGAACCCATGGAAAAAAATGTTAAGCAGAGTCATGGCTTGATTAGTTTCAGATTTTAGGAAGTTCTGTCTGTGCAAGCATGGTAATTGTTGAATTAGAGAGAAGTAAGAACGGAGCCAAAGAGAACTAGTCAGGAGGCTGTTGGAACGACCCTTCTAAGAAAAGATGTGGGCTTAAACTGAAGCAGGGGCAATGAAGTGGGACTGGGGGCAGGTGTAAGAGGTCCTTAGGAGTCTGACTCTCTGGTATGGTGACAGATTGTGGAGGTGGAGAAGAGGCAAGGATGACTACTAGGTTTCTGACTTGGGTACCAGGAGAATGAGAGAGACTCGTATCTGTTTGTCTGCTAAGAGCAAGGAACCAGGGATAGTAGAAAATGTTGCCTAGATGGGACTGATGGAAGCTGTTTGATGATGTGAGGTCTTGCAGACCCAAGAGGACATGGGATGCCTATGGGAGGAGAAATGTCACATTTTACAAGTTGGGAGAATGGAGAATAAAGAGGGAAGAAGGTATAGATAAATCCGTGCTGACGCAGTACATAAGATTGCAATATTCCCAAAGTTGAGAGACTTGTTAAACTTTTCTGAGAGGTAAGCGACAAGATTTTGGCTGACTATGAAAGCTGAGGTCTTAGGGTTAATGACTTGAGGGTTGTGGTGAAGGTTTGAACTGCTGTGAACAATACAAGGAGATATTGCTTAGGAAGAGGCAGAAGGGTAGCTGGACAAGTTGGCAGCTTTGAATGAGCTGAAGGAAACTATAAACTTGTCATGGCACCACTCTACTCATCCTGTGATGCATAGCTTCACTCTCTGTTGTAGTATAACTAACCATTCCCGAGACCACAGTGATGGCAAGGACCATATCTCATATAACCTGGAGAATCTTCAGTGTTCACAACAGGGCATGACTCATATTAGATGCTCAATATATTTTTATTGACTTAAAATTTGTGGAGGTATAGAGCAGTAGACATGAAATACTGTTAGAAAACAGAACTTTTGTTGGTCTTCTTTTTTTTTTTTTTTTTTTAATTCAAGTGCATTAAATGGCAGTGCCTTGGAGAACACTGAAAAGTAGAACAGTCAATATTTTAGGATGATTCTCCCAGGAATGTCTGTTTTCTGTGTGAACAGGTGTATTTGAAAAGACCAAGTTGCTGCCAATAGTCACTTTTCTGCCATAGACTCAGGGTTTAATGATTTAAGGCAAGGCAGAGCACCTGGCATTGTTTACAGTGCTCTTTCTTCACAAAGTGACAATCTAAAAGAATCTGCATTGTGGTTCAGGGAGAAAAGTGAAGGGAACTGGAAAAACGGGTAAAAAGGGATAATGATGGAGAAGGGTGAGCTGAAGCTAACTGCCAATTGAAAGTTGTTGATTGACACTTAAGAGCATACGTGGTAAGGCAAAGAACATGGAGTTGGAGTGAAAGAAAACACTCAGGTTCTCAGTTTCAGCTCAGCCTCTAACTTATTACATGACCTTCACATGTGATCTCCCATCAGTTTTCTGAGACTCAAGTTATTTTCAAAGACAAGTCATGCTCCTTGCCTCAGATGATTCCTTCAGTAAACATTTTGTTTACATTCCAGCATTCTACAAATGTGTTTTTTAATATTGTTAAGGGCTGCAGATAAGAACATTTGTCCAAAGAAAACTTGAGTTGCAGGCATGACATTTCCATCTTTCCCCACTGTATTTACATTCGCTTCTGCCCACCCCACACCCACGTTGTCTCTGTCTCTTTTTTGTCAATGTCTTCAGAATTTTATTTCCAGAAAATTATTACATAGAAGTTGAAACTTACATCTAATTCAGCATTTACTTCCCAAGATATCCTTTTCAGTTTATGATCATTGTTCCAGTCTCTGAAAATTTGTAAATATGGAGTTGTTTGCCAATGCAATCCAACAAATGCTTACTGAATTGCTATTCTTTGCCAAATTCTGCTAGGTGCATGAATACAGTGATGAGGTATGATAAGGAAAGTGGACACAACTGATTCTGTTTAAATAGATGCTAAATATTCATATTAAGGTATAATATAAAGTATTAATAGAAACTCAGAAAACAGAGTGATTTTTGATGGCTGTGATATTTGATATTGGCCATAAAGAATAAAAGCAAGTGATACAATTTCCACCAGACAGAGAAGGGGAAAAAGACATTTCAAGTAGAGGGAAGAGCATGGGCAGAGGCACAGAGCTAGACAAGACTGCAGTGTGTTGAGAGGAATGGCAAGTGCCCTGGCTGCTGGATCACTATTCTCCAATGTTAAGTGTTTATTAGTAGCACACAAAAAATCAAACATGGACACAAAGGTCTCAAAAAGGGTTCGTCTCATTGCTTTCAGAGTGTTGTGGCTATCAGAGCATCAGGAAGCATTACATAGAAGGGTAGGGATGCTCTCTGTTTAATATCCAACAAGAGCTATTGCTAGGAGCAACACCTAGGACCAGTGGACTAAGCCCCATATTCTATGGAAGGACCCAAAGATGGCTAAATATTTGCCAGGACTTAGGAAAAAACAACAAAGGAGAAAAAAGGAGCAAGTGAGCTGATGTTTTACAGATGCACACACACACACACACACACACCCTGTAATCACTTGAGATGTTGGGATACCTGTAATGTATATGGATGCCTACGCCTTCCCCCTAAATTCTTCTGAACCTCATGGCAATTTCATAGCTATAGCTTGCTCATAAGAGCTTGAAGTGAAGCTGTATTTAATCCCAAGCTCTGCTACTTGTTATATGTGGGAATATATCCAAATTATTTGACTTCTATACACATCATTTAGCTCATTTGTTAGAAAAGGTGGGAAGAATGCTTATTTTATAGGATGGTGGTGAGAATTCACAATGAGGTATGCAAAGCAACCTGCAGAATGCTTTACATTTGCAATGTGCTCAATGAATGGTTCCTATATTGCTCTTGTCTTATCATATTGTCTTGGCTCTATATTTAATCATCATGATGGTTTAATATGGCAAATTTCAACTCTAGATCTGAAACTGTATTTTAAACATCATTATTCCCAGGTAGCTGGCTTTCTTGGAGCCAGAGCTCCTGAATAGGAATTGATATGAGTCATAATTTTCTCGTGAGAAGAGAGGTAAAGAGTTGTGTTTACCAGCTTTATAGATACTGATACTGAGGCAGAAATCTTGGATGTACCCCAAGAAATTCAAACTCTGAACTAAAACTATAATTAAATGTCTTTACCTCCAAGCCTGCAGACTCTGTCATCTGCTTCTACAATCTTGTCCGTTCAACTGTATGTCACCAGAGTGCTGAAAGGAACACTTACAAAGCTCTCTGTGTACCTCTGCTAGCATTTCACAAAGAACAAGTCCTTTAGAAAAATCCAATTTGAAAGGAGCAAGAGCAATAACAAAACAAGGGATTATAAATTAATCATATCAAATCAAAGACTTTATATATATAAGCCATATATATATTTGGTAATGGTAAAAGGAAAGAGTAATTCACTTTTGTGGTTCTAAAATTGGATTTTCCCAAAGATCAAAAGAAACTAGAGCTCAATTCTTTGGAATCACATTGATGATACTGTTGCTAACAGAGAATGCCTGGAGCAAGAACTGAAGGCACTGAATGTTATAAATTTATTGTTCCATTTATATATTTGAAAATCTGAACTGTAAAAGGAATGATATATGTCTCAGTTAGGTATGGCCTTTATAAGAGTTTTCATTTTGGAAATTTATTAATATTCTTTGGCAATTCTTCCTTCATGAGAAAGGCAGTGGTGGCACAGCATTTAATTAATTTGCAGTGACATTAAGCTCTATTGATCTGAATTAGTATGTCTGTCTTTTGCTTTGATAGTTTATTACTGTGATTCAAAGGTAGCAAGTCACCCAGTTTATGTTGAGTATGCTAGAAAACGTATTACATGTCATTGCATACATTGCAAGTCATAGGGATAATTTACACAGCAGTATTTTGTTTGTGTATATTAATTTTTTATCCTGGCACTAATGTCAGTGCATAAATTCCTAAAATAATGTGCAGTAAAAACTGAGTGAATGAATGAATAAATGAATATATATTTTGTATAAAATTAAAGAAAATAAAAGATGGATTCAATATTAAAGATTTATGCTTGAGGCCAGGCGCTGTGGCTCATGCCTGTAATCCCAGCACTTTGGGAGGCCAAGGCAGGCAGATCACTTGAGGTTAGGAGTTGGAGACCAGTCTGGCCAACATGGTGAAACTCTGTCTCTACTAAAATATACAAAAAATTTAGCTGGGTGTGGTGGCACTTGCTTGTCATTCCAGCTACTTAGGGGGCTGAGGCAGGAGAATCGCTTGAACCCAGTAGGTGTAGGTTGAAGTGAGCAATGATCATGCCACAGCACTCCAGCCTGCATGACAGAGTGAGACTCCATCTCAAACAAACAAACAAACAAAAAACCCCGAAGGTTTGTGCTTGAGAAAATTCAAGACCTTCTGATCAAGGAGAATCAAGCCAGTTGGTTAGGCCAAGGTTAAGCTCAATAGGTTGAGATTCCGATCTTGTACTATTTTGACTGCATATTCTCCTTACACATGGTTTAAGTCAGGAGAGCCAGTAAAGTTGATTTGAGTCCGATTTCTTGAGACAGCATTAGGAGCTAGAGATACCAACATGATAGAACATGAATATCAATAGGAAACTAGATTTACAAACTAGGACCCTGGTGGCACAGATTCAGGAACTGGTTGGCTAGAACTGAGGGAACTCCTGGGAGATTGTTGTGAACACGGGTGTTTGTGACTGGCTTTACTTGATATATATGTGGGTATGTTCTTTTGGCTGAAAGCTACCGGGTCAAGATGGATTAAAAGTATTACAGAATTTGATTTTGAGAGATAATATGCCAGACATAGTGCTGAACTTTTCCATGGATTATCTTACTTAAACCTAATATTATTATTACCCTCTGTATAAATGGGGGGGCTGAGGCCTACAGAGTTTTGATAATGTGTACAAGGTCAAGAAAGTGGTAGAGTCAGAACTTGAAACTTTTATTTTTAATTTTAATTTTTTTAAAATTTCACTCTAAGTGCTGAGATACATGTTCAGAATGTGCAGGTTTGTTATATATACGTGTCATGTTGGTTTGCTACAAGTATCAACCTGTCATCTAGGTTTTAAGTCCCACATGCATTAGGTATTTTTCTTAATGCTCTCCCTCCCCTGCCCCCAACATCCTTACAGGCCATAGTGTGTGATGTTCCCTTCCCTGTGCCCGTGTATTCTTATTGTTCAACTCCCACTTATGAGTGAGCAGATGCAGTGTTTGGTTTTCTGTTCCCATGTTAGTTTCCTGAGAATGATGGTTTCCAGCTTCATCCACGTCCCTGCAAAGGACGGGAACTCATTCTTTTTTATGGCTGCATTGTATTCCATGGTATACATGTGCCACATTTTCTTTATCCAGTCTATCATTGATTTGGGTTGGTTCCAAGTCTCGCTATTGTGAATAGTGCTGCAATAAACATATGTGTGCATATGTTTTTATAGTAGAATGATTTATAATCCTTTGGGTATGTACCCAGTAATGGGATTGCTGGGTCAAATGGTATTTCTGGTTCTAGATCCTTGAGGAATCACCACACTGTCTTCCACAATAGTGGAACTAATTTACACTCCCACCAGCAGTGTAAAAGTGTCACTGTTTCTCCACAGCCTTGCCAGCATCTGTTGTTTCCTGACTTTTTAATGATCGTTATTCATCATTCTAACTTTGCATTTCTCTAATGACCAGTGATGATGAGCATTTTTCATGTTTATTGGCTGCATAAATGTCTTCTTTTGAGGAGTGTCTGTTCATATCCTTTGTCCACATTTTGATAGTTTTTTTTCTTTCTTGTAAATTTGTTTAAGTTCTTTGTAGATTCTGGATATTAAACCTTTGTCAGATGGGTAGATTGCAAACTTTTCTCCTATTCTGTAGGTTGCCTAGAACTTGAAACTTTGGAAGCTGACTCCAGGGCACAGTCTCCAAATAAGAAGTCTCCAAAGGTAGAACATAACCTAGCCATGCTGGGGAACATTTTTTTAAATTTTTTCTGCCCCCTATATCTAATCTGGCTTTCTAGAAATTCCAACAGTGATTTCGGTGACAAGAAATAAATAAAAGATTTTACCCTAAACAAAAACAAACCAACAGAAAGATCATCTTTGGAATACAATTCTACTTTTAAGTCACCACTTCCCTAAATTGGGATCTTCTGTATTTGGTATTTTGTGTTGAAGTCTGCATTTACTCACTGATTAAATATTTATTGAGAGCTCACAATGTGCCAGATAGTATTGGAGATGTTGAATTCTATGATGAATGAAACTGACAAAGATCCTTGTCCTCATGGATCTTACATTCTAGCAGGGGAGATAAGAAATTAAAAAAAAAATAGAACATATAAGTAAACTATAGGGCTTATCAGAAGCTATTTGTAACTACAGATAAAATAAAAAGGAGAGTAAGGAATGTCAGGGTGCCTTAGTGGGAGGTTGGTCATTTAAAATAGCATGACCAGTTCAAGTTTCATTGAAAAGGTGATAGTCAAACAAAGGCTTGAAGTAGGTGTCTAGGTGCAATAATGATCATTGTGACCAGGAAGCCAAGTGATCTTAGATATCTAATCTGGAAGACTAAGGGTATACCTGTGGCCATGGGCAAAGAGGGAGTTAAAAGTTCTACATGCAAATTAGTCCTATAACCTTGGCCTCATCAGACTTTTGAGAAAATTAAAGACCTAATCTGACATTTATTAGCAACAGATTAGCTTTACCTTAGGGTGGTCACAAGCTTCTTCCAAAGAGCTCATACACCCTTCAGTCAGCAGGAGCCATCCGTATGGGCCTTTCTCAAGAATGACATCCCAGTTGCCTAATTTGGGGAACCAGTTGCCTAATTTGGGGGTTCCCCATCTATGAGCCCCGGTATGAGGAGTCAGCACTCCAACCTCTAGAGAGAGCACAAGGTTTTCTTTCCCTACCACTTCTTTATCTCATCAACCTCTTCTCACCCCCTAATATTCTGACTTTCTCATCCTTTGAGATGTTAAGTCCTGGGACAGTATGAGACCTTTGTGCTAAGAATTAGGGCTTTCTAGATATGAGTACATTAACTCAGAATGGTAATACTGATGCATTCTGTTAATCAGAATCTCTGGCATTCACACGGGTTTGCAATAGATAAAAATGATGAGATGAATTATTACTTTGCAAATGCAATATACAGGGCCAAATATTTCAAAAGATATGTTCCGAGGAGGGAATACCTGTTCACCAGATGAAGACAGCTCCCTTTTCAGTTTACTATTTGTATTACTGTTCTCTTTCTTCTCTCACTGCAGCTTTGGCCTTCAACTAGGATAGGCTATTTGACAGCTAAACCATGAAATCAGGATAAAAGTAAGAACTGACAAGAAGATAGTCATAATCGGGTCACTGTCTTGTTGAGGCTGGGTTGGCGATCTAGGAGAAAAGATTTTTTTCTTTGCGAAACTTTTACACCAAAACTGGCCTCTTGACAGGGGATTTGTTTAGCTACAAGCAGTTGTCAAATACTGTGAAGTCTCTGAAGAATGCTGACACAGGCTTCTGTCCAGGGCCCTGTCAACACTTAGTGTCAAGCAGATGAAGACTGATTTTTAATTATTCATAGACTCTTTGGTGAATAGATGTGTGTGCGTGTGTGTGTGTGTATGTGCATTTGTGGTATTTTGAGTTTGGATTTCTGATGAAATCTTATGTTAGATTAACTCTGGATAAAATGGAGAGTTCCGTATCCCTGATATGGTTGAAGAGATACTTAGTATGGCTTAGTGCAAATGAGAGATTTTGGAGTCTAGCAAAGACTGGGTGAAAGTGCACATCACATCTTGTCTTTATAGACCACTTATTACCTTTATCTTTTTCACATCTGCTTTGTGACCTTGGGCAAATTGCTTAATCATAGAACGCCAGTTTCCTGATTCTAAGAATCTGTATTGAAACAGCTCCCACTTTGCAGGTTTCTGATAAAGGCTAAAAGAGAGGAGATGTGGGTGACGAAATGAAAAGCAATCCATGGCCTCATGCAAAGTCCCTGATTTCCATACAAGGAAACTGCAGTTGATTTCTTAACAAGGTGTAAACCCAGGACTCCATCTTCACATGCTTAACTTAGCACAGTGGTCTTTCTGTCACATATGCTGAGGAAAGAAAAGCACTTATAAAGAGCACGTGTTACATAACTATACAAAGCTCAAAAGAATACACATTATCTATTAATTTTAACTCTAGGAAGCTGGATTCTAACAGGTTAAAAGGATGTAGGAAGTGGCTAAAGCTAGCTGGATTTCTAAAGAGTGCATCATGGGTGAAGGGTGGTAGAGCAGGTTGAGTTGTGGCTTCCAAAAAGATGTGACCACATTTAACCCCCAGAGTCTGTGAATGTGCCCTTATTTAGAAAAAGGGTCTTTGGAAATATAATCAAGTTAAGGATGGTGAGATGAAGTGATCATCCTAAATTTTCTGGGCCCTAAATCTGATGGCAATAATCCTTACAAGCGAAACACAGAGGAAGACACACGGAGAAGAGGAGGAGGAGGTGGTGTGATCCTAGAGGCAGAGATTAGAGTCCCGCAGCGACAAGCCCAGAGATGCCAGCAGCCACCAGAAGCTAGGCAAGACAAGAATGTCCCCTAGAGCCTCTGAAGAGATCACAGTTCTGCCAACACCTTGATTTTGGCCCTGTGATACTGATTTCAAACTTTTGTCCTCCAGAACTAACTGAATAAATTTCTAACACAAATTTACATCACCAAGTCTATGGTAATTTTACGACATACTATGGCACTCCTAGGAAACTAACAAGGGTGGTTAAAAAATCTGAGACAAAGAACTGAAAGTAGTTGTGTGCTAGCGAGAACGTCAGTCACAGGCAAGCATTGGCAGGTGGAGAGGCCAAAGGTGCCCTTTAAAAAAATCTCTGCTTGCTTACATTCAACAGGCAATTGGAATGCTTTATTGGAGCACTGTGTCTTCACCCATTAATACAACAAATATTTGAGAAGTATAGGACACTTGCCTTCAAGTTACTTAAAATCCTTGACTAGTCAACAAATGAATGGAAAAATCAGTTGCAATACAACACACTAAGGCCAATGGTAGAGGGAGTGCATGGATGCCATGGGCTGCAGAGAGAAAGGGAGCTCAAGCTCTTGTCAGGACCAGGACAACTTCAGAGAGGAAATGATGGCTGAGTTGCGACCTGAACTTGTGGACTTAGAGAGAGAAAGGTTTTCCTGAGAGGAGGAGCAGGATGTGCTATTTTCTCCACCTTTTACATGGAAACCCTGAAGCCTAGAGGTTCTGTCTATTATCACGTATATTCCCTCTTTCCCATGACCTGACATGTCTATCTAAGAAACACTGTAGTTGTTTGCTGGATTGAGATAAATATTAAACAAAGAAGTGTGCCTGAGTAACATAGGTGAGCCAGGTGTTTTGGAAAGATAAGCTCAGAAGTGGGTAAAGGCAGAGTCATGGGGATGGAGGATGGAAAGCTTCCATTGTCCAGGCGGGAGCTTATCCAGCTAGACAGTTGTCAGTTTTGCCTGTGGCTTAATTGTTCCTTCCTCAGAGGCCCTGCCCACCCCTAACTCCAGCCTCTAGCTGCCCTTCAATTGATCACTCTAGCTTTCATTGTGGACAATGGAACTAAGCAGGAAAGAGAGGGAACACATCTTTATTTTGCATGTGGCAGCATGATGCAAATTTATTTACACATGTAATCTGATTTTGCCCTCAACGCAGTCCTCTGGGACTATTTTTCCAGTTCTGTTTTTCAAATGAACCGAAAGGCATGGAAGTCCTTCAAAGATATGGTTTTTATTTTTTTCTCCATCTCCCATACTCTCTTCCATACACTCTTTGCTCCTGTAGTTATATCAACCTGCTTCAACTTCTTCCTCCCAAGCTTAGTTCAGTGTTTCTTAACTTGGGGTGATACTGTCCCACAGAACTAAAATTTAAGATGTATGGAGACAGTTATGATTGCTCCAACTGAGGGAGGGAATGACACTGTTACCTACTAAACAAGGGTCAAGCCAAGCATGCTGCCAAACATCAGACAATGCAATGCCCTCTCACTCCAGCAAAGAATTATCTGGCCCAAAATGTGAGGAGTGCTGAGACTGAGAAACTCTGCATCTGAACATATCATTTCCTCTGTCTGGACTGTGCCTGTCTCTTTTCCCCTCTCAGAGGGATTTCTCCTTTCCATTGGAAACCCAGCTGAGGTGTCACTCCTTCTAGGAGCGTTCTCATTTCTCCAAGCTGAGCTAGGTGCTCCAGCTGTGTGCCCTGACACACAGCCTACCTAGCATTGAACTTGTTATTGGCTCTACTCTGTTTCAATCATAAATCTGAGGCTCCTACTGGGTAGGAAACCATATTCCATCCATCTTTATATCTTTAGACACTACTGCAGGGCCTGGCAGGTCCTGAAAGTGTATTTATTGGATGAATGAAGTGGTAAGTTTGGATGTATATGGTACATAGAAGGAAACATAGAAACAACTGAGAGACTGGTTCTCACTACAGAGTGATTGGTGTGAAACAAGAATGGCAGGTAAAAACCACGTGATTTTCTCAATAGATGCAGAAGAGACCTTCAATAAAATTCAACATCCCTTCATGTTAAAAACTCAATGAACTAGGTATTAAAGGAAAATACCTCTAAGTAAGAAGAGCCATATATGACAAACATACAGCCAATATAATATTGAATGGGCAAATCTGGAAGCATCCTTCTTGAAAACTGTCACAAGACAAGGATCCCCTCTCTCACCTGTCCTGGCCAGCTTGATGGGGATGGCATTGAATCTATAAATTACCTTGGGCAGTATGGCCATTTTCTTTTTTTTTTTTTTTTGACAATTCACTGTACACATTTTATTTACAGTTTTGTACACTGTCTTAATATGAATGGGACTGCTTTTCTACTTGAGCCATTTTTAACCAAAGCAAAATAACCTAAGTAATACAAAGTGTTAAAATACAGCATAAAGATACAAAAACAGACATACTAATTCTAGTTAGGAATGTAATTATGATGTTACATTTTTTGTAATCCACAATTATGTTTAGGAAATCACACAAACATAGATCACTGATCTGAATGAAATGCATAAATTTGTAGCAAAGCTTTGTAGTTACAAAAAACAAAAAAAATTACCAAAGAATGCACAAAATTAATGTTTATTCCACCTTTGTGTCATATTCCTGAATCCTTCACCAATGTTACATGAGGAAAAAAACAAAAGCAAAACAAATGAAAAACTGAAATCAGAATCACTAATATTATCAAGTAGGGAAACAAATAAATTAAAATCTAGCAGCCATCAGCAAGAGTACAGCAAAGACAATGCTGTAAAAAGAAACAAAGAAAATTACTAGAAAACTGTATGCATCATAATCTTTCAAACCAGCAAAATATGCTCCTGTATACAATGGAACAACAGAATTTTCTTTCCTGTAAAGCATAGTAATGCCAAGTTGTTTTTTGACTATTGTGGATAGGTAAAATCTGTATGTAATTAATGGTAATTCTACTGAAGTATTACAGAGTGGGCCAGGAACACATTTATGGATTCTGGGGATGTGTACTGTAATTCTTTGATTGGGATAGTGGAAACTTTAGCCAAGAAAAAAAAAAAAATGAACACAGAAGTACAAGACAAAGGCGAATGAGACTTCTCTTATATCTTAGTAACATTTAGATGGAAATCAAATTTAAATGCAGTCCACTCTGCTTTTTGAAGAGGCTTTGGTTCAGCTCCCAAATCTCGATTGCTTGACGCAGTCTCCTATGAGAATACTCAGAAGGTGTCTTCTTAAACAACAAACCTATTTTTAGTGGTGGAGCCGCTCGTAGTAGCTGTGTCTGCGTGGGACTGATAACCAATCACTGTCTTTGGAGGAAGTCCTAACCTTTCCTTGTATACCCTCCCTATATGTGTAACAGCTTTTCTGTTTTCACATTCAGTAGTCCATATTGCTATCTTATCACCTTTAGCTCTAACATTAACAACAGCGCCACATACATCATCACTGTAGTCATCAAAAGATTCTCCAATAAGGCACAGCAGTGTCTCTAGCCAAAAGCGATCAAGGTCACTTCGTCTCTGCTGTTTGTTCAATGTAATTAGCCATCGTCCTCCCCGTTTGTTTTTCTCATCTTCCCACATAGGCTCAATACCATCCTTAAAAAGTGAGTAGTCACAGCCAGGCATTAAATTACTACACAACTGGATATGGTTGTACAGAGCCCAAAAGTCTTCAACAGTATCAAACTTAGAGATCAGCCGCAGGTTTGCTTGCCAAGTTTTGCTTTTATCATTTTTAAAAAACCAGAGTGCCCATCTGTTCTGTAGAGGATGTTTAATATAGTGTTCTGGGTTAGCAACCTCCTGATTAGATTCCGTTTTCTCCTCTTCTGTAGTCGGGGGATTAGGAGTAGGCGTGGTTTCCGGTTCGACAGTTGCCATCTTGGATCAATCTGATCCCACAACCGCTCCAGAAGGGGGCCATTTTCAAGATATTGATTCTTCCTCTCCATGAGCATGGTATGTTCTTCCATTTGTTTGTGTCCTCTTTTATTTCACTGAGCAGTGGTTTGTAGTTCTCCTTGAGGAGGTCCTTTACATCCCTTGTAAGTTGGATTCCTAGGTATTTTATTCTCTTTGAAGCA
>NW_012114555.1:6721407-6721704 GCF_000951035.1 Colobus angolensis palliatus
GTTTTATCAGAGACTAGGATTGCAACCCCTGCTTTTTTTTGTTCTCCATTTGCTTGGTAGATCTTCCTCCATCCCTTTATTTTGAGCCTATGTGTGTCTCTGCATGTGAGAATGGTCTCCTGAATACAGCAAACTGATGGGTCTTTACTCCTTATCCAGTTTGCCAGTCTGTGTCTTTTAACTGGACCATTTAGTCCATTTACATTTAAGGTCAATATTGTTATGTTTGAAATTGTTCCTGTCATTATGATATTAACTGGGTATTTTGCTCGTTAGTTGATGCAGTTTCTTCCTAGC
>NW_012114555.1:6722764-6736326 GCF_000951035.1 Colobus angolensis palliatus
GATTGCTTGAGGTCCACTCCAGACCCTGTTTGCCTGGGTATCAGCAGCAGAGGCTCAGTTGAAAATGCAGAAATCACCTGTCTTCTGTGTTGCTTGCGCTGGGAGCTGGAGACTGCAGCTGTTCCTATTCGGCCCCAGCATCTGTTATTTTTTGACTCTTAAGTACTAGCCATTCTGACTGGTGTGAGATTGTATCTCCAACATTCTTTACAGAATTAAAAAAAAAAAAGTATTTTAAATTTCACATGGAACCAAAAAAGAGACCAACTAGCCAATAGCCAAGACAACTCTAAGCAAAAAGAATAAAGCTGGAGTCATCATACTACCCAACTTCAAACTATACTACAATGCTACAGTAACCAAAACACCAGGGCACTGATACAAGAACAGACACATAGACCATTCAAACAGGATAGAGAACTCAGAAATCAGACTGCACACTTCACAATCATCTGATTTCCAACAAATGACAAAAACAAGCAAATATTTGTTTATTTAATAAATGAGGCTGGGAGTTCTGGCTAGCCATATGCAGAAAATTGAAACTGAACCCCTTCCTTACACCTTATATAAAAATTAACTCAAGATTGATTAAAGACTTACATATAAAACCCATAAGTATAAAAACCCTAGAAGAAAATTTAGGCAATACCATTTAGAACATAGGCACGGGCAAAGGTTTTATAACAAAAATGTCAAAAACAATTGAAACAAAAGCAAAAATTGACAAGTGGGATCTAATTAAACTAAAGAGCTTCTGCACAGCAAACTAAACTATCATGAGAGTGAACAGAATGGGAGAAAACTTTTACAATCTATTCATCTGACAAAGGTCTAAAACCCAGAGTCTACAAGGAACTTAAACAATTTTACTAGAAAAAAGCAAACAACCCCATTACAAAGTAGGCAAAGAACATGAATGGACACTTCTCAAATGAAGACATTCATGCAGCCAATAAACATATAACAAAAAGCTCAACATCGCGAATCATTTGAGAAATGCAAATCAAAACCACAATGAGATACCATCTCACACCAGAATGGCTGTTATTAAAAAGTCAAAAAACAACAGGTCCTGGTGATGTTGTGGAGAAAAAGAAATGCTTTTACACTGTTAGTGAGAGTGTAAATTATTTCAGCCATGGTGGAAGACAGTGTGGCAATTCCTCAAAGACCTAGAGGCAGAAATACTATTTGACCCAGCAATCCCATTACCAGATATAAACCCAAAAGATTACAAATCATTCTATTATAAAGATCCATGGATGCGTATGTTCACTGCAGCACTATTTACAATAGCAAAGTCATAGAATCAACCTAAAGACCCATCAATGATAGACTGGATAAAGAAAATATGGTACATATACATGATGGAATAGTATGCAGCCATATAAAGGAATTAGATCATGTCCTTTGCAGGGACATGGATGGAGCTGGAAGCCATTATCCTCAGCACTCTAATTCAGGAACAGAAAACCAAACACCACATGTTCTAAATTATAACTGGGAGCTGATTGATGAGAACGCATGGACACACGGTGAGAAACAACACACACTGGGGCTTGTCAGTGGGGGGCAGAGAGGGAGGGACACCATCAGGAAGAATATCTAATGGCTGCTCGCTGGGCTCAATGCTTAGGTGATGGGATGATCTGTGCAGCAAATCACCATGGCACACATTTACCTATGTAACAAACCTGCACATCCTGAACTTAAAATAAAAGTGGAAGTATACACACACACACACATACAAACACACACACAGAATGGCAGGCACTGCCACTGCAGGGATGCAGACCCATTTCTGCTGCTTTTACCTCTGGTTTCCTGAACCTAGAAAGAGAATAAAGAGGGTCTCAGAGAAAAAAAATGTAATAGAATATGCTAGATGCATGTCCTTTTCTTCTTAACCTCCCATTTCCTCCTTATGTGTGATAATTGAAGGAATGACAAAAACATCCTAACTTGAGCTAAAGAAAAAAATGAGGGCTAGCTGTTGTAGCCTAAACAGCTCTCACACCCAGTGGAGGAAGCGTGGAGAAGTGACAGTGTTTGTGCAAGGACACCAATTCAGGAAAATCTAGTTGGCCCTTTCCTTGTCTCTGTTAGAGAAATTCAAGTGACAGTGTGCTTGTGCAAGCTGCCAAAGGAATTGGCTGAAAGTAGGAGATACTGGAGGCACCTGACATGCTATTTCTTTTAAGGAGAGCATCCGTGACAACTTATGAGCTCCCTGACTCCCTCTGACACCTGGAAGCAATGTCAGTCAAAGGAACTTTGAGGACCAGTCCTCAATCTCAGAATGTAGAATAGCACAGGCATAGGAAAAAAAGGTGCCTGCAACTGTTATCATCAAGCTGTCCTACTTGCAGCAAATGATGAGGAAATGGAACCTGGTTAAGTACAAACACCCAGGAGCCTCCACTGCTGTAGTCTAAATCCAAATCTGGCTCCAGAAATTCTTATAGGATTTTAAATATGTGAATCTTTGGATACTATTTTCCATATTTTAAGTTCATTTCTGTTTATAAACAGGAGTATAGACTTTGAACACAAACTGATTATTGAAAACTCAATTAACTGTCATAGCAGCCTTGTAGGAAAGATGTGTGAAAACGGTCATCTTTTCTCCCACACTAATTTCTCCCTCTGATTCTAAATATCCATGCTTTCTAATACTCATACAAGTCTTTTTCTTCTTAAATAAAAAAAAAATTGTGGTTACAAAAATTATACAAGGACAGTAAAGACATTCTTTCATGGGTCATACATGAGTCATATGCTACATGGAACAGGTACTGTCCAACAGTCCTGGGAATAAAATGATTACAAAGTAAAACTGAGTTTCTTCTGTCAATAAGGATACTGCACAGTGTTGTATGGGACGTGCTCAGTGTCCATCTCCTGTACGCAGACCACCTGTCTTTATCTTATAGCCAATCTTAAAGTTTTTACTTCTAGGAGGACAAAATATAACATTCTCCTCTCATTCTTGCTGCATCCACAGAGGTCAGACTGGAGATGGGGAGGAGCTGGGATGAATACAGAAACAGTTGAGTGGAGTCTAAGAAGAACAGAGCAGAGTTTGAAATTTTAATCAAAAATTTAACTGTTAATATAATTAAAAGATCAGTTTTTTTCCTTTAGAATATGGACTTTTCAAAGAAATACCATATGGTTAAAAATATTTTTTCATTATTCATCTAAATGTTTTGAAACTTTGTTTTTGTATATATGTTTTTAACCTACTGAGATTTTTTGTTTTGGTAGAAGTGACATAGGAATTCATTTTGTCTTAGTCCATATAACTAACAAATGATTCCAGCTTACCTGTATGAAGTAGTCTGTATTTTACTTGTGGTAGAATTGCTAGAAAGTTAATAAAACATAAGCTTCAGGGACCATCACTTGAATAGACTCCTTCAATGGCCCTGAAAATAAATTTAGTAATGTGGTCACAGAGTCATATATGTCTGTCAATTTTTGCAAAATACTTTTGTATTCTTTTTCTTAAAGAGAGCACCTGCACTAAATTGCATAAGCTTTGGGCTTCACGTAACTTGAATGCTTCTGGTGCTCATTGATTAAAAAAAAAATTTTTTTTTGTGCTAAGCAGAGTAGTAGTCTCCCAAAGTCATGCCAATCCTCAGAGTGTGTAAATATGTTGGGTTACATGGCAAATGAAAATTAATATTGCAGATGGAATTGAGAAAGCTAATCACTTGACATTAAGATATGGGGGTTAGCCTGAATTATCCAGGAAAACCCAGTGAAATCACAAAGATCCTTAAAGGTGGAAGAGGTAGGCAGAAGAAGAGAGTCAGAGGAAGAAGAATGGTCAGAGAGAAGCAACGTTGCTGGCTTTGAAGATGGAGGAAGGGGCCATGAGTCAAAGAGTGTGGCTGGTTACTAGAAGTGGGAACACACAAAGAAACTGATTCACCCTTACATATGCCTGAAACAAACACCATCCTGCCCATACATTCATTTTAGTTCACAAAATCTGTGTTGGACTTCTAACCTTGTAGAGATGTAATAATAATAAATTTGTGCTATTTAAACCATCACATTTGTGGTGGTCTGTTATGGCAGCAATAGAAAACTAATATACTGTCTTTTGTTGTCATACAGGCAAAAGTTTGTTTCTGTGCTATTTTATTCCACATGCCTCCCCGTTAGGTCTTTCTCAATCACTTTAACTTAGTAATAATTCGTAATATCAGATGAGGCAATTATCTTACTTTCTTCAAAAATCTCTTATCTTCCAGATGAAATTTACAATTGGCTTGCCATGCTGTCTACAGAAAAACAGAATGATACAAAGCAAGAAAAGAAAGTTCTGTGGTGAGCATTTGATTAAAACTGCATTGCATTTAATATAAAGATAATTTTGGGGAAAAATTTACATTTTAAAGTTTTGACTTTTCCTATTCATGAATGTAGTATGTTTATTTATTTATTTAGAGCAGCCTCTTCTCTAAACTTTTTTCCTTTTTAGTAATGGTTTATACTTTTCTTCATCAATGTCTTGAAAATCTTTTGTTAGAGTTATTCCTACACACAAACTTTTTGATATTATAAATAAAATATTTTGTATTATATTTTCTAAATGTTATTAAATGTGTAAAAAAAGCCTGTTCATTTTTCTTCCTGATGTTGTATCTAGAAACCTTGCTAAATTATTTTGGTTGTTCTATTAGTTTGTTGATAGATTATCTAGGAATTTCTACAATTATATTGTTTGCAAATTTATGCACACTTTCCTATTACTTTTCAATTCTTACATATTATTTGTTTCTCTTGGCTATGGCCTTATACATTGCTGAATGTAAACAGTGTTAATTGTATACTTCTCTTACCCTTTTATTCTAAGAAATTCTTCTAAAATGTGGTCACATTAAAAAAAGAATTTAGTGTTGTTTTTTGATATATGACTTTTATTAAGAAAAACAATGTTTCTTCTTTTTAGTTAGCTTAAAGATTTTCATCATGAAATTATTTTTGTCAGATGATTTTTCTACATTTGTTGAAATAATTATATATATAAAAAACATGTTAGTCTGCTGATTAATAGATTTGGTAATGTAGAATTATCTTTGCATTACTAGGATTAACCCATCTTAGTTATGGTATATATTTTTAACAGACTGCTAAATTTATTTTACTAGTATGTGTCTAAAATTTTATTCTGTATTTTTATGTGAGATTGGCTTAAATATATTTTTCTTGTGCTGTTGTTCTCTAGTTTGGGTACCAATGTTACTCTAGTTTTTTAGAATGAATCTAGAGCATTTTTTACATTCTATGAAGCAATTTGCATAAGGTAAAGATTATTTGATGTTGAAATGGTTCATAAAAATCAATTCTAAAACCATATAGACCTTATAGCTTCTGGTTTTAACTTTCACATCTACTAAGCTTTGCTCCCTGTGTCTTATCTTGGACCCTCGACTAAAAGATAAAATTCTACTTGAGACATCTGTTCTCATGGCGGTAGGGGAAGGAGCAAAAGGCTAAACCAAACTGTGCAGGCATGTATACCTTTTTCTCAGAGGTGGCAGAGAAAATCACTGTGCCAGACTAAGATGTGGTACTATGATATTTGCTTAGCAATTGATTGGCAAGTGGTGAGAACATAGATAGAACTCTATATGGCTTACGGTCCACTCTCTGTGGTACCAATTTACTGTATTAATCTGTTTTCTTGCTGCTAATAAAGGCATACCTGAGACTGGGTAGTTTATAAAGGAAAGAGGTTTAATTGACTCACAGTTCAGCATGGCTGGGGAGGCCTCAGGAAACTTACAGTTATGGCAGTGATGTGTTTCACGTCCTTCTTCACATGGCAACATCAAGGAGAAGTGCCAAGCAAAGAGGGAAAAGCCCCTTATTAAACTATTAGATCTCATGAAAACTCACTCACTACCACAATAACAGCATGAGGGTAAACACCCCCATGATTCAATTATCTCCTACCAAGTCACTTCCACAACACGTGGGGATTATGGAAACTACAATTCAAGATGATATTTGTGTGAGGACACAGCCAAATCATACTATTCTACCCCGGCCCCTTCCAAATCTCGTGTCCTCACATTTCAAAACACAATCAGGTTCTTTCAACAATCTTCCAAAGTCTTAATTCATTCCAGCATTAACTTAAAAAGGCAAGTCCAAAGTCACATCTGAGACAAGGCAAGTCTCTTCTGCCCATGAGCCTGTAAAATCAAAAGCAAGTTAATTTCTTCTTAGATACAATAGAGGTACAGACATTGGGTAAATACACCCATTCCACATGGGAGAAATTGGCCATAACAAAGGGGCTACAGGCCCCATGCAAGTCTGAAATCCATTGAGGCAGTAATTAAGTCTTAAAGCTCTGAAATAATCTCCTTTGACTCCGTGTCTCACATTCAGGTCACACTGATGTGAGAGGTGGGCTCCCATGACCTTGGGCAGCTCTGCCCCTGTGGCTTTGCAGAGCACAGCTCCCCTCCTGGCTGCTTTCACAGGCTGGTGTTGAGTGTCTGCAGCTTTCCAGGCACATAATGCAAGCTGTTGGTGGATCTACCATTCTGGGGTTTGGAAGATGGTGGCCCTCTTCTCACAGTTCCACTAAGCAGTGCCCCAGTGGGAACTCTGTGAGGACTCTGACCCACATTTCCCCTCTGTACTGCTCTAGCAGATGGTCTCCATGAGGACTCCATCCCTGTAGTAAACTTCTGCCTGGGCTTTCAGGCATTTCCACACATCCTCTGAAATCTAGGCAGAGGTTCCTAAACCTCAATTCTTGACTTCTGTATACCCGCAGTCTCAACACCATATTAAGGTTGCCAGGGCCTGAGGCTCGCACCTCTGAAACCATAGCACGAGCTGTACCTTGGCCTCTTTTAGCCGTAACTGGAGAGGCTGAGACACAGAGCAACAAATCCCTAAGTTGCACACAACAGGGGAACCCATGAAACCATGTTTTTCCTCCTAGGCCTCCAGGCCTGTGATGCAAGGGGCTGCCATGAAGTTCTCTGACATGCCCTGGAGGCACTGTCCCTATTGACTTGGTGATTAACATTTGGCCCCTGATAACATACAAATTTCTGCAGCTGGCTGGAATTTCTCCCCAGAAAGTGGGTTTCTCTTTTCTATTGCAGCATCAGGCTGCAAATTTTCAAAACTTTTATGCTCTGCTTCCTCTTGAATGCTTTATTGCTTAGAAATGTCTTCTGCCAGATACCCTAAATCATCTCTCTCAAGTTCAAAGAGCCACAGATCTTTCGGGCAGGGAAAAAATGCTTCCAGTCCCTTTACAAAGCAAGAGTGATATTTACTCCAGTTCCCAACATATTCTTCATCTCCATCTGACACCACTTCAGCCTGGACTTCATTGTCCATATCACCATCAGCATTTTGGTCAAAGCCATTCAACAAGTCTCTAAGAAAGTTCCAAACCTTTCCACATCTTCCTGTCACCTAGGCCCTCCAAACTGTTACAATCTCTGCCTGTTACTCAGTTCCAAAATTGCTTCCACATTTTTGGGTATCTTGACAGCAGCACCCCATTCTTGGTACCAATTTACTGTATTAGTTCTTATACTGCTAATGAAGACATACCTGAAAGTGGGTAATTTATAAAGGAAAGATGTTTAATTGACTCACAGTTCATCATGGCTGGGAGGCCTCAGGAAACTTACAGTCATGGTGGAAGGAGAAGCAAGCATGTTCTTCTTCACATGGTGGCATCAAGGAGAAGTGCTGAGAAAAGGGGGAAAGCCCCTTATAAAGTCATCAGATCTTGTGAGAACTCACTCACTACCTCAAGAACAGTATGAGGGTAACCACTCCCATGATTCAATTACCTCCCACTGGATCCCTCCCCTGACACGTGGGGATTCTGGGAGCTACAATTCAAGATAATATTTCGGCAGGGCACAGCCAAACCATTTCAGATATGGTGGCAAGACTTTGGTAAACCTGACACCTGTGGTCATTTGGAAGGCTACGTGCCTGTAGAGCTTACATTTCTAGAGGAAGAGATTGAAAAACAATGTCAAATGTATAGTACTTTTAAACTACATTTTGCAAAGTATTTCTCCAGTTAGTAGACTATGATATGTTGCAGAAAAGACATTTTCTGTTGTACTAACAAAGACAGAAAAAGTCAATTAAACTTTGACATTATACCTGCAAAAATTATGAAATACAGCCCAATCTCAAAGATGTTAAAATGAGAAATGAATGTGCATCTTAAAATCAGTGAAATATGGTATGAAAAAAGATGAGTTCAGGAAAAAGCTGGACAGTTTCTAAGCAAAAATAAAGAAGAAAAAAGTCGAAAAGCCGGGACCCTGAACTGTTTAAAAAGTCAAGTACTTTTAGACCCCAAGAAAAAGATGTGACTTTAAAAAACTCTGAGAGACAAAGACCCAGTGAGACCTCTACATTGAATCGAGTGACTCTACCAGCTTAGAGGCAGATACCAGCTTTGAGGCAGAGAAGCGGCCAGTTTACTCATACCTAGTAGCCTCAAGGTAGCTGCCATTAGATTGAGAGAGGCAGGCATGGGGATGAGGAAGTGTAAAAGGAAAGAGATCTGTGTTTAAAATTCACAAAAGAACTTTGAATATAGTTAACAGCACACAGATCTAACTAGAAGTAAATAAATCAGAAGCATACTAATTATTTCAGGGAGTTTGCTGCCAAATAACTCTTGAGCCTTATCTTAAAAAAGCCTATTACTGTTGCGTGAGTCTTGAAACAACTCTCATGCAGGCTGTGGGCTGTGTGAGCTGTGCAGCTCTCAAGGAGGGCACACTCTCCAGCACCCACAGTAGAGGTGGCCAAGATGCATAATACAGCAGAAAGAACATTTTGGAGTGCAACCTAAGATCATGAAGAACAAAAAGCAAGTGAGTTTCTCCTTCAGAAAGAGAATTTGGGTTTATTCAAAAGGCTTTTCTCCCTTCCATAGTAGAGGACTTGACCGCACAGGCCCAGTGGCATTTCAGAATTGCTACAGACCAGGGACTACTTACTAAGCATCTTTCAATTAAGCACTCTTCTGAGTGGAAGTGTATATATGATTATTCTGCCCCTGCCCCACCACTGCACATTGTATATGGGAGTGGAGGAGGATAACCTCTTTTTAGACCATGGAGTGTTGCACCATAAGGAGCCACATCAGATGTAAATAAAGAGATCACCCTGAAATCCTAGGCTTTGAGCTGGTTGCAATGCAGATTGGATCCCTCAGTTGCTGCCTTGGGAAAGGTATCCATATGCTCTACACATAGGAGAAAGAATGAAATTCGTATTCGGTGACAGGAAGTAGGGGCTATTGCAGTGGCAATGCTAGGTATTTATTAAACTCATTTCATTTTCCTGTTGATCACACTGGAAGACCATATTGATGGCTCTATTGAGTCAGTGGAGCCACATGACTGAGTTCTGGCCAATGGATTTTGGGTGGAGGTGATGTGCACCCCTTCCAGATCTGGCCATCAAATCCCCCTCCATGTTCTCTTTCTCCCTTAAAGGAACTTAGAGGCGTTGTGTTGATAAGAGAAGAGCCTTGTTGAATGGCTAGAAAAACCAAAACAGGGAAATGCGACTCCATCCCAGCTCCCTTCCACTAGTGATTATGGTCAAGAGTGAGCAATAAAATTTTATTGTCTTAAAATGAGACTTTGTCTTTTATTTGTTACTGCAGAATAATTTAGCCTAGCCTAATTAATATAATCAATCAACTTCTCTGCATTGGGTTATTTTTATTGGCTTACTATATATTCATTAATATTGCCTTTGAAAATATCTTTCTCTCAGCCCCAGTGACACCTCCAGCCTATTTCTGCTCCTTCTAATAGTCTGCTTCTTTCCTCAAAGTCTCCACTTTCTCCCTCTCTCATTAATTCCAAGCCCAATGGTCATTTCTTTGTCCTTATTTAATCTGAACCCCTATCATGGGTTGTAATTGTTGACCATGCCCCGCTTTTGGGTTTTCTTTCTATCATACTGTTATTTCTTCGTGACTGCCTTGTTGGCTTCATCTCTTCATCAGATCTCAGAATGCAGGAGCAACTCAGCACTTCTCTTAGTTATCAAATTTATGCCCGCGGTGATCTGTCACAGCCACGACTCTGAAGTGCACTATACCTATACCAGGGGAACCCAAATCTATCGGTTTAGCTCAAAACTCTATCCTGAGAACAAAATCTCCATATTCAACCTTCAATATCTCAGTGAAAGCCCAATCAGTGTCTGAAACTTAACACGAACAACAGATCTATTCATAGTCCCTGCCGTCATATCTATTCTTCCCCAAGATTTTTCATCTCTATAAAGTCATCACTGTCTTTGGCCCTAAACCTAGGATTCCTCTTTGACTCTTCAATGATTCGTCTTTTTCTCACATCACTTAGTCAATCCATCAGCAATTTCGCCTCATCATCTCTACCTAACAAACTATAATGCAGGCACTGTCATCATTTGGCTTCATAATACCTCCTAGCTGACCTTGGTGCTGCTTTTTTTTTTCTTTTTTCTTTTTTTTTTTGAGACAGAGTCTCGCTCTGTCACCCAGGCTGGAGTGCAGTGGAGCGATCTCGGCTCACTGCAAGCTCTGCATCCCCTGTTCATGCCATTCTCCTGCCTTCAGCCTCCTAAGTAGCTGGGACCACAGGTGCCCGCCACCATGCCTGGCTAATTTTTTGTAGTTTTAGTAGAGACGGGGTTTCACCATGTTAGCCAGGATGGTCTCGATCTCCTGAACTTGTGATCCACCCGCCTCGACTTCCCAAAGTGCTGGGATTACAGGTGTGAGCCACTGCGCCTGGCCAGTACTGCTTTTATAGTCTCCTCAGAGCAGCCAGTGGTAACTTTTGTAAAGATAAATCAGAGAATGTCACCCTCCTGCTAAAAGTCATTAGGAGCCTCTTGTTGCTACTACAATAAAATCTAGATTCCTTACTTCACTCCCAGGACCTTACATAATCTGTACCTTGCCTGCCTCTCTAATCCCGTCTCTTCCACTTGCTGCCTCACACAGTAAATCTCACTCTTACTGCTCCTCTTATTGCTCTGCAGTCATGTAAAGTTTATTCCTACCCCAGGACATTTGCACTTCATTTTCCTTCTGGTTTGAATAATTTTCTTTCTGATCTGATCAGGGCCGGCTCCTTCTCATCATTCTGATTTCCTTGCAAATGTCCTCACCTCAGAGAAGTAAACAGACAATCCTTCCAGCAATTTTCCCTCACTTTAACCAATCTTCTTTTCTTCATAGCACATATCTGGAACTGAATTTATTATTTTTGCTTTATGTGTGACTCATTGATTCTAAGGAGGTTTGACTATTTTTTAATAAGGGATACATTTCCAGTATTTTAGCTTAAATCATCATATTATTATTTATAAATAAGTAAATAAAACTTTGGATGTTTAGCCTTTCTACTAGGAAATGTCAAGCAGGAGCTAATTATAATGAATGTGTCAGGAATTGAAGAGAGATGCTGGCTTTTGTGCAGAGAAACTTATTAAAACCATCGGTTCAAATAATTACTTAATTATAGTATGCCACAGTTTGAATGCCACTTGATTATGGCTCCATTTCCATTTGCAGTCAAGATTCTGGTGCAACCAGCACTTTGAAATGCCATAGCAACATTGCCTGCTGGAACATCTTATCCTTGGTGAAAATGTTTTATTTTCTCTTTCTGGTTGCTTGGGTACCACTTTCATTACATTGCTATCAAATCTTTTTCCTACAACATTTCTATTTTCAGAGGTAGTCTCATCCTTTAAGCATTCATCTTCCACTTGACATAATCACATGCTCGCCTTTTAAAGCCATACCCAGGTGGGAATGTCTGTGATGGAGGCTTTAGTCTAGCTTCAGTCCTCACTTCCCCATTATCAGCTCTTAGTTCTGTCCTGTTCCTGCCTTTCTTCCTCCAGTACTGCTGAACATGTGGCTCAGTTCTTCCAGCCTCACCTGTCTTTCTGATCAGGCATTTCCAAGGGTGGAAGGTAGTCTAGTCATCAATTTCCTCACTGTTAAAACCGTAGCACTTCTTATTCTTGCATACAGATTCCTGGGCAGCACTTGCTGAACACACAGTCTAGAGGGTAGGCTCAGACATTGTCCGACTTTTAGGGTGTTCTATAAACAGAAGACCTGAGACCTCACAACGGTAAGGGAGATTCAGATGCTTAGAAACTTAACAGAAGATTGATCTGTAGTCTTTACCCAGAATCTTAATTCTTGCCATTAAATCGATTCATGAGAAATCTTAGCAATTCTGTGTTGTTCAGAGTGCTTTCAAAGATGTCAATTGAGCCTTAACTGATACAAATACCTCCAAGAGAACTAGTTTGCTTCTAGACTTCTTCCCATTGGACCAACTTACTTTGCAAAAGTCCTAGAAGATCTAATCTGAATTAACACTAACTACCTTTTTGAATAGATCAAAAAGTTTTAGAGATAAACTTTTAAATTTGAAGAGTAGACCCATCTAAAGGGAAAAATAATCTTATTCTTGAGGAGATCTGTGTTTTTTTGCTAGGGTTGCCATAACAAAGTACCATTGGCTGGGTGTCTCAGTTTTGAAGATTAGAAATTCAAGATCAAATTTTCAGCAGGATTGGTTTCTTCTAAGGGTCTTGAGAGAAGGCTCCTTCCCAGGTTCTTTTCTTGGCTTTTCGATGGCCATTTTCTCCCATTGTCTTTATATTGTATTCCCTCTGTACACATCTGTATTCAACTTTTCAGTCATATGGATTAGGGCCCATCCTAATGAGTTTGTTTTAACTTAATTACCTCTGTAAAGACCCTGTCCCCAAATACAATCACATGCTGAGGTACCAGGGGTTAGGACTTCAACATGTGAATTTTGGAGGGGACACAATTAAGTCCATGAGAAGATCTCTAGCCTTTTGAGAAATATCCCATTAAAATTTCCGTTATGTGGCTACTCTTAAAAAGTCAACAAATAACAGATGTTGGCAAGGTTGGAGGAAAAATAGAATGCTTATATACTGTTGGTGGATATGCAAATTAGTTCAGCCCCTGTGGAAAGCAGTTGGGAGATTTCTCAAAGAAATAAAAATAGAAGATGGCCAAATAGGAACAGCTCCAGTCTCCAACTCCCAGCACGAGCGACACAGAAGACCGGTGATTTCTGCATTTTCAACTGAGGTACTGGGGTCATCTCACTAGGGAGTGCCGGACAATCAGTGCTGGTCAGCTGCTGCAGCCTGACCAGCGAGAGCTGAAGCAGGGCGAGGCATCGCCTCACCTGGGAAGCGCAAGGGGGAAGGGAGTCCCTTTTCCTAGCCAGGGGAACTGAGACACACAACACCTGGAAAATCGGGTAACTCCCACCCCAATACTGCGCTGTAAGCAAACCAGCACACCAGGAGAATATATCCCACACCTGGCCAGGAGGGTCCCATGCCCATGGAGCCTCCCTCCTTGCTAACACAGCAGTCTGCAGCGATCTAACTGCAAGGCAACAGCGAGGCTGGGGGAGGGGCGCCCGCCATTGCTGAGGCTTAAGTAGGTAAACAAAGCC
>NW_012114555.1:6742347-6743378 GCF_000951035.1 Colobus angolensis palliatus
ATATGTAACAAACCTGCACGTTATGCACATGTACCCTAGAACTTAAAGTATAAAAAAAAAAAAAAGAAATAAAAATAGAACTTTTATTCAACCCAGCAACACCTTAACTGGGTCTATATCCAAAGAAAAATAAATTATTCTACCCAAAAGTCACCTGTACTCATATGTTTATTACAGCACTATTCACTAGCAAGGACATAAACAAACCAAGATGGCAAGCAATGGTGGATTGGATAAAGAAAATGTGGTGCATATACATCATGGGATACTATGCACTTATAAAAAAGAATGAAATCATGTCCTTTGCAGCAACATGTATGCAGCTGGAGGCCATTATCCTAAGTGAATGAATGCAGAAACGGAAAACCAAATACCACGTATTCTCACTTGTAAGTGGAAGCTAAACATTGGGTACACACAGACATAAAGATGGGAGAAATAGACACTGGGGACTCCAAAGCTGGGGGTGAGGGGGAAGAAGGATTGAAAAACTATCTGTTGGGTACTATGTTCACTATTTGGGTGACGGGATCAATCGAAACCCAAATCTCAGCATCACACAATATACCCTTGTAACAAAACTGCACATGTACTCTTGAATCTAAACAAACGATTCCATTCTGTTTCTCACATGATCTCCTGCAGCTGTTCAAGTAAAATATTATGAACACATTAGTTTGTTGGGCCTAGGAATGTTCATACTGGCTCTTCCTTTAATCTGAAGTTTTTTTTACCCCCAAGTTCTCATGTGACTTGCTCTGTCACTTCCTTCAGGCTTCTAATTAAATATCACTTTCACAGAGAGGATCTCCCAGACCACTAGGTGACGACTTTCTTTCACCCCCATCACCTTCCACTATCAATCATTTTACTCTGCTTTATATTTGTTTATAGTCCTTAGTAATATACAAAATTAACATTTTTTTAATTTTATTATACTTTAAGTTCTAGGGTACATGTGCATAACGTGCAGGTTTGTTACATACGTATACTTGTGCAATGTTGGTGTGCTGCACCCATCAACTCGTCAG
>NW_012114555.1:6749843-6838716 GCF_000951035.1 Colobus angolensis palliatus
AAATCACCGGTCTTCTGTGTCCTTCGCGCTGGGAGTTGGAGACTGCAGCTGTTCCTATTCGGCCATCTTGCTCCGCCCCCACAAAATTAACATTTTAAAATGTACTTGAAAAATAAAGAGATAACAATAACAACAACCAAATCTAGTGTTCCCTGTGTGTTTACTGTATGCTAACTCCTTCTCTAAGCACCTGATATATACTGTTTTACTAAAATCTAGCAACCGTTTGAAGTAGTCACTTTTTATTTTTAATTGAAGAATAACAATTGCGTATATTTATGGGATACAATGTAACATTTTAATCTATGTGTACATTATAGAGAGAGTCAATCAAATTAACATATTCATTGCCTCACCAAATTATTTTTTGTGGTTATAATATTAAAAATCTATTTTAGCAATTTTGAAGTATGCAATATATTAACTGTGGTTACCATACAGTGCAATAGATCACTAAAGGTATTCCTTTAGTCTAACTGCAAATTTGTACCCTTTGTCAACATCTCTCCTTTCCCCATTTCTCCCTCCGCACCCCACCCCTCATCATCTGGTAACTACTTTTTACTCTCAGTTTCTATGAGCACAACTTTTTTAGATTTCACATATAAGTGAGATCATACAGTACTTGTCTTTCTGAGTCTGGCTTAGTTCACTTAGCATAACGTCCTCTAGTTTGAACCATATTGTTGCAAATGACAGAATTTCCTTCTTTTTAAAGGTTGTATGGTCTTTCATGTATATACACCATATTTTCTTTATCCAGTTATCCATTGATAGATACTTAGGTTGCTTCCATAGCTTGGCTATTGTGAATACTGGTGAAATAAACATGGGAGGGGAGGTATCTCTTTAAAATACTGATTTCAATTCCTTTGGATATTTGCCTAGAAGTGGGATTTCTGGATCATATGGTAATTCTACTTTTCAGTTTTTTGAGAAACCTCCATGCTGTTTTCCAAAATGGCTGTAGTAATTTACATTCCCAACAGTGTACATGACTTCCCTTTCCTCTACATCTTTGCCAACACTTACTATTTGTTTTTCTGTTTCGTTTTTATTTGTTTATTTTTGTATAGTTTAAAGATTATTGGAGTACAGGTAGTGTTTGGTTACATGAGTAAGTTCTTCAGTGGTGATCTGTGAGATTTTGGTGCATCCATCACTTAAGCAGTATACACTGCAAGCTATTTATAGGCTTTTATCCCTCCCCCACCTCCCACTCTTTCCCCCCCAAGTCCCCAGAGTCTATTGTGTCATTCTTATGCCTTTGCGTCCTCACAGCTTAGCTCCCACATATCAGTGAGAACATACAATGTTTGGTTTTCCATTCCTGAGTTACTTCACTTAGAATAATAGTCTCCAATCTCATCCAGGTCACTGTGAAGGCCGTTAATTCATCCTTTTTATGGCTGAATAGTATTCCATCACATATATAAATCACAGTTTCTTTATCCACTCATTGATTGATGGGCATTTGGGTTGGTTCCATGGTTTTGCAATTGTGAATTGTGCTGCTATAAACATGCGTGTGCAAGTATCTTTTTCATATAATGACTTCTTTTCCTCTGGGTAGGTACCAAGTAGTAGGATCACTGGATTAAATGATAGTTCTACTTTTAGTTCTTTAAGGAACCTCCACACTCTTTTCCATAGTGGCTGTACTAGTTTACATTTCCACCAGCTGTGTAGAAGTGTTCCCTGATCACCACATCCACACCAACGTCTACTGTTTTTTGATTTTTTTATTATGGCCATTCTTGCAGGAGTAAGGTGGTATCACATTGTGGTTTTAATTTCCATTTCCCTGATCATTAGTGAGACTGAGCATTTTTTCATATGTTTATTGGCCATTTGTATATCTTCTTTTGAGAATTGTCTATTCATGTCCTTAGTCCACTTTTTGATGGGATTGTTCGTTTTTTTTCTTACTGATTTGTTTGAGTTTGTTATAGATTCTGGATATTAGTCCTTTGTCAGATGTATAGGTTGTTAAGATTTCCTCCCACTCTGTGAGTTGTCTGTTTACTCTGCTGACTGTCCCTTTTGCTGTGCAAAAGCTCTTTAGTTTAATTAAGTCCCAGCTATTTATCTTTGTTTTTATTGCATTTGCTTTTGGGTTCTTGGTCATGAAATCCTTGCCTAAGCCAATGTCTAGAAGGAATTTTCCAATGTTATCTCCTAGAATTTTTATAGTTTCAGAAGTCGTTAATCCACCTTGAGTTGATTTTTGTATAAGGTGAGACATGAGGATCAAGTTTCATTCTCCTACATGTGGCTAGCCAATTATTCCAGCACCATTTGTTGAAAAGAATGCCCTTTCCTGACTTTATGCTTTTGTTTGCTTTGTTGAAGATCAGTTGGCTATAAGCATTTGACTTTATTTCTGGGTTCTATTATAGTATAGTTTGAAATCAGGTAGTGTGATGCCTTTCAGATTTGTTCTTTTTGCTTAGTCTTGCTTTGGCTACGCAGGCTCTTTTTGGTTCTATATGAATTTTAGAATTGTTTTTTCTAATTCTGTGAAGAATGATGGTGGTATTTTGA
This sequence comes from Colobus angolensis palliatus, assembly GCF_000951035.1. Classification (NCBI taxonomy): domain Eukaryota; kingdom Metazoa; phylum Chordata; class Mammalia; order Primates; family Cercopithecidae; genus Colobus; species Colobus angolensis. The sequence goes on from NW_012114555.1 coordinate 6,752,388, forward strand.
TGGAGATTGCATTGAGTTTGTAGATTGCTTTTGGCAGTATGGTCATTTTCACAATATTCATTCTATCCATCCATGAGCATGGGATGTGTTCCTATCTGTTTGTGTCATCTATGATTTCTTTGAGCAGTATTCTGTTTTCCTTTCAGAGTTATTTCACCTACTTGGTTAGGTATATTTCTAAGTATTTTATTTTATTGCAGCTATTGTAAAAGGGGTTGAGTTCTTGATTTGATTCTCTGCTTGGTCATTGTAGATGTATAGAAGAGCTACTGATTTGTGTGCATTAATCTTGTATCCGGAAACTTTGCTGAATTCTTTTATCAGTTCTAGGAGCTTTCTGGAGGAGTCCTTAGGGTTTTTGAGGCAAATGATCATATTGTCAGCAAACAGTGAAAGTTTGACTTCCTCTTTACCAATCTCGATGCCCTTTGTTTTTTTCTCTTGTCTGCTTGCTCTGGCTAGGACTTCCAGTACTATGTTGAAGAGGAGTGGTGAGAGTGGGCATCATTGTCTTGTTCCAGTTCTCAGAGGGAATGCTTTCAACCTTCCCCATTCAGTATTATGTTTGCTGTAGGTTTATCATAGATGGCTTTTATTACATTGAGGTATGTCCCTTGTATGTCAATTTTGCTGAGAGTTTTAATCATAAAGAGATGCTTGATTTTGTTGAATGATTTTTCTGCATCTATTGAGATGATCATGTGATTTTTGTTTTAAGTTCTGTTTATGTGGTGTATCACCTTTATTGACTTGTGTATGTTAAACCATCCTTGCACCCCGGTATGAAACTCACTTGATCATGGTAGATTATCTTTTTGATATGCATTGGATTTGTTTAGCTAGTATTTTATTAAGTAATTTGACTATGTTCATCAGGGATATAGGTCTGTAGTCTTTTTGTTTGTTTGTTTTGTCCTTTCTTGATTTTGGTATTAGGGTGGTGCTGGCTTCATAGAGTGAATTAGGGAGTATTCCCTCTTTCTCTCTGCTGTGGAATAGTGTCAAAGGGATTGGTACCAATTTTTGTTTGAATGTCTGGTAGAGTTCCGGTGTGAATACGTCTGGTCCTGGACTTTTTTGGTGTTGTTCGCAATTTTAAAATTACCATTTCAATCTTGCTGCTTGTTATTGGTCTGCTCAGGGTATCTAATTCCTGATTTAAGCTAGGAGGGTTATATATTTTTTTTTCAGAAATTTATCCATCTCTTCTAGGTTTTCTAGTTTGTGTGTGTAAAGGTATTTACAGTAGCCTTGAATGAACTTTTGTTTTTCAGTGATGTCAGTTATAATATTTCCCATTATGTTTCTTTTTTTTTTTTGAGACGGAGTCTTGCTCTGTCGCTGGGTCTGGAGTGCAGTGGCCGGATCTCAGCTCACTGCAAGCTCCACCTCCCAGGTTCCCGCCATTCTCCTGCCTCAGCCTCCGGAGTAGCTGGGACTACAGGCGCCCGCCACCTCGCCCGGCTAGTTTTTTGTATTTTTAGTAGAGACGGGGTTTCACCATGTTAGCCAGGATGGTCTCGATCTCCTGACCTCGTGATCTGCCCGTCTCGGCCTCCCAAAGTGCTGGGATTACAGGATTGAGCCACCGTGCCCAGCCCCATTTTGTTTCTTAATAAGATTATTTGGGTTTTCTCTCTTCTTGGTTAATCTTGCTAATGGTCTATCAATTTTATTTATCTTTTCAAAGAATCAGCTATTTCACTTATCTTTCGTATTTTTTTGTTTCAATTTCATTTAGTTCTGCTCTGATCTTTGTTGTTTCCTTTCTTCTGTTGGGTTTGGATTTGGTTTGTTCTTGTTTCTCTAGTTTCTTCAGGTGTGACTTTAGAATGTCAGTTTGTGCTCTTTCAGCCTTTTTGATGTAGCCATTTAGGGCTATGAACTTTCCTCTTAGCACTGCCTTTGCTGTATTCCAGAGGTTTTGATAGGATGTGTCATTATTGTCATTCAGTTTGAATAATTTTTAAATTTCTATCTTGATTTCAATTTGACCCAATGAACATTTAGGAGCAGCTTATTTGATTTCCATGTATTTGTATGGTTTTAAAGGTTCCCTTTGGAGTTGATTTCCAGTTTTAGTCCACTGTGGTCTGAAAGAGTGCTTGATATAATTTCAATTTTCTTAAAATTATTGAGGTTCGTTTTGTGGCCCATCATGTGGTCTATCTTGGAGAAAGTTCCATGTGCTGTTGAGTAGAATGTGTGTTCTGTGGTTGTTTGATAGAATGTTCTGTAGATATCTATTAAGTCCATTTGTTCCAAGGCATAGTTTAAATCCATTGTTTCTTTGTTGACTTTCTGTCTTGATGACCTGTCTAGTTCTGTTAGTGGAGTATTGAAGTCCCCCACTGTTATTGTGTTGCTGTCTATCTCATTTCTTAAGTCTATTAGTAATTGTTTTATAAATTTGGGATCTCCAATGTTAGGTGCATATATTTTAGGATTGTGATATTTTCCTGTTGGACAAGGCCTTTTACCATTATATAATGTCCCTCTTTGTCTCTTTTAACTGCTGTTGCTTTATAGTTTGTTTTGTCTGATATAAGAATGGTTGCCCCTGGTAGGTTTTGGTATCCATTTGCATGAATTGTCTTTTTTCACCCTTTTACTTTATGTGAGTCCTTATATGTTTGTTAGGTGAGTCTCCTGAAGGCAGCAGATAGTTGGTTGGTGAGTTCTTATCCATTCTGCAGTTCTGTATGCTTTAAGTGGAGCATCTAGGCCATTTACATTCAGTGTTAGTATTGAGATGTGAAGTGCCATTCCATTCATCATGCTATTTGTTGCCTGCATACATTGAGTTTTTGTTTTTGCTTTTTAAATTGCATTTTTGTTTTATAGGTCCTGTGTGATTTATGCTTTAAAGAGGTTCTGTTTTGATATGTTTGTGTGTTTGTTTCAATATTTAGAGCTTCTTTCAGCAATTCTTATAGTGGTGGTATGGTAGTGGCGAATTCTCTCAACATTTGCTTTTTTGAAAAAGACTGTATCTTTCTTCATATATGATTCTTAGTTTCACAGGATACAAAATTCTTGGCTGATAATTGTTTTGTTTGAGGGGGCTGAAGATAGCACCCAAATCCTCTCTAGCTTGTAGGGTTTCTGCTGAGAAATCACCTGTTAATCTGATAGGTTTTTCTTTATAGGTTACCTGGTAGTTTTGCCTCACAGCTCTTAAGATTCTTTCCTTCATTTTAACTTTAGATAACCTGATGACAATATGCCTAGGCAATAATCTTTTTATGATGAACTTTCCAGGTGTTCTTTGTGCTTCACCTATTTAGATATCTAGGTCTCCAGCAAGGCTGGGGAAGTTTTCCTCAATTATCCCCTCAAATATGTTTTCCAAACTTTTAGATTTCTCTTATTGCTAATGAATAATGATTATTCATAGGTTTGGTCATTTAAGAATATCCCAGACTTCCTGGAGACTTTGTTCGTATTTTCTTACTCTTTTTTCTTTGTCTTTGTTGAATTGGGTTAATTCAGAGACCTTGTCTTCAAGCTCTGAATTTCTTTCTTCTAGTTGTTCAATTCTATTGCTGAGACTTTCCAGAGCATTTCACATTTCTATAGTATATCTAATGTTTCCTGAAGTTTTGATCATTTATTTATGCTGTCTATTTTCTTGAATATTTCTCTCTTCATTTCTTGTATCATTTTTCGGATTTCATTGCATTGGACATTGGCTTTCTCTGGTGCTTCCCTGATTAGCTTAATAATTATCTCCTGAATTGTTTTTCAGATAAATCATAAATTTCTTCTTGGTTTGGATTCATCGCTGATGAGCTAATGCAATTTTTGGGGGGTTGTTAAAGAGCCTTATTTTGACATGTTACCAGGGTTTGTTTTCTGGTTCCTTCTCATTTGGGTAGGCTGTGTCAGAGGGAAGGTCTAGGGCTGAAGGCTGTTGTTCAGATTCTTCTGTCCCACAGGGTGTTCCCTTGATGTAATACTCCCCTCTTTTTCCTATGGATGTGGCTTCCTGAGAGCCAAGCTGCAGTGATTGTTGTCTCCCTTCTAGGTCTAGCCTCCCAGCAAATCTACCAGGTTCCTGGCTGGTACTGGGGTTTGACTTCACAGGGTCCTGTGATGTGAACCGTTTATGGATCTCTCAGCTGTGGATACCAGCACCTGTTCTGGTGAAGGTGGCAGAGCAGTAAAATGGACTCTGTGAGGGTTCTTAGCTTTGGTAGTTTAACGTTCTATTTTTGTGCTCGTTGGTCTCCTGCTGGGAGGTGGCACTTTCCAGACAGCATCAGCTGTGGTAGTATGGAGAGGAACTGGTGGTAGGTGGGGCCCTGGAACTCCCAAGAGTATATGCCCTTTGTCTTCAGCTACCAGGGTGGGTAGGGAAGGACCATCAGGTGGGGGCAGGAATAGGCAGGTCTGAGCTCAGACTCTCCTTGGGCAGGCCTTGCTGTGGCTGCTGTCGGGGACGGAAGTGAGGTTCCCAGGTCAATGGAGCTGTGTACTTAGGATGATTGTGGCTGCCTCTGCTGAGTCATGCAGGTTGTCAGGGAAGTGGGGGAAAGCCAGTAGTCACAGGCGTCACCCAACTGCCACACAATCTGAAGAGCCAGTCTCACTCCCATCGTGCTACCCCCAGTGGCAATGAGTCTATTTCCAGGCTGTGGGTGAGCAGGGCTTAAGAACTTGTCCCAGGCTGCCCGCCTCCCAGCCGTGAGATAAAAGGGCTCTGGTTCTTCCCCCACCTGTGGAGTCTGCATGCTGGATTTACGCCCTCCCCTGAGTTCTGGCCAAGAGGCTTCTCACCTGGTTTAAATTGTTACAAAGTTCAGCTGGAGATCTCCTGCTCCCTGTGGTTATCTTCCCGCACTTCTGGCCACCCTCCTGAAAGGATCCCTGTGGTGCCAGGCAGGAATGGCCTGCCTGGGGACCCAGCAAGCTCCCAGGGCCCTTCCCACTGCCTCCTCCACCCCTGCAATTCACTCGGTTCTCTAAGTTGACTCAGTTCCAGGTAAGGTCGGAAACTTCTCCGGCAAACTAGACCTTCGGTTTCCCCACACCCAGTGGGAGTGTGTTCGGGAGCAGAGAATATCCCATTTCCTCTGTAGTTTGGGCACTTACAGTATTTGGGGTGTCTCCCAGGTCCTGCAGGAGGAGTCTAAGCTTCCTTCAGAGGGTCTGTAGGTCATCTTGGGATTCCTGGTTTGTTCTTTCAGTCATTCAGGGCTAAAATTCACGATGCAAGCCTTCACGTGCTGCTCTGTCCGTCCGAGTCAGAGCTGTGATCTACTGCTTCTGGTCCGCCATGATCATTTTTGACTATTTGTTTTTTGATAATAGCTATTCTAACAAGCATGAGGTGATATTCTATTGGGGTTTTAATTTGCATTTCTCTGATGAATGTTGAGCATTTTTTCATATGTCTGTTGGCTATTCATCTCTTTCTTTGAGAAATGTCTGCTCAGATTCTTTGCCCATTTTTAAAGTGGGTTGTTATATTGCTATTGAGTTGCTTGAGTTCCTTATATAGTTTGCATATTATACCTTTATCGGATGTATGGTTTATAAATATTTTCTTCCAATCTCCTGTGGGTTGTCTCTTCACACTGTTAAATTGTTTCCCTTGCTATGCAGAAGCTTTTTAGTTTGATGTAGTTTCATGTGTCAGTTTTTACTTTTATTGCCTGTGGTGCTATTGAAGTCTTATCTCAGAAATAATTTCCCAGACAGTATCATGGAGTTTTCTCCTATGCTTTCTTTTAGTAGCTTTATAGTTTTTGGTCTTATGTTTACATTTCTATTCGTTTTTACTTGATTTTTTAGGTATAATGTGAGATAATGGTGTAATCTCATTCTTTTGCATATGGATATCCAGTTTTCTCAACACCAATTATTAAAGAGATTGTCCTTTCCTCATTGTTTGTTCTTGGAACCTTTGTTGAAAATTAGTTCAGATAATTGCTATTTCTAACACCATTTTGCTAATCAGGAAACATGCTTATTGTCTTATTTATCATTGTACATTGAATGACATATGTCAGGAACATAAATATTTGTTGAATGGCTACAAAGTTGAAACAAATAGAAATTGATAAAGTCAGCTGGCAGGGCTTGGTTATTCATATCCAGAACTGACTTAGAGTAATAGTCAGTTTTCTGTTGGCATAACAGAATTCCTGAGACTGGGTAATTGATAAAGAATAGAAGTTTATTTGGCTCATGGTTCTGCAGGCTGAAATTCCAAGGGCATGGCAGCAGCTCTGGTAAGGGCCTCATGCCACATCATACATGGTGGAGAAGCAGAAAGGGAAATTGGCATGTGCAACAGGAGGAAAACATGAGGGGCGGCCTCACTTTATAATAACCCACTCCAGCCATAACTAATCCAGACCCTTAAGAGTGAGAACTCATTTTCTTGAGAATTAGCCCAGTCTCCTAACAGTGGCATTAATCCCTTCATGAGGATGAAGCCCTTATGACCTAAATACTTCTTAAAGCTCCCACCACTTCTCAACACATTACATTGGGAATCAAATTTCAACATGAGTTTCAGAGGGGAAAAAAGCATATTCAAAGCACAGCAGTAATTTAAAAAATATTATTGAAATGGGAACACAACACTGAAAACTTTTTATAGATCTCACAATGTCTAAGAATGTATACGTGGACTTTCACGGTATAGGACCACTAAATTATATAATCAGTGGTTCTCAACTAGAAGCATGCATTGGAACCAACTGGGGAATTTTAGGAAACTGTAACTGCCTGCTCCCAGATTCACTGAGTTAGAATTCTTTGAGAAGGGTCAAGGCATGTGAGTTTTGAACTCTAGACTGAAACTTCAAACTAAATCTAAAGGTAGAAAAAAAAAAAACTTTACTGCCTTGGGGGTCAGGGTGATCACAACTTGCTAGGCAGACAGTGAATTAGCCATTGAAACCAGTATGGACTTCAGAAGTCATTTGACCAGGGTTCAAATCCTGGCTCTAATGTTATCAACTGAAAGTTTATGTCTTTTGAAATTCATATATTAAAGTCTAATCCCTAATGCTACTTGGAGATGAAGCTTTAAGGAAGTAACGAGACCATGAGAGTGGAGTCCTCATGAATGGGATTAGTGATCACATATAAGGCCAGAGAGCTAGCTTGCTCTTTTCCTACCATGTAAGGATACAACAAAAAGTCAAAAATCTGCAACTCAGAAGAGGGCCCTTACTAGAGAGTAGCTATGCTGGTACCCTGATCTGAGACTTCTAGCCTCCAGAATGGTAAGAAATAAATCTTTGTTGTTTACAAGCCACTCAGTCTGCAGTACTTTGGTGCAGCATTCTGGATGAACTATAACAAGGGTAGAGGAAGGAACCTTATGGTCTTGGGGTCAGGGCAAATATAGCTCATTCCTGCTCTGTGGGGACTAGAGTAGCACATTGGAACCATCGTGGACTTTGGAAGTCATTCAGATCAGGATTCAAATCCAAACTCTAGCTTTGCTTTTGGTGTAAATAACTTAAATTCTCAGAGCCAAAGGTTCCTCAAATGTAGAATGAATATAGAATTTTCTGTTTTATAATGTCATTCTGAAGATTAAAGAAAATTAAATAATGTTTGATAGAGCATCTGGCTCAAAAGTAAGTCCTCAATATATTAAAACTACTCTGAATAGAAAGCTCAAGGGAAAGGAAGGGAATGGAGGGGATAGCTTTTTTGTTTTTTGTTAAATACATTAAAACTAGTCTTTTTTTTTTTTTTTTTTTCTTTGTAGAGACTGGGCTTCACCATGTATGTTGCCCAGGCTAGTCTTGAACTCCTGGGCTCATGCCTTCTGCCTGCCTCGGCTTCCCAAAATGCTGGGATTATAGGCATGAGCCATCGTACATGGCCAAAACCAGTCTTTGGAATCGCTGAAAGAACTCTTTGAGCCAGAATTTGCTACTCTAAGCACACCAGAGCTTTTCACATGTACTAAATACCAATGTGACCCTTGGTATCAAAGTTTTTAGCTGTAGAATCACTTTCTTGTCATGATTAATAAAATCTCAAATCTCACAAGAAGTCAGAAATGATTTCTTTCTAACCTAGAGATTCTTGAGGCTGCTGCGAAGTAGCAGTGACCAGTGTCTCCCACTAAGTTACAAAGGACCAAAGGTGATTTTTGCTACAGTGCAAGGGAATAAATTGCAGCCAACTTTTAATTTGGTCCAAACTGAATACTTTGAGAAAAATTATCAGGTGTTGTTTCATTATCTCACCTCATCCGAATATCCTAGCCAAGGAAAATGGTCACCTACTAAGTAGATTTAAGTGGAGAAACTACTGGAAACTAAGAATAGTTCTCCATCAGATGGATGACCTGGCAGGGATTCTACCCGCAAAGACACGGTCATTTCCAAATCCTGCAGAAAATCTGACATTGTCGGTCTTCACTCTGTAGATGCAAAGGTGATTAGCATACAGTTTGAATCACTTATTCCTTCTATTGTTCACCGGGCACAGTTTAAGTTGAAATAATTTGCATAACTGAATTTTTGCTTCTTTCTTGTTCTGCTGGGAGCTTCTTGTGAGTTACTCTACAGGGTGAATTAACTTAATTCAGTATGTATCAAAAATTAACCGATGTTTGATGAAGTCTGAATCTATTTTGCTGTGTTAAAGATGTGTTTTAAGCTCATCTGTCTTCAAAATGCTCCCAAATGATTCAAATAAATAGCCAACCACTGAGCATGTTACCAAGGCAAGGCTCTACCCAAAGAAAGTATGAATGCCAAATCATATTATAATTTTTCAAGGAAATGGATGATTTTCATTGTTTAAGGTGTTTACTCCTTCTAAGAAGAGGCTAGAGCCTATGCTTTGCTGAGTTTTTCTGTAGCTTCTAGAAAACTGAGGAAATGAATTTGCTAGCAGGAGCGGTGTTCTATATTAGGAAACGTGCACATTGGCAGATGGTCAAGGGAGTGCTACCTGAGTGTAGAGAGCCATTTAGTACTATTCAAATTTAAATCTCTAATTTTAGCTGAACACGAGAGTGGAGCGATAAACCCACTTGTCGCTTTTATGCTTGGCTGAAGTCAGAGGAAATGCAATATTGGTATTATCTACTCTCATAGTTATGGACATGCCTATTTGCAAATGGGTCATTGTTTAAATGCATTTATATAGTAATGAAAGCATAACTTCCAACTGAATAACTTAATAGAGATAATAATACCACGTGTCAAACAACCATGTGGTAGGTGGGATTTGGGAACAGGATAATCAAGGACATTCTTTCACAACATGACATACATCTACATTGGCTACACAAGGCTAGAAGATACATGCAGAACAGTTTTAGGTTTATAAAAATAAATCATCCAGGTTTCTTTCAAACACATTTCTATTAGTTATTCTATAAAAACTTCTGTTGCATGCAATTTTAAAACTGAATACCCATTTACTCTCTCCCTGAACCTAAACTGAAACATTTTCTCTGCTGTTTTTTAGTGATTAGTTTATTAGTGATTCAGTTACTGTATTTAGTATGGTGGGCCAAAGAAATTTAACATGTTAGATTACAACTGGCAGTTTCATTCCTATTTCAGAAATACAAATATTGTTGGAGGTGAAAGGAATCTTAGAAGATGCTGTAGTTCAACTCCTTCATTTGACAGATAAAGAAAAACTAACTTGCTTAAGGTCAAACCACTAACTAATGGCAGAATCAGAAGACAGGTCTGGGTGAGCCCAGATTAATTAGGACAATTAAAATTAACAGCAGAACAAGCCCTATCAATACTTTTCCTGATAATATTTCATTCTATCAATTTTCTTTTTGCTCACTATAAATTTATTGAAAAACAAAATTACAAATAGATCACTGCTGTGTCCATTGCAAAATCGTGTATAATTATATAAAGAAATTAACTAGAATTTCTAAATTAGTAAGGATTTCTGGAGAAACACACAAAAACATTTGTGAAGTCATATGGTTTCCTGATATTGCATTTCATGGACCTCCTAGTAGCTTTTCTTCTGAAGGTCAGCTCAGCACTGCTGAACAACCTCTGCAGGGAACAAGAACGTGTCTGAAAATTAGAAAGTTTGTGTAGCCTTACGGACCCATGATAGGCATAAATTAAGAATTTGGACTTTGAGCTCATTGCCTGCATGTGTGTGCATGTGTGTGTGTTTGCAGGTATTTCTTCTCTCTTCAAGAGTGAATACACTAAATCTCTAACCAAAGCCATGATGATATTCTTGGAATTCTAGCACATATAGATTCAAGTTCCTACGATAACCCTGTACTCCCACCTCCTCCCAATAATACCCTTGATTTAGATTTTCTTCTTTATGTGAATATTCTTATTTTATCCCACACCGAGCACACATTTGGGGTACATGTGTATATCTTTTACTTCATATATGAGTTTTTTTCCCTGTGAGACCAAATGAAGAAGGATTAAAGGCTTTAATTGAAGATGGGAGTTATCTTGGATTCCCCAGATGCTTCTTTCTTTTACTCTTCGTATTTCATCCATCAACAAATCTAACCTTTTATGTCTTCTATATATTTTTATTTTTATTTTTATTTTATTTTACTTTAAGTTCTGGGATACATGTGCAGAATGTGCAAGTTTGTGACATAGGTATACATGTGCCATGGTGGTTTGTTGCACCTATCAACCACTCATCTAGATTTTAAGTCACATATGCATTAGTTATCTGTCTTAATGATCTCCCTCCCCTTGTCCCTCACCCTCCGACAGGCCCCAGTGTTTATGTGTTTTTATTGTTCAGCTCCCACTTATGAGTGAGAACATGCAGTATTTGGTTTTCTGTTCCTGTGTTATTTGCTGAGGATGGTGATTTCCAGCTTCTTCCATGTCCCTGCAAAGGATATGAACTCATTCATTTTTCATTTTTTTTTTTTTTTGTCTCTGTCTCTGTCTCTGTCTCCCAGGCTGGAGTGCAGTGGCCCAATCTCGGCTTACTACAACCTCTGCCTCCAAGGTTCAAGCAATTCTCCTGCCTCAGCCTCCCAAATAGCTGGGACTACAGGCGTCCACCTCCACTCCCGGCTCATTTTTTTGTATTTTTAGTAGAGACGGGGTTTCACCATATTGGCCAGGCTGGTCTCGAACTCCTGACCTTGTGATCTGCCTGCCTCGGCCTCCCAAAGTGCTGGGATTACAGGCTTGAGCCACCGCGCCCGGCTGAACTCATTCATTTTTATGGCTATATAGCATTCCATGGTGTATGTTTGCCACATTTTCTTTATCCAGTCTATCATTGATGGGCATTTGGGTTGGTTCCAAGTCTTTGCTATTGTAAATAGTGCTGCAATAAGCATATGTGTGCCTATGTCTTTCTAGTAGAATGATTTCTAATCCTTTGGGTATATACCCAGTAATGGGATGGCTGGGTCAAATGGTATTTCTAGTTCTAGATCCTTGAGAAATTGCCACACTGTCTTCCACAATGGCTGAACTAATTTACACTCCCACCAACAGTGTAAAAATATTCCTGTTTCTCTACATCCTCTCCAGCATCTGTTGTTTCCTGACTTTTTAATAATCACCATTCTAAGTGGCGTGAGATGGTATCTCATTGTGGTTTTGATTTGCACTTCTATAATGACCAGTGATAATGAGCTTTCTTTCATATGTTTGTTGGCTGCATAAATATCTTCTTTTGAGAAGTGACTGTTCATATCCTTTGCTCACTTTTTGATGGAGTTGTTTGTATTTTTCTTGTAAATTTGTATAAGTCCCTTGTAGATTCTGGATATTAGCCCTTTGTCAGATGGATAGATTGTGAAAGTTTTCTCCCATTCTGTAGGTTGCCCATTCACTCTGATGAGTTTCTTTTGCTGTGCAGAAGTTCTTTAGTTTAATTGGATTCCATTTTGGCTTTTGCTGCAATTGCTCTTGGTGTTTTAGTCATGAAGTCATGAAGTCTTTGCCCATGCCTATGTCCTGAATGGTATTGCCTCAGTTTTCTTCTAGGGTTTTTATGGTTTTAGGTTTCACATTTAAGTCTTTAACCCATCTTGAGTTAATTTTTGTATAAGGTGTAAGGAAGGGGTCCAATTTTCTGCATATGGCTGGCCAGTTTTCCCAGCACCATTTCTTAAATAGGGAATTCTTCTCGCCATTGTTTTTGTCAGTTTTGTGGAAGATCAGATGGTTGTAGACTTGTGGCGTTATTTGTGAGATCTCTATTCTGTTCCCTTGGTCTATATATCTGTTTTGGTACCGGTACCATGCTGTTTTGGTTACTGTAGCCTTGTAGTATAGTTTGAAGTCAGGTAGCATGATGCCTCCAGCTTTGTTCTTTTTGCTTAGGATTGTCTTGGCTATACGGGCTTTTTTTTTTGGTTCCATATGAAATTTAAAGTATATAGTAAGCATCATTCTAAAATAAGAGTTTGTAAACTCTAACCTATGGATCAGATCTGGTCCATTGCTTATTTTTCTTTTTAATAACAGCTTTATTGAGATAAAACGTGTATCATGAATTTTATCCTATCAAGTACAAGGAAAATGTTTTCATATATTGAGAGTTGTGCAAACATAACCACTTGTCTAATTTTAGGGCATTTCTATTGCCCCCTAAAGAAAATCCATTTCTCAGCCGGGCGCAGTGGCTCACACCTGTAATCCCAGCACTTTGAGAGGCCAAGGCAGGCAGATCACAAGGTCAGGATATCAAGACCATCCTGTATAACATGGTGAAACCCCGTTTCTACTAAAAATACAAAAAATTAGCCAGGCGTGGTGGCAGGTGCCTGTAGTCCTAGCTACTTGAGAGGCTGAGGCAGAAGAAGGGCATGAACCTGGGAGGCGGAGCTTGTAGTGAGCCGAGATCGCACCACTGCACTGCAGCCTGGGTGACAGAGTGAGACTCTGTCTCAAAAAACAAAAGAAAATCCATTTCTCATCATTCCATTGCCCTCTCCCTGAGACCCTCCACTTTCTGTCCCTATGAATTTGTCTATTCTGGATATTTTATATAAATGTATTTATACATGTGGTCTTTTGTGACTGGATTCTTTCATGTAATAATATTTTCAAGGTTCATTCATGTTGTAGTATGTATCAGTGCTTCATTCCTTTTTACACTTTTTCTTGACTCAATTCTGTTAGTTTATATCTTTCTATAAATGTCTCTGTTTTACCCAGGTTGTCTGGTTTGTTGGATACAATTTTTTACTGTGTTCTCTTTTAATCCTTTTTATTTCTGCAAGACATGTAATGATGTCTCACTTTTGTTGTTCATTTTTGCAACTTGAATCTTCTTTCTCTTTTTTTGGTCAGTCTAATTAAAGTTGTTGACCTTTTTAAAGAAATAACTTCTGACTTTGTTGATTTTCTCTATTTTTCTTTCTTTCTCTTTTTTTTTGAGATGGAGTCTCGCTCAGTTGCCCAGGCTGGAGTGTAGTGGCGCGATCTCGGCTCACTGCAAGCTCTGCCTCCCGGGTTCCCGCCATTCTCCCGCCTCAGCCTCCCGAGTAGCTGGGACTACAGGCACCCGCCGCCGCGCCTGGCTAATTTTTTTGTATTTTTAGTAGAGACAGGGTTTCACCTTGTTTGCCAGGATGGTCTGGATCTCCTGACCTCGTGATCCGCCCATCTCGGCCTCCCAAAGTGCTGGGATTACAGGCTTGAGCCACCGCGCCCGGCCCTGATTTTCTCTATTTTTCTATTCTCAATTTCAGTTATTTTTCTCTAACCTTTATTTTTTCTTTATTCTGCTTTCTTTGAGTTTAGTTTGTTCTTTTATTTTTATCATATTTTAAGATGGAATGTTAGGGTATTGATTTTAAATCTCTCATTTTATATTAATGTTTATAAATCTCTCAAAATATCTGGAATACAGAAAAAGCAATGCTAAGAGTGAAGTTTCTAGAGAGAAATGCCTGTATCAAAAAGACAGAAAGATCACAAATTGACAACCTAATATCATATCTTAAGGAACTAGAAAAACAAGAAGAAACCAAACCCAAAGCTATCAGAAGAAAAAAAAAAGATCAGACCAGAACTAAATAAAATTTAAAAAAATGAATACAAAGGATGAATGAAACCAAAAGTTGGCTCTTTGAAAAGATAACCAAATTGATAGACCACTAGCTAGATTAACCCCAAAAAGAGAAAGTTTCAAATAAAACTCAATCAGAAATGAATATGGAAACATTACCGCTGATACCACAGAAATACAAAAGATTGTCCAAGATTACTAAGAACATCTCTGTGCACACAAACTGGAAAATCTAGAGGAAATTGATAAATTCCTGGAAAGATACAATCCTCCAAGCTTTAATCAGGAAGAAATAAGAATCTTAGATCATTAATGAGTAATGAGATTGAATCAGTAATAAAATCTTCCAACAACAACAACAAAAAGCCAGGATCCACAGCCAAATTCTATCAGATGTTCAAAGGACAACTTACACCAATCCTACTGAAAGTATTACAAAAGATTGAAAAGGAAGGAGTCCTCGCTATTTCATTCTATGAAGCCAGTATCATTCTGATACCAAAGCCAGGAAAGGACACAACAAAGAAAGAAAGTACAGACCAATATTCCTGATGAAGATAGATGTAAAAATCCTCAACATAATACTAGCAATCCAAATCCAACACCATATCAAAATGATAATTCAACACAATCAAGTGTGTTTCCTCAAGGAATGCAGAGATGTTTCAACTTATGCACATTAATAAATATGAATGTGATTGCCACATAAACGGTATTAAAAACAAAAACGATATGATCATTTCAATATATGTAGAAAGAAACATTTGATAAAATACAGCATATTTTCATATAAAATATGAAACCTTAACAAACTAGGCATAGAAGGAATATACCTTAAAATGATAAATGCCATATAAGACAAACCCATAACAAACATAATACTGAATAGAGAAAAGTTGAAAGCATTCCCCCTCAGAGCTAGAACAGACAAGGATGCCCACTTTCACTATTTCTTTTCAGAAGTAGTGAACTGTGAGAACTGGACATCCTAGCCAGAATAATAAGGCAAGGGAAAGAAAGAAAGGGCATCCAATTTGGAAAAGAGGAAGTCAAACTGTCTCTGTTTGCTGATGATATAATTTTATACCTAGAAAACCCGAAAGTCTCCTCCAAAAGACTCCTAGATTTGATTAATGAATTTAGTGAAGTCTCAGGTTACAAAATCAACATACAAAAATCAGTAGCATTGCTATACACCAATAACAGTCAAGCTGAGAATCAAATCAAGAACTCAATCCTATTTTCAATGGCTACAAAATATTAATCTCTAGGAATATACGTAACCCAAGTGATGATGAATCTCTACAAGGAGAGCTAAAAAAAAACACTGCTGAAATAAGTCACAGTTGAAACAAATGAATGAAAAAAAATTTCATGTTTATGGATAGCAACAATCAATATTGTGAAAATGATTGTACTGCTCAAAACAAGCTACAGATTCCATACAATTCCTATCAAAATAGCAATGTCATTTTTCAAGGAATTAGGGAAAAAATCCTAAAGTTCATCTGAAAGCAAAATGGAGCCCAAATCGCCAAATAAATCTTAAACAAAAAGAGCAAAGCCAGAGGCATCACACTACCTAACTTCAAATTATACTAGAAGGCTATGTTAACCAAAACAGTATGGCACAGGTATAAAAGTACACACATAGACCAGTGGAAACAGAATAGAGAACCTAGAAATAAAGTCTACAACCAACTGATCTTTGACAAAGCACACAAAAACACATACTGGAGAAGGAACACTCTATTCCACAAATGGTGTTCATGAAAAAGAATGAAACTTGATCTCTCTCTCTCATCATAGACAAAAATTAACACAAGATAGATTAAAATCTTAAATGTAAGACCTGAATCCATGAAAATTCTTAAAGAAAGGTTAGGAAAAACTCTTCTAGACATTGGCCTAGACAAAGAATTTATGACTAAGAGCCCAAAAGCAAATGCAACAAAAAGAAAAATAAACAAATGGGACTTAATTAAACTAAAACTTTTCTGCACAGCAAAATAATCCATAGAGTAAACAGACAACCTAAAGAATGAAAGAAAATATTCAAAACCATGTTCCTGGCAAAGGACTGACATCCAGAATTTGTGAGGGAACTAAAACAAATCAGGAAGAAAGAAACAAGTCCCATTATATATTAGGCAAATGACATGAACAGATATCTCTCAAAAGAAGATATACAAATGGCCAACAAACATATACAAAAATCTTCAACATCACTAATCATAAGGAAAATGCAAATTAAAACCACAATGAGATGCCACTTTACCCAAGTCAGAATGCCATTCTTAAAAAGTCAAAAACCTATAGATGTTGGTGAGGATGTGGTGAAAAAAGAATGCTTATAACACAATTGGTGGGAATGTAAATTAGCACAGCCTCTATGGAAAACATTATGGAGATTTCTCAAAGAACTAAAAATAGATCTACTATTTGATCCAGCAGTTCCTCTATTGGGTATTTACCCAAGGAAAATAAGTTATATAAAAAAGCATCTGCACTTATATGTTTATTGCAGCACAGTTCACAATTGCAAAGATGTGGAATCAACCTAAGTGCTCTGTAGCCAATGAGAGGATTACAAAAAATGTTGTGGGTGTATGTGTATATATGTGTATGTGTGTGTGTATTCACATATATATGTACATATATTTGTGTATGTATACACATGTATAATCAATTGTAAGTAAAATCCACTTGTACTCGTAAAGCTATTGAAATAAACATTTTTAAAAATTAGATAAATACAACTATAAATTTATCTCTAAGCACTGCTTTAGCTGAATTTCATAAGTTTTGGTATATTGTGTTTTTGTTTTCATTCATCTCAAAATGTTTTATAATTTTTTGTGTGATTTCTTCTTTGACCAATGGTTATTTAAGACTGTATTGTTCAATTTTCACATATTTATGAATTTCTCAATTTTTTTTTCCAATTATTGATTGCTAACTTAACTCTGTTAGGGTAAGAGAACATACTTTGCATAATTTCATCTTTTTAAATTTATTGAGGTTTGTTTTACACCCTAACATATGGTCTACCTGTAGAATGTTTTATATGCACTTGAGAAGACTGTGTATTCTGCAATTGTTGACTGAACTGTTTAATAGATGTCTGCTAGGTCTAGTTGGTTTATCACATTGTTCAAGTCTTTTATACTCCTGTTGATAATTTACCTAGTTGTTCAATCTATTGTTAAAAGCAGAGCATTAAAGTCTCCAAATATTGTTGAGTTTTCTATTTCTCTCTTCCTTCAGGCTTTTTTGTTAGGTGAATATATGTTTATAATTATTATAGCTTTCTGATTGGGTGATCCTTTTGTCCTAAAATGTTCTTCTTTGTGTCTAGAAATAATTTTAACCTCAAAGTCTGTTTTGTCTGATATTAGTATAGAAACTTCAGCTCTTTTTGCTTATTATTTGAATGATATTCTTTTAATTTCAATGTAGTTGTGTCTTTGAATCTAAAGTATATCTCTGGTAGACAACAAATAGTTGGATTATGTTTTTGTATTCATTTTAACAAACTCTGTCTTTTGATTCAAGTGCTTATTTAAATTTCGTGTAGTTAGTGCTAAGGTAGCATTTACATCAGCCATTTTGCTATTTCTTTAAAATATGATTGAATTTGCCCCATTTCCTGTGCCCAGACCCTCTGTTCAAAAGATGAAGAATCACTTATGCCAAAATTCTATGGTTTCAATAAATGCTACTAATAAATAACTGCTTGGTCAAAAGAGTGTTGTATGGGGTTCAGTCCTCTGACCTCCTCTGCCATGCGTGTTTTTTTTTTTTTTTTTTTTTTTTTTTTTTTTTTTTTGAGTGGGATGTCAAGCTGCTCTCTTTATCTGGAGTGATATAATGAGAGCTGATAAGCCCCTAAGTGTCCCGTCTCCCTTATCCTAAATTTGTGGTGCTAAGTAGATTGCAAAGAAATTAGGACAAAGTTAAATACATGGGAAAAGGTGCTTGAGGAGAAATTGACTTTCTTACTCTCATATCACACTGTATACTTACGTATACAGGAGGGTTAGGTTGGTATTTTAATGGGTATGTAGCCTTTTGAGATGCTGATAAAAGAATCTGTAATATGGCCTCTCATTATTTTGTGCAGCCTTGGCACTGAACTTGGCAATTCAGATCCTAGAGCCTGTCCTTCCTGGATAAAAATGGAAATAATATAAATTAACCCTTTCCTCCTCTAGAGGAAAATTGAAAGGCTCAGGGTCAAGAGATCTTCAAATTAATAAAGGCTTCTCCCTAGCCACCTGCTATTCTACGTCTCTTTAAAGAAACAGCTGCAATTTTTAGGACAAATTCATGAGATTAGCATAGCATCCTTTTGGATTTTCTTTTAAGATAGATGCACTTTGGGAGGCCGAGACGGGCAGATCACGAGGTCAGGAGATCGAGACCATCCTGGCGAACACGGTGAAACCCTGTCTCTACTAAAAAATACAAAAAACTAGCCGGCGAGGTGCCGGCCCCCGGAAGCCCAGCTACTCCGGAGGCTGAGGCAGGAGAATGGCGTGAACCCGGGAGGCGGAGCTTGCAGTGAGCTGAGATCCGGCCACTGCACTCCAGCCTGGGCGACAGAGCCAGACTCCGTCTCAAAAAAAAAAAAGATGAATAGTTTATAAACATAATTTTATCAAGTTGCTTAATTTCCACTTATTTTAAAATCAAATTTTCTAAAATTATATAATATTTCGAGCAGAATTCTTTATGTTTGAAATGATAATGAAACTGCTCTTGGGGATAAGGATTAAGGAAATGCTTTTTTGATTCATAGTAGAAACTAATAGGAATTGGGGATTTTAAAATTCTTTCTCATTGTTAATGGTGAGTCTAGGTGAAGCAGGTCAGACCCAGTTAAATTTAGACCCAACTCTCTAATTTCTGTAAAACAGGATTAAAAGTTAGAATAATCTTATGTCTGGAACATCCTGAATATTTTTATCTCTTTTTATAGGAAGATTGGGTATATTTGATTGACTGATTTTTTCTTTGTGTGGCTCAAGGCATAAAACAAAGAAATTTAAACAGTAAACAATCTATTTTTAGTTTATTAAGATCCAGAAACAAGACAGAGAACCAAGAGAAGAAGCGAAAAAATCTAATAAGAAAAGTGAACACAGTCAGTTACAATATTTTTGTATTCTTTCCCATGAAAGATAATTACATGGTGAATTTCTCAAGTCCAGAGTTCACATTGTACCTGTGGTGTACAAATTCCATTAATGCTCTCTCTGTCTCTAGCTGTAATCTACAAATATTGGAACATGAAAACTTCAGGTAATCTGAATAGTTGAACTCACTAATCCATGGCATTTCATTTTTCATATAAGGTAAGGAGAAGAGATTTTCACTTGCACAGACCAGATATCTTAGTCAACTTGGGCTGCTTTAACAAAAATACCATAGAATGGGTGGCTTAAACAAAAACATGTATTTCTCCAGTCCTAGAGTCCAGGAAGTCCAAGATCTAGGTGCCAGCAGATCGGTGTCTGGATCTGGTTTGCAGATGGCTATCTTCTCCTTGTGTTTTCACCTGGCAGAGAGCAGAGAGAGTGAGGGCAAGTTCTCATGTCTCT
Organism: Colobus angolensis palliatus; assembly: GCF_000951035.1. Lineage (NCBI taxonomy): Eukaryota > Metazoa > Chordata > Mammalia > Primates > Cercopithecidae > Colobus > Colobus angolensis. The sequence goes on from NW_012114555.1 coordinate 6,771,980, forward strand.
TCCTATAAGGGCGCTAATCCTAATCACCAGGGATCTACCCTCTTGACCTAATTACCTCCCCAAAGCCCCACCTCCTAATATCATTGCATTGGGGATTAGGATATCAACATATGAGGTTTGGGGGCAAAACTCATAAGTAGTCTGTAGGACAGGTGCTCATAAAGTGTGATAGGTACTTTAGATCATTCCAGAGCTGTGTCTAAAACTCGTAAGTGCCTGGACATGAAGAAGTGTTGAAGGGAGTCTATTTGCATAAGAGGTGGAAACACCTCCCTATGAGGAATTCTAATGAGGAAAAGAAGAAATGAGAAATGATAGCTTGATTCAAGAATAATGCCACAGAATCAGAGAGGAAGGAGATTTTGGAGTACAATGTCCTTTTCTCAAATATTCTCCCAGTCCAGTGCCATGGACTCCTGTCGGAGTGTTCTATGAAAAGGTTGTAAGAGTGAGCCAGAAGAGCCAGTTCATCAAAATTCCACTAAGAAGTAAGAGTTCCACAGCCCAGTGCTGAGACCCAAGAGCAGAGTGTAAACCTAAGGTGACGAGAGCATGTCTTCACTTCACTGTGGAAGTGAAGGCAGTCAGAACTCTCAGCTAAGACTGATATCTTGGAATAATGATGTATACCAGGTTAAAGAAAATAAAAAGAGACTAATTTCCAAACAACACACACATGCAAAATAGCTGGACTGGTGATAAGGAAGTAAAAGCAGGAACCAAAGAGTAGAAATTGTAAATTAGCATCTCTCACATTTGTCTTTGTCAACCGTAGTTCTCATAAAGAGGTGTCCTTAATTATGGTGACAGCTTTCTGAGGTCTTGAAGATGACTAGAGAAAGGAAAAGCAAGAATAATGATGGTACAGGCCACCCCATTTCCTGAAAGGGAAGCACAGTGATGAACTCTTAACTCCTCTGAAAACTTCTAGGAGTCTACAGGGATTTTGAAAGGGAGCTGGAGGTCTGATAATGCTGTGTAGGTACAGTCAGAGAACACAGTGTGGAATTCTGAATGCAACCCTTACTTTATTGATAGTATGATGAGGCCACGGGAAACTATAGAACTTAAGGAAAAATATTCTTAAGTCGTCAGGAAGATTAAGTTTAAGAAGGAATAAGAACTTGAAAGAATCTTTATTTTTATATTTAGAGATCACTTTCACTTATGTTTTGATGCATCCTTCATGACACGCTGATTTTGAAGGGCTTATCTTCATTGCATAAGTACAGGAAATAGCCCCAGTTTCCCTGAGTTTCCAAGGTTTTAAGGCTGATGAGTGGGAGAGTGCAGTTTAGTCCTCAGAGCTAATGAGTTAGTCTCTAAGAAGTATTGCTCCAATGAGGCTTTAAGGTCCTAAATGCCATCTCATTTGCAAGACCTCAGGAACCACTTGTGAAACAGGCACTTCATGGTTAGGGATGACTTTCAAAAATTGAGAGAGAAAATGAGTAATTGCAAAATAAAATTCTACATTTATTAAGTTGGGCACAATATGCTTTATAGAGAATAACCAGAAGCAGGTTGGAGCAGAATTGGTGGTATGGCTGTAATGTGGCGGCCCCCTGAGCACAGGTAAGATGGGGCATTGCTTGGAATAGCCTGAATCGAACATCCTCTCTTAGAAACGGGATCCTTGCTCCAGGCATTTGTGTGCTTTCTGGAGCCATCACAATAACACAGAGATTGAGATATTCAAAATAATTATCAGGTCAGTATTTTCTTGTTTATGCTTTTGTTTTGGCAGCTAGCTCGGAGGAAAGCTATCCAGTACCACATAGGCTGTCCAATGTCTCAGGAGTCCTTCAACACCCTGTAAATCTCCCAGCCCCTTTCCATCTTTTGATGACATAATGAACCATGCCAAATCCCACTTAATTCAAACACCAACAAAATCCCATGATACAGGCTTATGCAATTAAATTTTTGAGAATGCTTTACTATGCAATTCTCAAACATAAACATAGGTAGAAAAAAATAGTATAATGACCCTCTGTGTATGTATTACTCACCTTCAACAATTATTTACACAAAGTCAGGGTTAATTTCAAATGATTATTTAAAAATATATACTCTGGCATAGACTGTTAGCTCTAACCTAAATGTGTTCATCTCTTCTTTCATAATAGTGGAAGCCATTAGTTATAGCTCCTCAGAATAGCGACTGCATTTTCCATCCTAACTTGTGGGTAGGTCTGACCATGTGGTTCAGTTCTGGCTAAGGGGGTGTGAGCAACAGTGATGACTGTAACTTCTTCATGTGCCCTGTAAGGTAAGGGGTGTGGCATTTCTTTCTCTCTTTACCCTCTACTGCTCTGTTTTTCAGATAAGGAAGTAAACTGCTTTGGACCAGAGACAAAGACCCTACTTTAATGATGGTAGAGCCACAAAGCAGAGTGTCCAGGCCTCTGAAGACTTGACAGAGTAGAACTGCTATACAAGTTAGACTATTATGTGAGAGAGAAATAAACATCTATCCAGTTTATGATGTGTGGTCCTCTAATGTAAATCAGTTTACTTGAGTTTGTGTTACTAGCACAAAACCAACATTCTAACAATCTTTATAAATGATTGTATAATGTTTGATGAATAGAAATTTGAGCCTGTATATTAACAGCACTTCTGTTATTTGATGATATATTACATGTTAGCTCAGCACTTACATTACAATTTCTCTGGTTCTCACTCAACAAATATTTCCTGAGTGGCTACTATATGCCAGGCACTGTTCCCAACAACTGGAATTGTGTCTGGCATATAGTAGCCACTCAGGAAATATAAAAATAAGCTTTCTGTCCCCATAAAACTTATGTCATGTTATGGGATGAATGCTTACATCCTATTGTATTAGTCTGTTCTCATGTTGCTAATAAAGACATACCCAATACTGGGTATTTTATAAAGGAAAGAGTTTTAATTGACTCACAGTTCCACATGGTTGGAGAGGCCTCACAATCGTGATGGAAGGTGAACAAGGAGCAAAATCATGTCTTACATGGCAGCAGGCAAGAGAATATGTGCAGGGGAACTCCTGTTTATAAAACCATCAAATTTTGTGAGACTTATTCACTACCACAAGAACAGAATGGGAGAAACCACCCTCATGATTCAATTACCTCCCACCAGTTTCCTCCCATGACATATGGTGACTATTACAATTCAAGGTGAGATTTGGGTAGGGACATAGAGCCAAACCGTATCACCTCTTAAAATTCATATGTTGAAGTCCTAATCCCCAGTGTGATGGTATTTGGAGGTGAGATCTTGGGAGTTAATTATCTTTACATTAGGTCATGAAGGTAGCATCCTCATAAAGGGATTAGTACCCTTATCGGAAGAGGAAGACAGAGATCTCTGTCCCTTCAGGAGTAAGCATTGAAGAAAGACTATGTGAGGACACAATTAGAAGGCAGCCATCTGCAAGCAAGGAAGACAGCCGTCACCAGCTCCCAAATCTACAGGTCCATTAATTTGGAATTCTCAGCCTCCAGAACTGTGAGAAATACATTTCTGTTGTTTGAGCCACCCAGTCTGTGATATTTTGTAACAGCAGCCCAAGCTAAGACACATTCTAATAGATTTTTGCTTTCTGCTTCAACTTTTTACTATGAGCTCATTTATTCATTCATTCAACAAATACGTATGGACTAGCCAAAATTGCCAGTCTCTATTCTAGGTGCTTGGCATGCAGTAGTGAAGAAAAGAGTCAAAATCTCTCTGTTCCTAGGACTTACATTCTAGAGGGGGAGATGGACAGATAAGCAAGATCAATAAGTATTATTAAAATATGTACTGTAACAAATAGTGATACATGCTAAGGAGTAAAGTAAAGCAGGAAAGGGTGGTGAGAAATAGAAGAGATGAAGTTTTATATTTTAGATGGGGCCATCAGAGATCCCTTCATTCTATTTGAACAGAGACATGAAGGAACGATGGAGCAAGCTGTGCCGACAGTCAGGGTGGAAGCAGTCCAGGCAGAAGGAATTCCATGTGCAAAACCCAGAGGTGGTACTATTTTCTGGAAACTGCAATGAGGCCCATGTGGCTAGAGTTGAGTGAACCAGAAGGATACCAGTAGGAAAGACAGTCTTATCCTTTAGGGGTTTTTTAGGGCCCAGATGGCTCAAAAGCTGACATATCTTGCGTCATTAAAAACTAGGCATCTTTGCCTCACCCTGACAGTGTTTCCTTTTTTTAAATTATCCCTGTTACAAATATTATCCCTGCAAACAACCATTGGCATAGTCCTATGGGCAAGTACACATTGTTGTCTCAGTAGAATGGCATGGCTGGATTGTTGACACAGGGGCAACATCACATATATGATCTAATGGGGTGAGTCTGAAGCCAGTCAAATGAATAGTAGTGAAGAGAGGAAACCCACAGGAGGAAGCAGGCAGTGAAGGATCATGGGGTGGAAGCTTTGGATGCTGGCGGTGAAGAAGAGAAGGGGCCAGCAGCCTCTTTCTAGCACCAGCTATTTGTGATGAGTGGCAGGTGTTGATCAGAGCAATGCTAATATATAGAAAGTGGGGGAGAGCTTCAAGGATGTAAATATAGGAAGTTTTGGGGGAAAATGTTCAGGTTATGACTCATGGAGGGAGAGAGATAAAACAGGTTAGCTTAAATAGTGTGCATACTTTTAACCAAACAGGTAAGAGTCACAGAGGGCACAGAAAAAAATAGGACCAAAGTGAGTTAGTCTTCTCACTGTGTCCTCACATGGCCTTTCCTCAGTGCTTATGCCACCCTTGTTGCCCTGATTTTCAGAGGTATCATATTATTATAAAAACATTATAAGAGGAAAACCAGTTCCTACTGAAGTAAAGAATAGAGATGGGGGCCACATGTGGTTTCTCTAGTTCCCCCCCTGAGGGAAGATCTGGAGGGGAGTTTGAGAGGAATTTCTCACCATTAGCAAAAAGGGAAGGATTTGACTTAGTATAAAAAGACATACTTGATCCTGAGTTCTGGAGAGAGTGTCCACGTATAGCTGACATTTCTCTTTTGATGCTGACCTTAGATTGGAGTCATTGCAGGAAATAAATAGTGCAGTGTCATATCCATGTTCTAGTGTATGGTTCACATGGATAATGCTGCTTGGGAGGAACCCAGAATACTGAACTATAAAAGGTGCATCTGCACTCTCTTGGCAGCTAGGATTGTTCTCCAGGCCCTGACAGATTGGGCCTGCCCAGAGGGAACAATAGGACAGGGAAGCAACTGTGTAGCATAAGGGCTGCTTTTGATCAAACAAATGGGTGATAGCAAATAGGTGATGAAAAATAGGAAACATCTCAGTTTCTTCTGTAAATCTTGTGTTGCACCTTGTTCCTTACTATAGTGCTATTTGAGTTGAAGGCTGAGATGGTGTCAAACTCAACAGAATGGAGTAGTAAATATGGTTGATTTGCCATATGTGCTGTGAGCAACATAGGAGAGGGTGATGGTCTGTGTGTTACACATTTGCTATCTCTGTAATAAATCATTGCTTTGATAAATAATATGACAAGTATTTCTGATACATTTTTCTTTTATAATAGAATATATTTTAAATTTCGGAACAGTGGAATTCTGTGTCCAAAGAGAGACTGGAGGTACCTAGGTCAAAATGTATGTATAACAGCAATTTAGATTTTGTAAGAATATAGCAAGAAAATTGCCCTGAGTTGGGCAGTATCAGTGGAAAAGACACAAACTGTTTTTTTTCTATTGTCTTACTTGATAGCAATCAACATAGACTACTTCTGTGACCACATGTGTGTGGGTTTTTCCCCACATCTCAAGCAAGCAATCAATCAGCTGCACAGCAGACACCAGCTGGGTGTGTTCTAATTCATTTCTGACACTATTTACCTGGAGATAGCATCAGATCTCACAGGTTGAGAGCTCATTCTCAAGAGTACACCCCTTCCTTCTGCTGTCAAGCCTGAGCCCCAGGTTGTTTGATCTGTGCTTCTGACTGACTGGCTATAAATCAGTGTTCACATGACCCTTTCCTGGGGTTTGATTAATTTGTTAGAGTGGCTCGCAGGACTCAGAGAAACACTCACATGTACCAGCTTATTACAAAGAATATTACAAAGGATACAGATGATGGGATACCTGGAGCAAGGTATTGTGGGGGCAGTGGGGCTTCCACACTCTCCCAGGTGTTCCACCCTCCAGGAACCTCCCTGTGTTCAGTTATCCCAGAAGCTTTCTGTCCCATGTCCTTTTGCATTGGATAGGCATGATTGAAGCATGGGCAACTGTGTAGAAATGTGATTGGACAAGGAGGGTACGATAGACACAGAAAACCAACAAGATCTGTTCAGATTCTTCTTGGCCTCTCCATGCAGCATTCCTTCCTCCAGAGTATGGGGCAGGGCCTCTTCTGAACTGAGGGCCTTATGATCCATAATCAGACAAAGTAGTTCAGAAAATTTCCTTATGGCAAGCTCCAAGCCAAAAAGGCGAGATAATATTTCTCCCCATCTTGGTGAGGGGGAAAAAAAAAACAGTAGGTGAAAAGAAGCCAGAGAAGTTCAGAAAAAAAAGATTCTGTTTTCTGAGACCTGCTTCTTGAGGCCCAAATTGCCCTAACATTATAAGAAAGACTGTAACAAAGGCTATGGGAGTTATGAGCCAGGAACCCTGGACAAAAGCAAATATATTATATGTGTGTGTGTGTGTGTGTGTGTGTGTGTATGTGTGTGTGTGTATATAGTCAATACAGGCAAGCTGAGGCTATTTTATTGAGATGACACAATGGTCTCATGATTAATCTGAGTGTAAAGATAAAATAATTGGCTCTGGGAAATCATGTTTATTCTGTCCTTGTAGAAATTAAAGTCGAAGCGTCATGTGAAGGGAAGTATAGAAGGGATTCCAGCCATATTTGGACTTCAAATGCAGGTAAGTGCCTAGTTCAATGGTCTCTTTAAAATGTAAGCCTACTACTTGGTTTTTATTCACTCTCATTTATTTTAGTATCTTGATTTTCTTGATGTCATGGTCACATAGGCAGAAAGTCATTGTGGATGGTACTCATTTTTAGTGGTTCAATAGAGCCTGAATTGATAAAAATTTGGCTCAACTTAGAGAAAACTTATAATATTAAAATAGGTGAAATGAATATAAGAAATAGTGAAAATGGTACATGATCATTCCTCATGATCATTCCTATAATATTTAAGCAGAAATAGAACCTTCCATGGTTGCATTAACCTTGCAAATGGGGGACCCTTGGTATTGTACATCTGCTGGTCTCTAAGTCCTTTGATTGATGCTGTGATTCAATAAGGACTAAAAAATGTTCATTGGTGATGGTGAATATGATTCATATAATATTGGAGACTGTATTAAGTGTCAGTCATATATTACATAAGATATCCTGCTGCTTCCATAGGAAAAGTCTAGTTTTATTGCAACTTACTTTCCAGTCAAACCTCAGGTAGCTTTTGATCTGAGGAAACCCTCCTTATGTAATTGCCTCTGTTTCTATAATGTCGGATTTAACACCTTCTCATCTGATTTTTCACGTGCTATAAAAATCTAGCCATCACTGAGGACTTCCTGTGTGCTAGGCATTGTTCTAGACATGTGGCATTCATTTTTACATGTATTATTAATTGCATTTATTGTTAATCCTCAAGACAACCTTAAGAAGGTAATATTGTTATCTCCATTTCATGAATACAGAAATTGAGACGCATGGAATTTAAATAACTTACCTAAGGTCACATAGCTAGTAGTTGTTGGATCTGGGGTATGTATTCAGCAGTACTACCTTTGTGCCTTTAAGCAAGTTATTTTCACTTTATGAGCCTCTGTTTTTTCATCTGAAGAAATGAGATATTGAAAATATTGGGTGGTCATTTTCCTTGAGAACTGGAATAAGACAAGGATGCTCACTCTCACCACTCCTTTTCAACTTAGTACTGGAGGTCTTAGCCAGAGAAATCAGGCAGGAGGAAGAAATAAAAGGTACCCAAACCGGAAAAATCAAACTATCTTCACTGATGACATAATTCTATACCTAGGAAACCCCAAACGCTCCATCAAAAGGCTTCTTTAAATGATAAATGATTTAAGCAACCTTATAGGATACAAAATTAATGTACAAAAATAAGTCGCATTTATACACACCAATAATGCCCAGGTTGAGAATCAAGACAAGAACACCATGTCATGTACAATAGCCACAAAGAAAATGAAATACCTAGGAATATAGCCAACCAAGGATGTGAAATATCTCAACAAAGAGAACTACATTAAACAAAATGAAATAAATCAGAGATTACACAAATAAATGGAAAAATATTCCATGCTCATTGATTGGAAGAGTCAATATTGTTAGAATGGTCATACTGTCCAAAGAAATTTACAGATTCACTGCCATTTCTATCAAACTACCAAGATTATCCTTCACAGAATTAGAAAACACTATTCTAAAATGCATATGGAGCCAAAAAAGAAAAAGACCCTCAAATATCTAAAGCAATTCTAAGCAAAAAGAACAAAGCTGGAGGCATCACACTACCTGACTTCAAACTATACTATAAGGCTGCAGTAACAAAAACAGCATAGTACTGGTATAAGAACAGACACATATACCAATGGAGCAGAATAGTAAACTCAAAGCCTCACACAACCACTGTCATCATTGATAAGGCCAACAAAAATAAGCAAGGGAAAGGACTCCCCATTCAACAGATGGTGCTGGGTTAACTGGCTAGACATATGCAGAAGAATAAAACTAGACCTTTACCTTTCATCATATACAAAAGTAAAATCAAGATGGATTTAAATGTAAGAACTTTAACTATAAAACTATTAGAAAAAAATCTAGGAACTAGTCTTCTTGACATAAACCTTGCCAAGAATTTTTGGCTAAATCTCCAAAGGCGATTGCAACAAAACCAAAAATTAACGAGTGGGATCTAATTAAACTAAGGAGCTTCTGCACAGAAAAAGAAATGATCAGCAGACTAAATACACAACCTAAAGAATGGCAGAAAATATTCACAAACTATGCATTCAACAAAGGTTTAATATCCAGCTTCCATAAGGAGCTTAAATAAATTAACAAGTGAAAAGCAGGCAACCACATTAAAAAGTAGATATGATTCAAAAGAAAACGTACATGTGGTCAACAAGCATATGAAAAAATATCACCAGTCATTAGAGAAATGCAAATTAAAACCACAATAAAGTACTATCTCATATCAATAAGAATGGCTGTTACTAAAAAGTCAAGAAATAGCAGATGCTGGCAAGGGTGAAGCAAAAAGAGAACGCTCATCCACTGCTGGTGGGAATGGAAATTAGGTCAGCTATTGTGGAAAGCAGCTTGGCGATTTTTTTGAAGAGCTTAAAAGAGAATTACCGTTCGACCCAGCAATCCCATAATTGGGTATATACCCAAAGGATATAGATCATCCTGTCATAAAGACATATGCATGAGTATGTTCATCACAGCACTGTTCACAATAGCAAAGACATGGAATCAACCTGGGTGCCTCTCAATGGTGGATTGAATAAGGAAAATGCAGTACATATATACCATGGAATACTACACAGCCATAAAAAAAGAATGAAATCATGTTATTTGTAGCAGCATGGGTGAAGCTAGAGGCCATAATCATAAGCAAATTAACACAGGAACAGAAAACCAAATATTGCGTGTTCTTACTTTTTAGTGGGAGTTAAAGACTGAGCACCCATGGATATAAACATGGGAGCAATAGACACTGCAGATTACTAGAGGTCAGAAGGAGGGAGTGGGGCATGGTCACAAAACTACTTATTGGGTATTATACTCACTACCTGAGTACAATATACCCATGTAACAAACCTGCACATATACCCTCTGTATCTAAAATAAAAGCTGACAAAAACATATATAAATCATGTGTCCAGCTCAATGAATTTCCACAAAGTGAACACACCAGGTAAAAAAACAGAACACAACCATAATCTCAGGAAGTCTCCCATGGTTCCCTGTAGCCACAAGAGTTATCACTATGCTAATTTCTAATTAGCTTTTCTAATTGTCAATTAGCTTTTTCTATTTTTGAACTTTATAGCAAAAGAATTATTTTGTCTACTAAAAAAATTGGATTGTTTTAAAGCTTAAAGAAGATTATATCTGTAAAGGGTTTAAAATGTGCAAGTGAGCATCACACAATAATTTTAAGTTATAGCCATTATTGGCCAGATACATTTCTAGTTGCTCATAAGAACACTACAAAGTAGTTATTATTCTCCTCATCGAAAGAGGCTGAGTAATTTGCTCACTGCCTTACCAATTAATTAGTGTGAGATTGTTATTTCCCACAACTGGCTTATTCAAAAGGTTTATCTTTCCTGTACACAATCTTGTAAAATGTCTCTTCATTTGATAACTGTATATTAAGTCAAGGGAGATGTCTCCAAGCAGCTACTCACAATCTTGGTGTTGCTGTCTATATTAGAGTCAACTTTGAACTCTCTGCTTTCCAGCTCCAAGCAAAAGCCCTACTGAAGGAAAAGATGCTGCTAGGAGTAGTGTATAGAACATGTATTCTGCCTACTCTCCCTGGCAATCTGTATTCTATCTCTGTAAGTGGCTGAATCACCAGGAAGTGACATACCTAACAGGAGCTTGTTTCACCTTTTTCAGAATGCTCTTCTCAGAATTGTTTTTCAGCCTTACTTCAGCTTCTGTGGAAGGTCACTTCAAGGAAACTTTTGAAATTTATCATTGCATTTGTTGTAAAAATGCTTCTGAGAACATTGCTCTCCACAACACTTGATAACCCATTTAAAAAGGCTTATTTGAGACCATTTTTCTGGGAAAGCCTTTGGTTGTGTTAAGGAACTAGGAAATTTCCTTCTTCTCAATACTAAGCATTCTGTAATTGCTTGTCTTACACTTCTCAACGAGGAAGCTCAGAATCAAATTTGAAGTTACACTACAGTCATTATTTTGGAATAATAGGCCATAAGTGTGATTGTAATAGGCTGCTAGAAGAGGACAATATTTGTAAACTTTAAGACAGTGCAACAAAAAGGTTTTCTTTTATCTAAAATTTTATTTCGGAATAACTTTGGGTCTATAGAAAAGTTTCAGAGATCATGTGATCTGTGCAGGGAGGTACTGGGTGGCACTGTGTGTGAATTCACTCTGTGATACTGAGGCTGCTTCCTACTCCGGTGTGTGGGGGTTCCTCCTACTTTGTGAGGTAATAGTTTATTTTATGGTGTAGTTGTGTACACAATTACACTATATAATTCACACTGTTTATCAGTTTATATACCACTCTGTGTATCCATTCACACTCATTAGCAGGCACACTACTATCGTGTGTGTGTGTTAGCTGAGCCTGTGTGTAGTTCACACTACTATCCTGCATGTTAGTTTAGGCTGTGTATAGTTCACATTACTACACAGTGTATTAGCTCAGGCTGCGTGGAGTTCACATAACTACACAGTGTATTAGCTCAGGCTGCGTGGAGTTCACATTACTACCCTGTGTGTTAGTTCAGGCTGCGTGGAGTTCACATTACTACCCTGTGTGTTAGTTCAGGCTGCGTGGAGTTCACATTACTACCCTGTGTGTTAGTTCAGGCTGTGTGGAGTTCACGCTATTACCCTACATGTTAGCTCAGGCCGTGTGGAGTTCACATGACTACGCTGTGTGTTAGCTCAGGCTATGTGGAGTTCACGCTTCTACTCTGCGTATTAGCTCTGACTTTTTGGAGTTCACACCACTATACTGTATGGTGATTTACACAGAGGAGAATATTTGAAAACTATGAAGATCATAATTTTATAGTACTGCGTTCAGCAGTACTAAATCTGAGGTCCCCAAGAGCAGACACCATTCTTAAAAAATTGATTATAAGGAAAAGAGATACTTTCCAAGATCATACCTTTATGAGAAAGTGGGCAGAACAGTTATGTTTAGCGTTTACATGTTTTTCTGCCAAGTCTGTAAGTCAGAAGTTGATGCTACAACAAAGTTCCATGTGTGTGGCAGAGATTTCTGGTGTTAGCACGTCCAGTGTTAGTGGTGCCCAGGAGAGGCTTTTGTTTAGAATTTGCAGTGAGGGACAAGGGAGAAACCATTCTTTATGGATTTGTGATAATCCATGTGGCTAGCAGGGCACATGGCCTGAGTGTGGATCTGGCTATGTTAACCTCCTAAGCTGTGGCCAAGGATTTATATTTCCAATACCGAAACGGTGGCTCTACCCATAAATGGTGGTAGATTTTGTTAATATATGGATAACATTTGGGATGGAATATCAAATAGAAAGTAGGTGCAGAGTGGTCACCTTTTGGCGGAGATGGTGGGGCAAAGCCTAAAGTGCCCTAAAGGTACCCAGAAGTTTACCCAAAGAGCAGAAGTTGGTGTTGAGTTCTGGACTTACGAAGGTAGGAGCTAGAAGGCACAGAGAGTTTGCTGAGTCCTCGAGAAACCATCAGCCACATAGCCCTGGCTGATGACTGACTCAGTGGTCAAGTCCAAAAAGGTAAGAAAACAAATACAGGGAAAGTAGGGGAGAGACCCATTCCCACCCCTGTACTTGAAGAGGAGGAGTTTTCCCTACACAGTCCTGGCCAGTGGCCTTGCCTTTACTCTTTGCCCCCAGGAAGTGGGGTGAGTTATCTGGCTGGTGTCTGGTAGTCACTGGTGCAGGTCTTTTGGGGCCCCTGTGTCCTTTCCACATCTGTTCAGTGCAAGAATACTGAGGAAGAGCCTCTTCTCCAGCTCAGTGTTCCCCAAGGAAAGCCATAGCAAGGCAGCCATTGCTGCTGCACACCTAATGCTGTACTCTAGCCTAGCTTTTGTCAGTCTCCATCTGCCTAGATCCTTTGCATCTTTCAATAAGTAAGAACTCAGATAGTGAGGAGATGGCTCTAACGAACTGACCTTCTAAACCCCCAAAACTTCCTATCAATTCCTGTAGTTTTAATATTGACTTGTTTGTATAGGTTTGTATATGATTAATGTCTGTCTTCTTGATTAGCGAGTCCAGGGGTGGGAAGGGTGATTGCATTGTACTCCTGGTGCCTGGCCCAATATGTCAAAGTCACATATAAAACTCATGGAAGGAAATGAATCAATGAGTCTCCTAAGCCCTTACCTTCTCTCTGGGCCTGACTGTCTTCCCCTCTTACAGGGCCCTCTTGCTGAAGTATGTAAAGCTCACTTGGACCACCCTGCTAAAGTGGTCAACGTGGAATCTGTCCTTGGAACTAGTTTTAACTCCAGTGCAGCTACCCACATGTCACGGCGCCGGCACTCAAGTAGAGTCAGCTCTGTGCAATGGCATCCAAGGAAAAGCCCCGTTCCAAAGAAAAAGCCTGCATTTTCCCCTTTGCCTCTTCCTGACTCCTTACTTCTAGCTTTGGGATTGTAAATTCTGGTCTTGGACTTGCTTCTCCAGCGAAACCCTTGGTGTGCCTACTTGAACACATCTACATGCTTTCCCTGTTGCTAGATGCCCCAGGAAGGTACCGGAGGCGCAGACTAGATTTCAGGGGACAATGAAATCCTAGCTGACTGACATCCTCTTTTCCCCACCGAGGCCACCTTGGGTGTTCTGGAGAACTTGAAGCCAGCCCTGGGCACAGCGCAGTGAGAGGAATTTTGCTTTCAGACTTTTTTAGAGGGTGGTGGCAGTAGGAAGGAAGGAGAGAAAAATGTTTACAAAGACAAAAGCAAAAGAGTAACTTTTCCCATTTCTTTAAAAGTGCAAGCACACATTTTCTTTCCTCCCTTCCCTGGGTCTTTCTAGACTTTATTATTTCCTTTTGATACACGATTTTCTCTGGGGTGTATCTCTGAACCATTCCCGGACTCCTTCCCCTCCTATTTGATAGGAGACAGGCAAAGTCCAGCACAAAGAAAACAAACAGAGCCTAGTGATGTGCAAGTGGCCTGCTGGTCCCGGCCACCTGCCGGAAGGCATTGAGTCAGAGCCCAGCGACACTTCTTTTGAAACAGAGCGATGTGCCTGCCATCCAAATCAAAGGTGCTTATAAAAAGAATTCCCTGGTGTTTTTTCCTCCCAGTTCCAGGTCCTGCCGTTTTCCTGCTGTCACACAGGAAGGACCCACAGTCTTATTCCTGCTTTGAATGGCAAAAGCTTTAACCTGTAGTACTTTTTCCTGTTCAGCTTGCTGAAGCCAACTCTGTGTGTGGTTCCAGAACCTGGCCAGTAGCTGTTACCTACAGTTTTGCCTTCCTGTTTCACTTTCTTTTCAAAAAATACAGGCTTTTTCCTCCTCTACCATAAAAGTAATACATGCTTCCTATAGGAAATCACTACACAAATAGGCAGAAAAAAAAAAAATCATGCCCTGTTCCCCACCACCAAAAGATAAATTTGAAACATTTTATTCTAGACTTTTTTCTAGCATCCTTAAAGTTGGAAGAGTCTCGGCCTATTCTAATTATTTTGTTATTCATTAGATATTGAGGATTCACAAGTGCGATTTTATTTTTGGGTAAGAGTGTTTTAAGGAAGAGAGAGAACGAGAGAAAAATGCTGGACACAGAAGGTGCATAAACTCAAGCACCCTCGGTATAATATTATTTCATCTTTTTGAACTCCCAGATTGGTGCTTGCTTACAATATTTTATATTTAGATTCATCCATTAATAAAACAGAAATGATGAGTCAGCAATTACCTGGGTCAGCATCCCTCTGAGATGAATAACTGCACCACCTTCAGCTACTCTTCTGAATACTGTGTGTGTCCAGGAGACTGGAAACAGTTTATTTCTACATTATCAGTGTTCTTCAAGGAAGCAAGTCAATGAAGAGATGGCAGGCAGCTTCATTAGGTGCAAAGCGGAGAATGGCGCCCCCTGTGGGCAGGCGCGTGGGGGCGCAGGGCTTGCACAGCTGCTTGTTTCCGGCTCCAGCCACCTCCTCTCCCAGCACCTGTGGGCGGGGCACGACAGATGTAGCTATACATGGTGGCTTGTGACAAGAACAGGAATCAGCAGAGCTCAGCTTGAGGTTTGCCTTGACCACGTGTTTGCCTTTGCCCATTCTCCCTTTGTGGGTTGGCTTGTTTCTTAGTACAAGTGACATACAATTAAATGGTTTTTAAGACGCCTTGTAGGTCATACATTCCAGGTACAAAGTAAAACTGCATTTATAGAATTTGGAGACAAATCTCCACACATCCTTATATCTCACTCAAGGTCTCACAGACCTGGCTGACTGTCAGAGGGCCTAGGGTTAGCCATAGCCAGGATCCTGCACCTGTTTCTTACTAGACATGAGTGACCTTGGGCATGATGTTTAACTTCTGAACTTTCCTTTACTCTTTTGTCGAAAGGGAGTAGTAATGGGCACCTTTAGGGTTATAAGGATGCAATAAAAAATTAATTCCACAGATACTTATTAAGCACCCACCAAATATCTGATGTAGTTTCAGGAACAGTTGGAAAGCAGTGAACAAGAGGGGGAAGACGTCTCTTGTCTCGTGGAACTGCCATACTTGTTGGAAGTGAGGAAAGCAGGAAATAAATAAAAATATCAGTGCTGCACAGACCATTAAAACCAGGTGAAGCCTGATACAGTGGCCCGTGCCTGTAATCTCCACTTGGGAGACTGAAGCAGGAGGATCACTTGAGCCCAGGAGTTCAAGTCCAGCGTAGGCAACATAGCAACCTTGGCTCTCAAAATCTTTTTACAAAAAGACAGAAAATGGCCAGGAAGCCACTTCAGTTTGACTGGTCAAGGAAGGTCTCTCTGAGGAGGTGACATTCAGGCTGAGATGTGAGTTGTAAGAAGGAACCAACCATACGACAGTGGCTGCGAAGATATTTTAAGGGAGAGGGATACACAGTGTGAAGTCTCTAGGAAGGAAGGGGACGAGCTTTGTGCGTTGTGGCCTGAAGTGAAACCTAGCTGGCTGGAGTGTGGAAGGTGAGGGGAGTGAGGCATCCAGAAGGAAGTGAGGGGGAGGGAGCAGGGTTACATAAGTCAGGAAATCAACTGGGACAAGGGGGAGGCTTCCCAGTTCCTAGCCCAAAGGTACTCTTGAGTGAGTGGCTTATCTGTGAAAATGAGGAGAAAGAAAATGGGAAGGTTCTGAAAGAACCAGTTTCTTCTGAGTCCTAAAGGATAAAGGTAAAAAGTTCTACCAGATGCTCCTGTGCCAGATGGTTTCCGTGGTGGAGAGTGTCTGCCTGCGTCAGACGGAAGCCCTGAGGGAGAAGTGGGCCCTCTGGGGAGTCCTCAGAGGCGATGCCAGCAGTCCCTGAAGGTGGAAAAGTGACTAGAGATAGCCATTAGGTTCACAAAAGAAACCTTAAAATAGATTGAGTTGGAAATGCAAATTCAGTTCAGAGCAGGTCTGCGAATGTGTTGAAGCTTAAAAGATTTCTCTGGGAGGATTGGGAGGGGGAGAAAATGAAGGCAGAACAGATGGCTTGGTGAATAGGAGCCAAACACTCCGGGCTACTCAAACAAGGGAGTCTTAATTAAGGGAAGAAGCCCCAAATAACAAACCTGGTTGCTCTCCATTATTAATAGTATTTTTTTATCCATTTGTGACTGGGTAACAGATTCATTGTGGGCTATTCGGGTCTGAGAGGAAAGGAGCTGTGTTCCTCTTCTGATTTACGAAGTCCTGTAGAGCAGCCCTAAGGCCATTCCTTAGGATTTCAAGGGAGGCTAATGTTGCAAATGAGAAGTAATTACAGCTCTCGGTTTCCAACTGTCCGAATAGTAGCTCCGATAGTTAATTAGCTCTGCTTCTTTGGGCTACTTTCCTGAGGCTCTTGAACTCATTCTACTCCCTCTCCTATATCTTGGGGAATTTTCCCAGTCCAACAAACTCTGCACATTTAGGTTACCTCTAAGGGTGGGTGTACCATCTGACAACAATTTATTTCCAAGCTTCTGCAGCCACCTTGGCTAGTTGTCTGTGGAGTTAAAGAGTACTAGCTGTTCATTAGCACCTGTGACATTTTCATTAGCATTAATGAGGCTCATCTGAAAAACTCAGACGCAGAGAGAGTAGAATTATTCTGTGCCATAGGAAGTGATTGGCGAAACTTTCCCTGGCTCATTTAGGCCCTAGTTAGGAACAAAGGAGCATCGAATTTGTCCCAAGATGATAATAGTATTACTTGTAGAGATGATTTTCTGGCAAGTTTGATAAACAGTATTTTCAAAGTATTTTATAAAGGAGACTTTCAAGCACACTTAAAAGAATAATTACAATGAACTTTTGTATGCTCATCACTCAGTCTCAACAGTTATTCACATTTTGCCAATTGTTTTTCCTCTATTTCTCCCCTCTTATTTCTTTGCAATTTTCAGACCTCATAGTGTCTCATCCTTACCTTTTTCAGGGAATATCTCTAATAGAGTGCATGTATCCCCTCCGCATGCCATTGTTGTGAGTTGCATTTCCTGGGAAGCAAATTCTGAGATGCAGAGTAGTGAACAGAAAGTTTATTAGGAGTGGTTTACAGGATTTGCATCTGCAAGAGGGAATGATAGGAAGCAAGGCCAGGACAAGAGAGAAGTTGGGCTGCTAGGTAATACCTAGAGAAGACTCAGCTTGGGCCGGGCGGTGGCTCACGCCTATAATCCCAGCACTTTGGGAGGCCGAGGTGGGCAGATTGCCTGAGCTCAGGAGTTCGACACCAGCTTGGCCAGCATGGAGAAACCCCATCTCTACTAAAAATACAGAAATTAGTGGGGCATGATGGCATGCGCCTGTAATCCCAGCTACTCAGGAGGCTGAGGCAGGAGAATGGCGTGAACTCAGGAGGTGAAGCTTGCAGCGAGCTGAGATCGCGCCACTGTACTCCATCCTGACGACAAAGTAAGACTCCTGATAAAAACAAACAAACAAACAAAAAATCTCAGCTGATGCCTGTGGAAGACTGCAATGCTGAATGCTTATTACTTGTCCAGGGTCTGGAAGAGAAGGCTGGGCTTTAATAGTCCCATAATACTCCCCTGTGGACGATCCTGTCACTAGGAAGTGAGTATAATCTTAAGGAGTGTGTCTTTCTTTGGCCTAGGGCAGTTTGAGGGCAATTTCTGGAGAGGCAAGTAGCAGGTGGCTGTCAGCCGGCAGTACCCTGAGCTGTGGAGGGAATCATCTTATTTCTGAAGGGGCATCAGGATGGCTCATCACAGCATCCATCATAGACATTCTTGCATCTAACAACATTAACAATAATTCTTTAATATTACCTAGTAATATCTATCCAATGTCTGCTAATCATTATGTTAAATGAAGTTAAAACATTTCTTTAATGTGGGCCTATTCTGAGTTTTAAATATATAAATAAACGTGACTTTTCAAGAAGATTCTTAGACGTACAACATTTAAAAAAATTATTTGATGGCCTCACGTCTTTTTGGTTTTGCTTTTATTTTTATTTTTGGGGGACATATACCAAAAAACAATGCTCTGAACTCAGTAAACACGGGGACGTGGCAGTTTTTATTTCACAGTGTTTAAGAATATCTTAGGCCAAGACCCTCTCACATGGCAAAGAGGTGAATGTTTGGTGCAGAACTATAAGAGTAAGTGGTACTTGGATGCTACTTCGTTCTAAGACAGCTATGAGTTACGTGAGCATCTGAAGATATTCTGCAGTTCAAACAAGACATATACTAAAAATGCTATGTACTTTGTCACATGGACAGCCACTCACTAACAGAGCTTTTTGATGTGGTCATTTCTGCACAGTGGAAGCAGGAACTGATGAAGAGTCTCTTTGTGGATGCTGTGAAGTTATTTTTAGGTTGCTACAAAGCCTCATTTATAACGGCTACTCTAATCTTAAGAGGCTGGTGTTGGAGACCAAATAACTGGAAAGAAGTGGTATTCTAAGGTTTAGTGAAAGGTCCATAAATCAGTAGAGTGCAGATGTGCATACAGCACGGACCAGACATTGGAAATGATAAAAGGGATACAGTTTGCTTTCATAGGCATTTCTGTTGGAGTGATGAAAAGAAATATGGTAATTAACAGAATGGAGTGAAACAAGTAAACATGTCTGCAGTTTTGTTTTGTTGTTGTTGTATAGTTGGTGCTCTCTTGAGCTCTTTTAGAAACATCACCTCAATTAATGTAAGTATGCAAGTGTCATTTCTATTTCATAAAAGTAGAGAGCATTCTTAATCACACAGGTAATAAGTGAACAGGTTGATTGGGAATACAATCTAGACATTTTAACAGTAACTCTATTCTAGTTCTGGCAGACAGTGATGCAGTTTAACAGGGGTCCAGGCTAGGGAAAAAAATAGTGTCTCACAAAAAAGACTATATGCAGTGGCTCATGCCTGCAATCCCAGCACTTTAAGGACACCAAGGCAGGAGGATCACTGGAGCTCAGGAGTTCAAGACCAACCTGAGCCACATGGTGAAACCCTATCTCTACAAAAAATAAAATTAAAAATAAAAAACTAAAAGAAAAAAAGTCCCTTGTAAACTTTATGGGTCTGCAGAAACCTGGCTTCTTATTAGTACATCTGAAAATCTGCTGTTTTTCTAGCAACCTTTGCTTTGACATATATCTTATTTTAAGTGCACACTTGTCATTCAGTGATTACAAGTCATGTACCACACAAAATTAACAAAAATATATGTATTTCCACTAGAATATATATGCTTTAAATTCTTCAGCCTGAGGATAAGTAAATATGAGAGCATTTAAAAAAATCTGGGATACAGTTATTTATATATTATGTCTGCCAAATTCTCTGCTAATGTGCAGTTTAATTTCAGGTTTACCTTAAAATGTCACTGCTTAAAGGTAAAAGCTGGGTAACAAGCCTGTGGATAAAAATAAACAGACAGTTTATACAAAGGGAAAATACAAAGCAAGAATCCAAAGCTCAAGGAGATGTGGGTGAAAACTGAACAATGAGCAGTTTTTGCATTATAAGGAAAGTCCGGACTTTGCCTAAGGTTGTGAACCAAGGGGACAAAGCAGTTCTTCTCCACATGATTAAACCTTAAAATTGTATCTTACTGCAATACTCTAGCTAATCAAAGTGAAATTTGGGTGCTTGACCTCACAGTCAAGAAGGAAATCTTGAATTTCTACAGTTTCCTTATTTAGCTGAAGAATTCTAAAACATATCTAATGGAAAACCATCTTTAGAGAATTTCCCAGGTGATACATTATTTTCTGTGGCTTAATAACTCTGAATAGGTGTTAAGTTCACTTAGAAATTTGTTTGTGTCTTAACATTGTCACCATTACTTAGTAGACACCTAGAATTTTCTATGTTCCTTTAATATTAATTAATGGAAATACTAAAAATGGAAGAAAAATGACCAAATGACCTAGTACTGTGGCTTGGGATAAGGAGACCACATTCTAATTCTCATTTAATCAATATTTATTTAAAGAATCAATTTTTGAGCACCAGGCTCTACTCTAGATGTCAGGAATAGGGTTTTGAACAAAAAACTGTGTTTTCATGAAGCTTATATTTATCATATGAAAAAGACACAAAATAAAGGAAATGTAACGCAAATGGTGAGTTCTATGATGAAGAATCAAGAAGGATAAAGGGATTTAGAGGATTGTTGGTTGCTCTTTTGGAAAGAACGGTCAAATTACTCTCTGAAGTGTTAATATTTGATGTAAGTCTTGAAGGATGTTGGGAAAGAATGGCCAAATAACTTTCTGAATGTTAATATTTGAAATAAGCCTTGAAGGAACTAGAATAAATTTGAGAATTTAAGGGAAGAATATTCCTGGAAGGGGAAACCTAAGCAAAGGCTCTGTGGCAGGCATCACTTATTTGACAAACCAGCAAGGAGGCCAGGATGGTTGGAAAGGATTGAGCTAGGAAAGGAGGATGAGAGATAAAAAATAAATTGTAGAGCAAGCTAGAAGCTATATTACATGGGACCTTATAGGATTTGGTAAAACTTTGGATTTTACTGATATGCAATGGAAATCCATTGGCAAACTTGAAGAAGCACATGATATCATTTATGTTTTAGAAAGATCATTCCAGCTATTATATGGAAAACAGTGAAGAGCAAAAGTAAAAAACAGATTGGTGGATGACTACTGCAGTAACTCAGGATATACAATGCTGTGGTGAGGTGGTAACATATGGTTGCATGTGAGATATATTATGTAGACCAGGCCAAAGTATTTCATGTGATTTTTCTGTAGAAATCTGGTTTATATAAATGACTTTGAGAGGTGATAAAATATAGTGAAATGAGTCCCCTTTATGGTATTTTATTATATAAAATTTCAAACATATACAAATGTAAAATGAATAGTATGGTGGACCTCTGTGTATCCATTATAAAGATTGAACAATTATTAAGATTTGGTCAATCTTGTTTCACTGATGTCTTCCTACCAGTATTTTTTCTCTTCTTGGATTATTTTATAATAAATCCTAGACATCACATCACTTTACCATCAATAATATGTATGTCTAATAAGTAAAAACTTTTAAAAACCCCACAATATCATACACAAAATCCCATAGTATTAACAAAGTTGATAATAATTCTTTATCACAATCTAAAATCAATAGGTGTTCAAGTTTTCCCAGTGTTTCCTTATGAATATATTTTTACAGTTGAGTTGATTAGATTAGGATCCAAAGAAAGTCCACCCATTTCATTTGATCAAAATGTCTTATAAATCTCTTTATATCCACCCACCTTCTCCTATCCTTTTAATTTTTTTTTTCTGATGTCTCTTTGTTGAGATCCTGGATACTTGCCCTATAGATTTTTTTTTTTGAGATGGAGTCTCACTGTGTTGCCCAGGCTGGAGTGCAGTGGCACGATCTTGGCTCACTGCAACTTCCGCCTCCGGGGCTCCAGCCATTCTCCTGCCTCAGCCTCCAGAGTAGCTGGAATTACAGGTGTTTGCCACCACGCCCAGCTAATTTTTTGTATTTTTAGTAAAGACAGATTTTCACTATGTTGACCAGGCTGGTCTTGAATTCCTGACCTCATGATCCGCCCGCCTCAGCCTCCCAAAGTGCTGGGATTATAGGTGTGAGCCACTGCTCCTGGCCTAGGATTTTCTGTTAGATTTGACCGATCATATCATGTAGTATTTAAACACGTTTTTTTATCCTCATAATTTGCTATAAAACTATGAGGTAGACATAGAATCTTGATTATATCCTTTTTTAGGGGCAAGGATGGGGAAAATAATTCAAAGGTGGTAACATGTACCACCTATTGCATCAGGGGACACATGATTGCCAGTTATCAATCGCACTTTAATGAGGTTAACATTGATGAGCGTTATGGTAGGCTAAATAGTGACCCCACTTTCTAAAGACATCTGCAGCCTGATTCTGAACTGTAGATATGTTATGCTTTGTGGCAATAGGGACTTTGTATATGTAATTAAGATTATAGTCCTTAAAATAGAAAGATTAGGAGGGATTACCCAGGTGGATTTAATTGAATCACATGACTCCTTTAAGGAAGAGAACCTTTCCCAGCAGAAGTCGAAAGAAGCAGAAGAGAAATATGGTAGGTGTGGAAATCAGAGCTTCCAAGCATGAGAAAAATTTGATATGCCATTGCTGGCAGTGAAAAATAGGGTCCTGTGTATAAGAACCAAGAGAAACCTTTAAGAGCTTAGGCAGTACTCAGGCTGACAGCCAGCATGGCAATGGGACCTCGGTCCTACCACTGCAAGGAAATTCATTCTGCTCACAACCCGAATGAACTTGGAAGCAGATTCTAAGAGCCAAGACCAGCTGATACTTTGATTGGGATTTCCAAAACCTGAAGCAAAGAAATCAGTCAAGCTAACCCACACTTTTCACCTCTGAACCATGGGATAATAAATTTGTGTGGTTGTAAGCTGCTAAATTTGTGATATGTGTTAGACCAGTAACAGAAAACTAATATTAATACAAGTGAATGCAGGGATTGTCAGCCTGATTCACCTGTTATTACTAGTTCTTCACCCATCTTTCATCTTCATGGTTTCAGTAGTCATTGATAATTATTGTTTAGATCTGTTGTCATTAAGGGTTACAAAATGGTGATTATTTAAGATCATTCTTTCTGTATTTATTAGCTGGAATTCTTCCTTAAAGAGTAACTTTTCTTCATCCACTATTTAGCTACCTTAAAATAAATTTTGGACATAGAAAACAAGATAAATATCTGTTTTTTCCTTTATTTACTAATTTACAGAATACTGAGAAGGTTGGTTTGCTACTATTTAAGAAGACCAATTAGTTTTTTTGGTATTATTATGAATTAATGGATTGTTGTATACGCATGTTTCAACCACAATGCTGTCATTCATTTCCTTTTGATGCTTAAATTATCCCATTTGCGACTAATGTAAAACCCGTTAAGTTGGATCCTTGTGTCTTTTTGTCAAGAGCTAGTCTTGAACTCCTGGACTCAAAATATTCTCCTGCTTTGGCCTCCCAAAGTGCTGGGATTACAGGTGTGAACCACTGTACCTGGCATACAATAGCGTTTTTGTTTTCTGGCATTACAACTTATCCTAGGTCTATTTTGTACATTTTCAGCCCAGACAGTGAATTGTCCATTTCCCCAAGAATCCTTTGTTCATTTCAAGTATTTAGAGAGCACAGTTTGGGCATTTAGGGGTTGTTCTTGTCATTGCTTTAAGGCTATCACAGTAGACAGAGATAGAAATTATGACTTCACAGCATACTTCCAGTCCAAAGGTTACAATACACCGTTTTTGCTTAACCACTTTTATTTTCATCCTTGAACATGTTTGTTAAACATTTTCAGGTGGACACGGTGGCTTACGCCTGTAATCCAAACACTTTGGGAGGCCGAGGTGGGTGGATCACAAGGTCAGGAGATCCAGACCATCCTGGCTAACATGGTGAAACCCCATCTCTTCTAAAAATACAAAAAATTAGCCAGGTGTGGTGGCGGGCACCTGTAGTCCCAGCTACTTGGGAGGCTGAGGCAGGAGAATGGTGTGAACCCAGGATGCGGAGCTTGCACTGAGCCGAGATCGTGCCACTGCACTCCAGCCTGGATGACAGAGCAAGACTCCGTCTCAAAAAAAAAAAAAAAAAAATCATTTCTAACATTAATACAATTGATTGATTTTATTATTACTAATACCCAATAGTGGGATGGCTAGATTGAATGGTAATTCTAAGTTCTTTAAGAATTTGCCAAACGGCTTTCCACTGAGCTAAAAATACTGTATTTTAAAGTATTAAATAAAATACTTCACCACGTGGTCATGCCACCCATTTTAAATACAGTCTAATTTACTTGGTTTTGTTTTTGTTTTATTTTAGGAGGTTATAGTTTTGTTTTTGTTTTAATTTTGTATTTAAATGTACAAACATTTACATGACTTTATGTAAAAATAAATCCATAAAACAAAGGGCATTCTGAGAGTTCTAGCTTCTTATTTCCTTTCCCTACCTTCATTGTCTTTCTTTAAAACATTATTAGTTTTATATATGTCAATTTTTAATTTTTAAAATATGAACAAATTATGCATGCATATATACATATGCATATATATAGTTATTTATAGTCTTTCCTCACCTAAATAAAAATGATTCTTTTTAGTATGCAATTTATCTCACTTTTTTGTTTAAAGTATCCTGAAGATCACTTCATGGCAGTATATAGAGCTCTTTCTCATTCTTTTTCATAGCTGGACAATATTCCATAATTTACTCAGAGTAAATTTATTCAACCAGCCCCCTTGTGTTGGACACTTAGATTGTTTCTCATCTTTTATTATTATAAATAGTGCTGCCATGAGTAGTCTTTGGCCCTTCTCTTTTCCTATTTACTTGTGTATGTTTGAGATATATTTATAGAATGGGGTTGCTGGATCAAAGGGTAATTGTTCGAGGCATTTTGGTAGATATTGCCAAATTCCACTCCATGGAATTTTGCAATACCATAACCCATTTTTGAGAATTGCTTAGTGAAGACTGACTACTTTTGCCATTTCTTGGCTGTGTAGTTATTGGCAAACCATGCATACCCATTGAGCATTAATTCTCCATATGTAAATCATGGGTAACGATTTTTTTCTTAAATAGTAGGAGGATAAAATGTGAAAAGTACAGAAAGTAAATGCCTGATATAATGTGTTTAATAGATGTAAGCGTCCTTCTTTCTTAGATCCTTCCAGTCGTTGATTTGATACATGTATATTGTGAACCATGTGCCAGATGCTATTCTAAGAACTAGAGATCCAGCAATAAGCGGACCAATAAACTCTTTTCCTCAGCGAAATCAAATGAAACAAAAATTTATAAACAGATGGAAAAAGATACATTCAAATAGTGCTATGAGCCAAAAAAGCAAATAGGGTAATTGGAGAGATAGTTGACACAGTCAAGAGTTTTCCTGTACCTAAATTTTCTCATTAAAAAATATGATACATATAATTTAACCTATTACACAAGATTGTTTGGAAAATGAAATGAATTTCTGGAGATTTAGGTGTTTTAGAAAGTTGCTTAGCAATTGTTATCCTTGAGGATAGTAATAACAAAAAAGATGCTGTATTGGTGTCCTGCCGGAGCAAAGCACCACAAATAGGGTGGCAAAAACAACAGAAACTCTTGTCTCACAGTTCTGATAGCTGGGACTCTGAAATTAAGCTGTCAGCAGGGCCATGCTCCCTCTGAAACCTGTAGAGAAATCCTTTCTTGCTTATTCCCAGCTTCTAGTGGTTTGTGGACAACCTCTGTGGCATTCCTTGGCTTCCAGATGCATAACTCCAACTTTTGCCTTCATTGTTAACATGGTGTTCTCTTTGTGTCTCTGAGTCTTCACACAGTTGTCTATGGACACCCATCATATTGGATTGGGAGTCCGCCCTACTCCAGCATGGCCTCATCTTAACTTCAGCCATACAGCTGCAGTGGCCCTTTCGAAATAAGGTCATATTGTGAGGCACTCAGAATTGGTACTTTAATATGTCTTTTTTTTTTCGGGGCATAGAGGCACAATTTAATTCATAACAGATCACATTATGCAAAAGTCAGGATTTAAAACAAACCCCAAGTGTCTTTCTAGCACAGTAATAGAAATGGAGATGACCAAATATGAGGGACTCTGACTCTTTCTTCTAAGGGGTCTGAGTGAGGAGGCTCCCAACAGAGCTGCTTTCCCTGTCAATTTAGCTTCCATGTGACTGGTCATTCTGTCTGGTTCCTTCCTCCCCTTCCCTGGGCACCAGATCTTCACATTTGTCTTTTTTTTTTCCCCCCCTTTGTACACTGGCGTGGAATTTTTAGGGAATAAGTTAGTTGTTCTTGTGAACATGTTAGCAGATAGTGCTCAAACAATTAAAATTTATTCCCTTTCTTCCTAAAATGAAAAAAATAGTTCATAGTTATTTAAAATTATAGCAGTAATAAGGCAGAACAGAAAGCATAAAGGAGAGATCAGCACACACCTGGGAAAGAGGCGATCCTTGTCTGGGGACTGTGCTTCAGAACCTGTTCTCCGTGCCAGTGCGTGCCTCTGTGTGCGAGAATGTGTATGCTGCTGTGCGTGTCATCGTTGTCTGTGTCTTTATCAATTAGGAATACATCTGTCTGAAAGTAATCAAACACCAGACTGGAGTGGATTTAACACATAAACGTTTACTTTTCTCACATTTCAAGAGCTCTGGTGGTAGCTGGTTGCTGATGATTCGAGGTTGCAGTGATGTCAGGGCTGAGACTCAGCTATTTTCTTATCCTTTCCATTATGGTCTGATAGTGGCTGATGCAGTTCTAGCCATATTTTTGGTAAGCCAGGAAAGAAGAAAGCAGAAATGTGTCACTCCTCCTCTTTTGTCAGGAAAGTAAAATTTTTCTTGAAACTATACTGTGCCTTTCCTTCATCACAGTAATTAGATCTACCTGTCTCGTTTTCAGTTTAAAAAAAAAACACCTGTATCTAGTTAATGGCAGTCTTAGAATATGGAGAACAAGATTGTCTAGGTCAAGGTGTGGCAAACCATGATCCATGGGCCAAATCTGCCCACTGCTTGTTTTTATTAACAAAGTTTTACTGGACATAGTCACACTCGTTTTTCTACATTTAAACTACAACAGAACTGAGTGGCTGAGACAACAATCATATGGCCTACATATCCTGAAATATTAACCATGTAGTCCTTCCTAAAAAATACTTACTGACCCTTAGACTAGCTCAATTCATGATCCATAGACTAAGACTGGGCACATTGTTGCCCTGCCCCAGCCCCGCCAAAATGGGTTTTATTAACAAGGCAGAAAGTTGGAATGGATGTTGGGTTGGCAATTAAAGATGTCTGCACAGTGCTGTTGGTAGTGGAGATTGGGGAGATCAGAGAGGAAAAACACAAGGTTAAAAGTGAACCAACAATTTACAGAAACCATGGTTTATCCCTAATTTCATCATCCACTCTTTTAATCAACATTCTCTTCCTGTTGTGGCTTTTATTCCTTCTGCACTACTCTCTAACTCTAACCCTTAGGGCCACCTCAACCATCTCTGAAGATTTTGCTTTCTGGAAGGTTTTAATTTTACTTATGTATACCTTAGAGTAAATTTAAGGCAACATAGTCCTTTCTATATAACACACATATTTTAAGCCTCCATTTATGGGAAAAAAAAATTCAGGCTCCAGAGTACATGGGAAGAGGCCTTCCTTCCCTTCTTCCTTCCTTCGTTTGTTCCTTCCTTCCTTCCTATTCCTTCCTTCCTTCCTAGTCTGTCTGTTTCTTCCTTCCTTCCTCCCTCCCTCTCTCCCTCCACAGGTATTCATCAAGCATCTACACATTCCAGGCTTTGTTCTAGGTGCTGAGGATGCAGCGAGAAGACAAAGTCCCTGTCCTCACAGAACTTACATTCTACTAAGAGAAGCAGAGCATAAGTAAGCCAGCACATACAACACAGTAAAACGTCACATAAGAGTGAGTACTTTAAAGAGAACTTAGGTGGGATGAGGGCATGGATCATGACAATGGTGCTACTTTAGAGAGGGAGGCCAGGGAAGGCTTTTCTCATGAGGAAGCTCTCCAGCCTAAAGAGAGTGAGGCAGGGAATCCTGCCTATACTGAAAAATGGATTCCAGGCAGAGAGAAGTGCAAAGTCCCCGAGGCAGAGCTTTGATTAGAAGAGTCAAGGATGTCAGCTACAGGTGGGCAATGAGTGGGGAGAAGAGTGCCGCAGATGAGGCTGAGGTTATAGCCAGGAGTTAGGTTACATTGGGACTTGTAAGCCATGGAAAGGTGTGAGTTTATTTGAAATAGGGTGGCAAGCCATTGGAAGATTTTGATTATGGTTATAATGTACTTGGACTGATACTTAAACGGATCCCCTTGGATTACTTTGGGACAGAAAGCCCATTTCCGTACATACGCTATAGAAATAAGCCATGCTCCAAATAACATTTTGGTCAGTGATGGACAATGCATACAATGATGGCCATCCAGCAAGTTAAGGTTGATTTATTATTGAAGGAAGAAATAATTCTTAAAATTAATTTAGTGTGGTCTAAGGGTACAGTGTTTATAAAGTCTACAGTAGTGTACAGTCATGTCCTGGGCCTTCACATTCACTCAGCATTCATTCATTCATTGACTCACTCAGAGCAACTTCCAGTCCTGCAAATTCCATATATGGTGAGTGCCCTATACAGGTGTACCATGTTTTATCTTTATCTATATTTATCTATATCTTTGTCTATATTCTTACTGAACCTTTTCTATGTTTAGATTTTTACAAATATTCCTTTTGCACTTCCATTGCCTATAGTATTCAGTACAGTCACATACTGAACAGGTTTGTAGTTTACAAGCAATAGGCTGTACCACATAGCCTAGGTGTGTGGTAAGCTATGCCATCTAGGTTTGCTTAAGTACACTCCAAGACATTTGCACAATAACACAATTTCCTGACAACACATTTCCCAGAACATATCCCTGTCATTAAGTGGCGCATGAACTATGGATAACATGCTGAGTTGTGAAAAGTGCTTTGTAAACAATGAATTTCTTTTCGTTCATTTAATTAGTACATATTGAACAGTGGCTATATTGTGTTCCCCTTTTTTAAGATTTGGGGATACAATGAATGAGACATAAACCCTAACCTTGTGGAATTTATAATCTAATGATTGAGTTTTAGAAGTAAAATGATGATTCCAACTAGTGTAGTCAGTTCTATAAAAAGGGTTAACAGCGTGAACCCGGGAGGCGGAGCTTGCAGTGAGCTGAGATCCGGCCACTGCACTCCAGGCTGGGTGACAGAGCAAGACTCCATCTCAAAAAAGAAAAAAAGGGTTAACATAGGGGGATGAGTAAGCCCATGGAGAAAAGCCACAGAACCGGGCTGAGGTGGACCAAGAAGGAAGAAAGATGTGTTCACTTAAGGTGTGTTTTGAAGGCTGGTCTGTGGGGTCATAGGAGCTGAGTTTGCCAGATAAATGCAGAATACCCTGGTACATTTGAACATTTGAACTTTAAATAAACAACAGATAATTTTTAATGTAAGTATGTCCCAAATATTGCATGAGGCCTACTTTATTTTAAGTTCTGGGATACATGTGCAGGACGTGCAGGTTGTTACATAGGTAAACGTTTGCTGTGGTGGTTTGCTGCACCCATCAACCCATCACCTAGGTATTAAGCCTGCATGGTGCATACTGATACTAAAAAGGCATTCATTGTTTATCTGATTTCAGATTTTACTGGGCATCCCTTAGTTTTTATTTCCCAAATATATCAAATCCTAGAGAATATCCTTTATGGGAGGATATGCAAGTAGTTGAGTAAACACAGAGTTCAGAGTTGAAGACTAGCATGTTGAGAGAGAATTGGGTTCATCTAAGTAGATTGGGCCAAGTTTGCAACCTATTGTCAGGATGAAATCCAGCAGACACCCATGAAGGGTTGTAAACAGGGATGTGACATACTCAAATTTTAAATTTAGGAGAAAACACAAAACTCTGGTTAAAGCATAATGAGGGCTACTGAAGGGAAACCATAGCTTGATGAGAGGAAACACTATAAATAAGTCATTTTTAGATGCTAGTTTTTAAATTTAATTTTATTAAAAAATTTAGCTTCTTTCATATTCCCCTGAGGAAGGGTTTATTATAAGCTCTTCCTCATTAGTCTATACTGATTTTATTCCTAAACCAGCAGGAAAGAACTTTGAAAAGAAAATTCTTTAACAAGAAGCAAACACAAGGTCTCACAAAATGAGAGCTTCCTTGCAAAGCATGCAGAACGCTTCCACAGGAATTATCTCACTTGCCCTCACAATCACTCTGCAATTTCCATTTTAGGAGGTGAAGGGATTATGTGTCAAAAGCTTCGTTTTTCTGAGTTGCTCGGTCTGACCTCAGGCAGGGACCCCTGAGGGCTCTCTGACAAGCGGAAGGCTCAGGGGTTCTTCTGAGGCCAGGAGGACAGCACTGTGAGGAGGAGGCCACACTCTCTACAGGCAGTGGGAAAGGCAGGCCTCAGCTCTTCAGCAACAGGAGCGCCCAAAGTTCAGCCTGACTTCGAGGCTGATTCATGAGGGCTGGCCGTAATTTCTCTGGAGATGAAAATGCAAAAGGAAATTTCTCATCAAGAACAATGCCGCCAGCCACGAAAATGCTGAAGCAAGATTCCCTTCTAGTAATTTGTCATCCATATCATCTTCCTGTCAGAATGTTTTGGCCTATAAAACCTGTCTTTCTTCACCAAATCTTGTTTTTTCTTCTCCCTCTCCCCTTTCTCTGATTCTCTGTCAGCCTCCTGGTTCTCTTAGGGTGTTCTTTACATGACCATTCATTCATTCACTATTACTATGATGACTATGTGTATGAGTTTGTTTTTGTTGCTATAAAGGAATACTTGTGGCTGGGTAATTTATAACAAAAAGAGGTTAATTTGGCTCATGGTTCTTCAGGCTGTGCAAGTATGATACCAGCATCTGCTTGGCTTCTGGTGTGGCCCAGGAAGCTTTTAGTCATGGTAGGAGATGAAGAGGGAGCACGCAAGTTTCATGGTGAGAGAGGAGGAGGTGCCAGTCTCCTTTAAACAACCAGCTCTTGCACAAAATAACAGCGAGAACTCACTCATTACCGTTAGGAGGGCACCAAAACATTTGTGAGGGAGCTGTCCTCATGACCCAAACACCTCCTGCCGGGCCTGACCTCCAACATTGAAGATTACATTTCAACATGAGATTTGGAGGTGACTAACATCCAAACCGTATTGCTATGGGTGTTAGTTTGTTCTCACACTGCTATTAAAGACCTACCCCAGACTGGGTGATTTATTTCAAAGAAAGAGATCTAACAGACTCACAGTTCCACATGGCTAGGGAGGCCTCACAATCATGGCAGTAGGCAAAGAAGAAGCAAAGGCATGTCTTACATGGCAGCAGGCAAGAGGCCATGTCAGGGGATCTCTCCTTTATAAAACCATCAGATCTCATGAGACTTATTCACTATTATGAACATGGTATGGGGAAAAACCCACCCCCATGAGTCAACTACCTCCCACTGGGTCCTTCTCACAACACGTGGGAATTACAATGTAAGGTGAGATGTGGCGGGGAACACAGAGCCAAACCCTGTCACTATGATTACTACGATGACTTCAAACATGAGGCCTGTTTCTGACCTAATTAATAAAGAATAAAATGATGGTCAAAGACTTCTCCTTTCCAAGGGAAAGTTATAATAGTTTGAGAGAAAGAGAGAAATAATAATAATAAGTAACAATGATTACTAGATGTTGGGAACTTTATATACATCGATTCTAAGAACTTTATATGCATTAATTCATTTAATATTCACAGCAATTCTATGCGAAAACAATAATTATCATCACCATTCTACGGATGAGAAAACTGAGGCACAGACGGTTTCAGAGAATTGCTTGCAGTCTCAAGGATGGTGGAAGAGGTGGGCAGAGATAAGCAGTCTGGCTGCACAATTAATTCTTAACAGTGTGCTTTATAAATATGTATCACCTATCTAGAGATAATATGTTTTTCTACAATTCATTTGTGTAATATAAAGTTCATTATTTAAGGATCATTTTCTATGGGTATTTACACCATTGCATAGATGCAAGGATAGAGGTAGCTTGTGTATTGTTTGTCAACAGACCATCTAATCCAGATCAGAGGTGCCAGGTGTGTACATGGGACAGCTGTATCTGCTAGTCTGAAATTTTAATGGGGTTTTGGGTTAAATATTGAGATTTTAGATTCTTCTATAATAAGAATTTAAAGCTATGAAATGATCAACTAGGACAAAGAATTAATGAAAGAGGAAGTTGAGAAAA
This sequence comes from Colobus angolensis palliatus, assembly GCF_000951035.1. Classification (NCBI taxonomy): domain Eukaryota; kingdom Metazoa; phylum Chordata; class Mammalia; order Primates; family Cercopithecidae; genus Colobus; species Colobus angolensis. Next base: position 6,804,257 of record NW_012114555.1, read on the forward strand.
AATCTCTCTCAAGCTTCAACATTTATTTAGTGGAGGAGCAGAGAACAAGAACCATAAAGAAGGTATATAAGAAAGAGTGTGAGGCAGGAGAGAGATGAGAGAAGAGAATGCCATGGGAGACCAAAGAATGACATTCAAGGATGGAGTCATTCGTGTGTCAAATGCAGCAGAGATGTCCACTTCGCTTCCTAACCTGAAGGGCTGCTTCATGTGCAAATACAAATTGACAGAACTGAGCAAAACTGCTTCACAGCAACTAGCCTGAGGTGGTTCAGGCTTTTCTCTAGTCCTTGATGTGGTCTGGCTGTGTCCCAACCCAAATCTCATGTCGAATTGTAATCTTCATAATCCCCATGTGTTGAGGGAGGGTGTTGGTGGGAGGTGATTGGATCATGGGGGCAGTTTTTCCCATGCTGTTCTCACAATAGTTAGTGAGTTCTCATGAGATCTGATGGTTTTATAAGGGGTTCTTCTCCCTTCTAACTCTCTGTCTTTCCAGCCACCTTATGAAGAAGCTATCTGCTTCTCCTTTGTCTTCCACCATGATTGTAAATTTCCTGAGGCCTCCCCCTAGCCATGCCGAACTGTGAGTCAATTAAATCTCTTCCCTTTACAAATTACCCAGTTTCAGGTATTTATAGCGGTGTGAAAACAGACTAATACACCCAGGTTGCTATTCTCTTCTTTTCCTTAAAATGGTTGGGTACTTCTTTCACACATATGCCTTTGCATGATTCGAGGTCATCTGGGCTTCAAGCAACTTCCACCTACTTCATCCTGTCTGGATGAGCCCCTTGGCCAAAGATGGCAAACCTGGGCCTTTGATTGTTCTGGTTTTATGAGTTTGCTTTTGATGGAGAAAACGAGATTAAATAACCCTAGAACAGAATGGACTGGACTGAATCCATAGTCAGGTGAACTGGAGGGGAGAAGATAGAAGTCTTGAGAGAAATTACATTAATTGAAAGAGGAGAGACAGTGAGGAAAGTTAAATTGAGTAAGGAATAATTTATTTTTATTTTTATTTATTTATTTATTTTTTTTGAGATGGAGTCTCGCTCTGTCGCCCAGGCTGGAGTGCAGTGGCACAATCTCGGCTCACTGCAAGCTCCGCCTCCCAGGTTCATGCCTTTCTCCTGCCTCAGCCTCCCTGAGTAGCTGGGACTACAGGCGCTCACCACCACGCCCGGCTAATTTTTTGTATTTTTAGTAGAGACGCAGTTTCACTGTGTTAGCCACAATGGTCTTGATATCCTGACCTTGTGATTCGCCCACCTCAGCCTCCCAACGTGCTGGGATTACAGGCGTGAGCCATTATCACTGTGTTAACAATACTGTCATCACTGCCAATAACAATATCATTACTGCCTCTATGACCGCCACCACTGTCACTACTGTGATTACTCCAACAGCCTCCATTTCTTCCATTACTGTTCTGTGGCCTCAATAACTTCTCTACCACCACTACTAGAATCACTACCATCAGCAACCATTCATTTGCTACAGTTGATGATGCTCATGTCAGCCCTTGGGATAAGGGGTTTACATAAAATATTGTGTTAAAACCTTACAGCATTCCTATCAGGAAAGTAGTGTCATTCTCCTTTAAGAAGAAGAGGGCAGTTCAGGAATTGGAGTTGGTTAACAGGTTGTGGAGCCTGGGCTCTCAACCACTCCTTAATCCTTTCCCTGAATCCTGGCCACCTGTGACGGTTTAGAATGCCATCGCCTGCCTACTCAATTTTTTTTGATGGCAACGTAAGGCATCATTTTGTTCTTGGGAGAAAGAGCCCTGCTCTTTAGTGTTTGTCTATAAACATGTGGTATGAAAGGAAATGTAAGTAGATGTGCTGTTGCTTCACTGGCAGGAAGAAGGTGTGGGTGATATGGGGATGCTTATACAGTGCAGAGAGCAGGTGCCTGGGATTTGTCCTGGCCATTCTGAAGTCGCATGTTTTCGGAGAGTCACCTTACCTGGCTGCACCCTAATTTCACCTCATTTTGTTGAAAGAGGTTTGTAAAAACTCTTCCAACTCTATCTTATAGGCTAGAATTAAGGAGACAGGAAGGAGTAGGGGAGAGATGCAGCATTCCTCAGGAAGCCAATGTTGGGAGCAGGTTCTCAGGGTATTCGTTCCAATTCACCTGCATCTGAAATTTTGTTGGGAGTTACAACAGACCTCTCTGTGGAAAAGCATAACTGATCTTTAAGAAGCAAAAGTGGGGAATGGGTTTTACAGTGTTTACTGCTTTGGAATTGGAGGATCTTTAGCTCTGAAAGCTTTTGAGCAATGTTCAAATTACATCAAAGCACAGGACTTCATAAACATTTTAATGAATATTCTTCCAGTAATGAAATTACTTTGCGTAATGCATTTCTTGGATGTTTTATGTAAGGAGCGCAAAATAAAATTGTGTCAATTAAATAAACTGAAGTGAACTTGATAAACTAAAGCTACTAAATATTTAAAAAATCTAAACCATTATAGCACCCTTTTCATTTCACTTTAACAGAAATACTGAAGAAGATATTTAATAAAATGTTAACACAAACGTGTGAAAATTTATGAAAATAAGCATTTTATTAACCCAGTTCACACTGGTGTTGACTTCCTTCATTTTACTACTCAGTAGTTTGGAGTGGGAGAGAGTGTGTGTGTGTGTGTGTTTGTGTGTGAGAGAGAGAGAGAGAGAGAGAGCAAGCACACGAGAGATTGAAAACCCAGATCCCATGTCTAGGTTTTCTTAATTGATAGCTTCAAAGACATGATTAATACCAAGTATCTTATATGTAGTGCCAGCTTATAATATAGCTTTCTTGAATTCTGCTTTTCTTTGAGTGATTTGCAATTTCTTGACAGACAATGAAAATAATCACTAATGTTTATTGAGTGTTTCTGTCTCTGCCAGGTGCTGTGCTAAGCATTTCTTATGAGGCCTTCCAAGATTTCTTATGAGGTTGGCACTGTTATTACCATCCTCATTTTACAGCTGAGGAAATTGAGGATCAGAACCACTAAATAAATTCTTAGGGCCACAGGGCTGCTAACAGCCAGTCCTTGAACCCACCTTCCTCAGAATCTAGAGCACAAGCTCTTAAAAACCATGTTACCCTGGGCGGCACTGGTTCCCTTTCAGTCCTGCATTATTTGTTGCACTGATTTGGGCATAATGTCAGGATTATTTTCTGAAGTTTGAAGTAATGACCTATCTTGTAGAATGACTGCATCAATGGCCTTCTCTCCACAAAGTCAAAGACTGAACTCTGTCATGCACAGTGTTTCCAGGGAGAACTTCTTAGTTGTGTGCACATGGCCCCAGCATCCACCTCCTCTCCAGTCAGCAAGTCCTTCTTCAGCAGCACCTGATAGCTGCTCTGTACCAGCCCTCCTGAATCCATTACAAGGCCTTGAAGACCGCACTGTGTCATGCCTCTTTAACTTGGCCTAGGCCATTTCCCCTCCCATCTTTGTGCCTGGTGAAACGCTACTAATCAGTCATGTATCATCTTAAGCATCTCCCCCTCTGGGAGGAATTTCCCTGACCTCTCAAGCAGAGCCTTGTGCTTTCTCCATAGATTGACGCTCTGGCCTGTATGCTCACTATTTCTATAGCAGCGCTACTTTGCTCTATTGCCATTATTTTTGATGTGCACCATCTGCCCCATTAAGCCCATTGACAGAAATGACCATCTTCTATTCCACTTTGTATTCCAAGTTCCTATTATGGTGTCTGACACATGAGAGAGACTCGATAAATATTTGGAAGAATAAATTTAAATGTGAATGAACAAAGAACAAATATTTGGAAAGAGGAGCACCTTGTTTCCAGCAAAAGGAAAGCACAGATAATTTTTTTTTAAATGGTAGGATAGAGATTTAAAGAAGAATCTGGGGCAAGAAAATCAAAACTTAATTTTACATTTTGCTAAGCTTTAAAATCATTTCCCAAATCACAATGATGTAACTACTTTCATAAATCCATTAATATACTCTAGCCTCCTGTCTCCTACCTCAAGGAAATTCCCTTGCCAAATGCAGAATTATTCTTAAGCCCTTGGGTTTATCCCCCATTCCTAACTTTAAAAGGCTTGTACAGAGTTCCAGACACAAGAAAGCAGTCCTTTCATCACCTTTCCTCCTACCATTATTTTAATGAATACTGGAACTCATTCAGCTTTAGAATTTAAGTGTTTCTGTCAGCATTTTAAAGATCTTTTTGGATATAAGTAATTTGTATTCAAAATCTAAACATAATTTTCTCTTCAAAAAAAAGTTATCAGGATGATTCTGGCCTCATAAAATGAACTAGGGGGGAGTCCCTGTTTTCCTATTGTTTGGAATAGTTTTGGAAGGAATGGTACCAGCTCCTCTTTGTACCTCTGGTAGAATTCGGCTGTGAATCCATCTGGTCCTGGACTATTTTTCGTTGGCAGGCTATTAATCACTGCCTCAATTTCAGAACTTCTTATTGGTCTATTCAGGAATTAAACTTCTTCCTGGTTTAGTCTTGGGAGGGTATGTGTCCAGGAATTTATCCATTTCTTCTAGATTTGCTAGTTTATTTCCATAGAGGTGTTTATAGTATTCTCTGATGGCAGTTTGTATTTCTGTGGGATCGGTGGTGGTATCCCCTTTATCATTTTTTATTGCATCTATTTGATTTTTCTCCCTTTTCATCTTTATTGGTCTGGCTAGCAGTCTATTTTGTTGATCTTTTCCAAAACATCAGCTCCTGGATTCGTTGATTTTTGAAGGGTTTTGCGTGTCTCTGTCTCCTTCAGTTCCGCTCTGATCTTAGTGAATTATTGTTTTCTGCTAGCTTTTGAATTGGTTTGCTCTTGGTTCTCTAGTTCTTTTAATTGTGATGCTAGGGTATCTATTTTAAATCTTTCCTGATTTCCCTTGTGGGCATTTAGTGCCATAAATTTCCCTCTACACACTGCTTTAAATGTGTCCCAGAGATTCTGGTATGTTGTGTCTTTGTTCTCATTGGTTTCAAAGATGGGCTGATGGGTGCAGCAAATCACCATGGCATATGTATACCTATGTAACAAACCTACGTATTCTGTACATGTACCCCAGAATTTAAAGTATAATAATTTTAAAAAAGTTAAACCCCATAAAAATTCACTTCTCCAAAAAGATAAAATGTCGGCATTTAGGAAGTAAATGTCCAGTGCTATCTGAAATTGCTAAAACCTTATGTTTTAAAATTTTTTTAGTCCTGCAGATGAATTTGCTTCAATCAAGTCTCACATTTTCATCCTTTGTGACTAGGGGTATAGATTTTGTTGCAAAATTGGCTGGTCCAGAGGCCTCCTTGGTGTTCAGGTGTACCAGAAATACAAAAGGAAACAAATGAACTTTTCTTGAGAATTCACTTGTATGTGCCAGAAGCAACAATAAGAATCCTTGTGAGGTAGGTGTCTTGTCCCCATTCTAAAGATTATAGCAAACAAACCAGAACAAAACAAAGATCACCCAAAGCATCAGCAATCTAAACTGCCATGTAATGAAATCCAGGACTTAGTCTTATATTGGCACTCCTCAAGGTAACCGACCTGTGTTGCAGAGCAGTATTTTCTTTTCTTTTAATGAAGAGTAAAGTTTTTGAATATCGAGCATTTTAATGGATACAGTAATATTTTTAAAAAACTCTTTGATTAAAAGCCTCCATTTGCATTATCTTGAATATAATTCTCAGGTTATAGGAACCTGGATAGAAAAAACTATATCTTTAAGTTCATTAATCTCTAACTGAAATATAACAGGTCTTCTAATTAAGAATTTAGGCAACACACTTCAGTAGTACTAGCAGTACCTGTGACCTTGTCACAAATAGAAATCACAAAGACTTTCACATTACATTATAATATTAGCTGATATATTGAAATGTTTTTATGTTCCTTGCTACTTTGAACTATGACAGTTATCATATCTACCATTTGATATGGTTTGGCTCCATGTCCCCACCCAAATCTCATCTTGAATTGTAATCCTCATAATCCTCACGTGTCAAGGGAGGGACCTAAGGGAGATAGTTGGATCATGTGGTTGGTTCTCTCATGCTGTTCTCCTAATGGTGAGTGAGTTCTTGTGAGATCTGATGACTTTATAAGTGTTTGACAGTTCCTTCACATGCTCACACTCTCTCCCTGCTGCCTTGTGAAAAAGGCTCCTGTTTCTGCTTCTGCCATGATTGTAAGTTTCCTGAGGCTTCCTCAGCAATGGGGCTCTGTGAGTCAATTAAACCTCTTTCCTTTGTAAACTACACATTCTTGGGTATTTCTTTATAGCAGTGTGAGATGCAACTAATACACCATTTTGTGTTGTTCTTTAATGGACTAATAGAGAAGCATATATATTCTGGTATCCCAGATTTATTGTTTTAATCTTTTGATAACTGTACTTGCAATATCATTGGTTTCCTTTACAATATTATGAGTGTTATTTTACGCACTTGAAAATATTATCCTAAAAAAAGGGCCCATTGACTTCCAAAGGTTCCAGGCACAAAAAAGTTAGAACTTTTAAATCCTTAACGTGTGTGCCATACTCAATCTTTCTTCATTATTTCTTTTCTTTTATTCAGTTTCTCCCTCTCTTCTCTCCATTTATTCCTTTATTCATCGCTACCTTTTTCTCCCTCCTCCCTTCCTGTCTGTCTCCCTCCCTTTCTCCCTCTACCTACTTATGCTAAACAAGAAGATTCTATTCAGGCTTCTATCTGTTCTAATACATAGTAGACTGAGTTTTTCTTGACTTCCTTTATCCTTATCTGACTGTCTTAACCTTCTCTGAAATATAGTGCTCTGTATACAGAAATACAATGTCTGAAAAAGCTGGAGGAAGTGGGGAATCTAACGGGGTCCTTGTGCTGTCTTTGTGACAACGCTTAGCTCTGCTTTCATTTCCGAGATTTTGTTAAATGCTTTATATTCAGGGGTATTTTCTTCTTGAATAAGGAGGGAAACATACAAGTTTCCTCAATTCATTAAGAACCACCAGAGGTTCTACCACAGAGAGAGAAAGAAAAATCCTGGAGGTACATACACTGTTTTGGCCTCACTGCTTATTGTCTAGGAGAGGGGGATGTGAAAACCTCACCTGGTCTTCCGTGTGCCTCTTTCCTATGAATTAGTTTTTACAAAGAAACATTCTTTTTCCTCTATGTTAAGTACCTGTGTCTGACAGATAATAAATATTTCTGTGTTATTATGACTTTCCTCCTTTTGCTACCTTTTCTTTCAATCTAGAGGGTTTACAATGTTATTCTGTCCCAGTGATTTTAGGTAATTTGTTTGTTTGTTTGTTTGTTTTTGAGACAGAGTCTCGCTCTGTCGCCCAGGCTGGAGTGCAGTAGCCGGATCTCAGCTCACTGCAAGCTCCGCCTCCTGGGTTTACGCCATTCTCCTGCCTCAGCCTCCCGAGTAGCTGGGACTACAGGCGCCCGCCACCTCGCCCGGCTAGTTTTTTGTATTTTTTAGTAGAGACAGGGTTTCACCGTGTTAGCCAGGATGGTCTCGATCTCCTGACCTCATGATCCGCCTATCTCGGCCTCCCAAAGTGCTAGGATTACAGGCTTGAGCCACCGCGCCCAGCCGGTAATGTTTTTTTTAAAGCTCTTTAAGTATTTTAATTAGAGACATATAATTCTGTTTCTCCATGGGGTTTAACACAAGCAATCTCCTTAGATATTCTACAAAATAGCCCTACAATACAGATATAATTCAGGTATCTATTGAAATTCTTCTGTCTTAATTAAATTTGTTGGCATGATTCTCATTCTTATTTTTACCTCTGTTCAAAAAGTGAGGGCCCAGGCTATCACTTATGGCCCAGTTATTTGAAGAGCTGGAATTGAGTATGGGGATGGAGTGTAACCTGCGCTCAGGACAAAAATTATACATCAGAGTGAAGTTAAAAGCATCTCATGGACAAGCTGGAATTAAGACAGGCAGACAGGGAGTCATACTCAAGCTGAATGACTCGTAAAAGCTGAGTAGAAGATAAAATTTTGAGGGACCAAGATGGAGTTCCAGGATCCTGACTAGAGGAGAGAAGGTAAAGCTTGGATAGAAATTTTGGAAATTTCCTTTATACAGTTTCAATGTTCTAATGAATAATCACATTTTTTCCATCTCTATCTTTTTATTAATTTGAGGAAGTGTTCTCATGGCAATTATAGGGGACAGGCATTTGCTTGAAAGTTTGAGAATCAATAAAGATACCCATGCTACTGTAATGAAATTAGAAAGAGGGAAGAGGTAGCAGAGAAGGTCAGAAAGAAGAGGAGGCCAGTTTATGTAGAGTATTATGAATCTTATAATAAAGTCTTTGAGTTTCTCTTGAGAACATTGGAAACTACTTGGTGGTGTTAGTCGGAAGAATAAGATAATAAAGTTGCTAATGGTTCTCTATAGCTGCTGTGTTGAAAATAGAATACAGAAAGTTCAGAATAGAAGCATAATGATCATCAGGAGTCTACTGCAATTGGCCAGGCAGGAGATGAAGATGAAGTAGACTATGTTGGGGTGGTAAGAAGTCTTATTTATGGGACTTATGATGGATTAGATATAGGGTGTGATAGAAAGAAAGTATTAAGGATGACACTGGGAATTTGGAACTGAGGAAGTAATAGAATTGAATTGCTATTGACTATGATAGGGAAGCTCCAAAAGAAACAAATTTTTGGAAAATGATAAATCAAAAGTTCCCTGAATAGTTACCCACCTTGCTCATCATTCAAATGTGTTGGTTTCTCCAAAACTGCTATATAGGAATAATTTAGAGACAGTACTCTTCCATGCTAAGCATGAGGGTGAAGCTTGAAACTACTTTTGCATGTCACTTTATAGGAAATTAAGATAATTAAATTGTGCAGGCCGGGCGTGGTGGCTCATGCCTGTAATTCTAGCACTTTGGGAGGCCAAGGTGGGCAGATTGCCTGAGCTCAGAAATTGGAGACCAGCCTGGGAAACATGGTGAAACCGTGTCTATACTAAAATACAAAAAAATTAGCTGGGTGTGGTGGCATGCACCTGTAGTCCCAATTACTCGGGAGGCTGAGACAAGAGAATTACTTGAACCCAGAGGCGGAGGCTGCAGTGAGCCAAGATCATACCACTGCACTCCAGCCTGGGTGACAGAGCGAGACTCCATCTCAAAAAAAAAAGTAATTAAATTGTACATATTGCAGAGCAAGGTGCTTTTGGAGACTATGGGTAACTAAGTCATTCTTTGATACTAATACTGCCCAGTGGGAAGTTCAAACCTCCAGGAATGGATCTTCTGATCTTCCTGGAAGTAACACCTTCATTGAACTGACTTTCTTAGGGTTTTGCTGATAATTACAATGATTCTCACACCAGAAGCAGAGATATAAAAAATGTTAATAAGTACTTTAGTAATCCTGTTTGAGTCTTTTCATGAAGACAGAATCATCGCTATACCCTTCCTTATCAGGGAATAGTCTGCCTGCCAGGAGAATCCATGCTAAGTAATTATAAAAGGAATTAATTACAGATACTTATAAAAGTGAAGGACTTACAATTGTGGGAAGCTGCTATCAACCCTCAGGTTGGAGGGACTAAGAGAGGAGCTGGGGCCACCAGTGGAAGTAGGAACCATGTTTAGCCTCTCAGCAGGAACTGGAGCTGGGGCCAGAGAGCTGAGGGGACCTCTGTGGAGATGATGCCCATATTAGTTTGTTTTCACACTGCTATAAAGAACTACCTGAGACTGTGTAATTTATGAAAAAAAAAGGAGGTTTAATTGACTCACAATTTCACACGCTTAACAGGAAGCATGACTGGAAGACCTTAGGAAACTTACCATCATGGCGAAGGCAAAGTAGAAGCAAGGCACATCTTCCCATCGCAGAGCAGGAGAGAGAGAGCCAAGCAGGAGGTGCCACACACTTTTAAACCATCAGATCTCATGAGAATCCACTGACTATCACAAGAACAGCAAAGGGGAAGCTCTCCCCCATGTTTCAGTGAGCTCCCACCAGGCTCCTACCTGGACACATGGGGATTACAATTCGACCTGATGTTTGGTTGGAGACACCAAGCTGAACCCTATCAATGCCTAAAGCAAAAAGAGAGAGGAAAGATACATGGGCTTTCTCCTCCTCCTGCTCATCAGTCTCCCGTGGTTCCCACCCAAACGCAGGTGGCAAAGAGACTCAAAACATGGTCCCCAGGGATCACCACCCATGGTATTCAGAGTGAGGGAGGGATGAAGATTGAGTTGAGGTCAAACAAACACATCATTAGTCAACTTCCTCACAGAGGTACTGGGTTGAAATAAGAATGAAGTTGGCAACTTTTTGCCTCAGAAATTAAGGAAAGAAAAGAATTATGTGGGGTTTTGGGTAGTCAGCATGGAGTCAGCTCTTGGAGAACAGAGACTGTTTTCATTGAGAACTAGGTTTTGTTTTGAAGGTTTGTAATATCTCCATGTTTATTTGTATTTTCCTTGTGGCAGTAGATTCCCTTCTTTCTGCTATAGAAAGGGGAGACCTATGAAGAATACATTCTACTTCACAAACATTCTAAGAAGAGAAAAATCCCAGATGATGGAATTAATCAAGGAAGAGGTTCAGAGGATAAAAATTGGCAAATCATGTGGAATTATAAATTATGAAAAATAAAATCAAAATAGAAGTGAAGCAGTAACCCTTTAGTAACAATCATTCTCAAGTTCAGCTTTCTTCTTTTTTCCAGATGATATTCTAGATGATGGTTGGAAGTTTTACTGAGGTAATTATTTGTTTTCCCACCACCATTTATTAGAGCTATCATAAGCAAGCTGCTTTTTCTGTTTCTCTTCCAATTTAAAGTCATTGCTTTTGCATCTGAAATAGCACCCACCTTGGACAATGCAAGTCATGTTTCTTTTTTTTTTTTCCATAAGCATCATAACCTAGAAATATTTGTTGAATATAACCAATATGGAGTCTGTCCTTTGGAACTTGACCAGTCATATTTTGCAAAATCATTTGCTGTGTATATGGTCTTTTTTAAAGGAGACACTAGGGTCAAAACATTGGTAATTCTAAGTTCAACTCTATGATTTGTAATTTTTATAAACAATCCAGATTTGCTTTTGTTGCCTGCAAGTCTGAAGTTTATAATACATGTAATTTGATTATCTTCTCTAGAGATATTTTATCTAGTCAATATGAGTCTTTATCAGCTTAAGCAAAGTAAAAATTTCCATACAAGTTATTGTGAAGAATCCTTCTAAAGATACTGTTAGAAACTGTTGCTAATTTTAAAACACATTGGTAGGATGAGCCTTGGACTTACTTCAAGTGTATATTCTAGAAATGTTTCTAATTCTTTATTTTACACTTATCATACTAATTTGCTTTTCTTTTGTAATCTTCTGTCATGTCCTTAGTATTTCCCATGTTAAATTTTTGAAAAATCATTAAACTGAAAGTCATTTTCAGAAATTAAAGTCTGTATTTTAAAAATATTTATGTCTTATCATTTCAATAGACTATTTCAGAAATTAAAACTCTAAAGATCACTTAATTTGCTAAGTACTTTACACATTTTACATTTTACTTTTGTACTCATCATCTTAGTAGCCTGTGGAACGGTTCAGGAGCTTTTGTTTTTTTAGAGAGGAGAACCTTGCAGTTCAGAGAGAATGGATGACAACTGTAACTGTGATAGTGTGGCTCTATCCAGGCCTGTTGATGAGGATAACTTATGTACAATACTCAGGAGAGTCCCTGAAATAATAGTGGTTCAGCAAGTGTTTGCTTCATTCCATTTACTACCCTGTATCTGGAACATTGTCTGAGCCCAGAAAAAATATATAACAATAGGAAAATTGCCTTGCCTATTATGGGGTTCTTTGGTATCTTTCAGATGCAGATAAAATAACAGCTTTTAAAACAGCAAATGAATCCACTGACAATATAACTGCCTTGTTAATTCTAAAGGTATTGCAGTTGTCATTTATGATGATGAGGTTCAGAAACTTATGAAATAAGTGAATGCATAGACATAGAATAAGAACTTAAGTATATGAATATGACTGAAATTTAAAAGCCAGTAATATTCTGATTTTTTAGAACTCTTCATTGGAAGGGCTACTGAATCCCTAGAAATATTCCTGTAGTTAAGATGAAGTCTAGTTTTCCATGGAAGCCAAGTAGGTCTCTCCTTTGTTATGACTTTTGGAAAGGAATATTTTTTCCCCTTTCCTCCTCTTCCTCAATCTTCAGATTTCTAAACATTTTTATTCACATTAGAGTTGTGCCTTCTGGTTGGTATGATCTGCAAACATGTGTTGACATATAATTCTAGGCCAGGCACCATGCATGGAAATAACAGAACTGGACATATTCTCTGCTTCTGGAAATTCAGATCCTTAAAGGAATTCAGTAGCATTTTTATTATTGCAAAAATTGCTTTCCTATCCATCATCTCATGAATTTTTCACCAACATCTTTGAGGATAGTACCAGTATTTTGGTGAGGTTAAATATGCTTAATGTTACTCAGAGATTAAGTGAGACCCAAATGTGTGTTCTACTCTTTTTTCCGAGGTGGTGGTGATGTTTTTCTTGCCATGTGGGATCTACAGAAAGCCGTCCTGTTCTCTTAGAAAACTGTACCTTCCCCTTGCCTTTATAGCTTCCACAACCTCCACCCTCAGGCATATAAGGCTCTACCGTGGCTTCCCTTGGGAAAACCTGATATAATCAGGATGATAACAATGGTGGGTTGTGTGCCTTGGTCTACCCCAGAGGCTGGAAAAGTAAAAGAAGAACTCTATATTTTCTAGACTCATTTGCAGCTAGCGTTCCTACATGGCTGCTATTTTCCATCAATAAGCACAGCCATGGCACTGGTCTTCACATTCAGACTTCTGATTTGGAGCCACCAGAATTGGAGCCATGATGAAAGGCAATTTTCCAAGTCTAGAACTGAGATAAGAATGCGATGAAAACTACATACTTCTTACTAAAAAAAGAAATACCTAAAGACACTTACACATTTGCAAAATGTTTTTGTAAATTTTCTTTATAGTTATAATTGGCTTCTCAAAATTAACTTATATCTCCTTTTTGGTAATTTCAATTCCCATTGACAAGTTCCTTCCCCCAGTACACGCAGCCTTGGTGAAGGTGGGAAATGGTGTTGATGACCTCAGCATTTTACCCTTCTCTGTATCCATGCCTTTCAATTGTGACTTAACGGATATACATAAAGAAGCAATTGAGTATATTTTCCCTATCCTTTGATTCTGAGTTTGCCCTCAAGAATGTAGTAGGGATGAAGGTGTACCATTTCTGGGTTTTAGTCTCAAGAGACCTTGGGAATTTCCTCCCTTTTTCTTGTGCCTCTGTTTTCACCGTGAGAACATGGCTAGGCTAGTCTGATGCAAGATGAGGGACACATGAAGCATTGGCACAAAAAGCTGAGGTCATCAGAGATCACACAACACCATCTGACTCCTAGATACACGAGCAATTTCAACTAAGATTAGCAGAGCTCCCTAGCTGATCATGAGCAGTAACGCAGTAGTAAGTTATTACTACTTATTGCTGTATACAGCATTATAATGGCAATAGGTAACTGCAACTTTGGGATTACAAATCAAAATACTGTGCCTTTCCCTGTCCAAATGGTTGACAATGGCCAAAAGCTAGGCCAATTGAAGACTAAACTTTGAGTTTAGGGAGGCAAAAATAATAACAACATTTATTTTTTGGTAATCATTCACTCCAGTTGAAGGACTCAGAGGAGACTGCTGAGTAGTTTCTGATACCTGCATCCAAGAGCACACCCTAACATCTGTGCATTTGACACTATGAGCCACATTCATTGCTCCAATGAATTTATCTTTCTTTTCAAATTTGCCAAATTTCTGTGGTTTGCTGTTAAAGTTACTAATACTTTGTTTAAAATTACCTTAAAGCTAAGTGGCTTAAATTAATCATTTTATTTTATGCATGATTTTGTGAGTCAGGAATCTGGGGAAGACTCAGCTGGTCTGTTTCTGCTTGGAGTGTTTTTTATGTGGTTGAAGTTAGATGTCAGACATTGAAATGTTTAATAAGACTGGACTTCCAAGATAGCTCACCTAACTAGTGATTGTTCTTGGCCATTGGCTGGTGACTCAGCTGTCCTGCGCTGCAGAATGCCTACCTTTGGCCTTTATAGGTAGTCTTAGGGTACTTGGCATCTTATACAGTAGCTGGCTACCTCCAGAGTGAATGTTCTGAAAGAAGCAGGCATTGCTCCTCTCTATATGGGAAGGTCAACAAATTTTGGCATGTTTGAGAAAATCACTATATTCTGCCCTCTGGCCACAAATTGGTTTTATTTTCCCACTTGTAAAATATGCTCTCTCCCTCCCCTACATTTCCCAAAGCCTTGTCCACTAAGATTAGGGTATGAGTCTAAGGCTCTGGGTCAAGGATTTCATCATCTAAATCAGGTCCAATTGTAGATGAGTCTCCCAGGGTTTGATTCTTTGGTCACAGTTCCTCTTAATTTAAAAAATGTAGTGAACTAAAGGAGCAAGTTGACTGCCCTTCGCCCATCCATTATACAGTGCCACATAGGGGTAGGATAAATGCAGTAAACACTCTAGTTCCAGAAAGGGGAAATGCGAGACACATAACAGCCACTGGCCCTTATTACTCTGAAGTCCAGATGGGCATACTTGACCGTTTGATTAGGACCAAGTTCTGCTCCCTGAAACAAAATTTATAGAGCAATAAAAGCAATTGATTGAGATTTTATTTCATGATCAGGATTAGAAATCATATTTTTTATGAATTGTAATTCTTTAACTCTTATTTTTTTTCTTACAAAAATTATGCCAACTTTCTGGGGAAGAATAGTTGAAAGCGATCTAAATTGTGCTAATATCAGTTTCATTTACTTTGATTTTAATGAGACATTCAGACACAGAGTGCATGTTGAAGTAGCAATATGCAGGTCAAATTTGATATCCATTTGATTTTGATGTTGACTTTTGTGGGAGTAAGTGCTGAAAACTCTGACTGAAACCAAATGTTTATGCTCATTATACTCTTTGTTATAGGAGGACAATTTATCTCTTGAAAGACTAAACATTGTTGAGATTCTTTGGGGCTTAAATTCGTGATTTCACTTCCTGTGTCCTCAACTCAATGAAGATATCTTTTTAGGCGTTTCATCATTAATGCTACCTATGTTTTCAGGAAAAAAAATTAGGAACCCTTTTTCCATCTAGTGGAAGTAATTTTTAGCAGAATTTTATATTTCCAAGTGCCTATAGACTTCTAAAAAAATTGACTTGATTTTATCATTTTCCAACTTCATTCTGCTGAAATGCTTCCTCCAGCACTGGAAAGTTTTCACCCATTTCTGACTCTAATCTCTTCCAATGCAGTGAGCTGGCCAACATGTAAAGAGTTGGCCAGGAGCACCCATAAAGGTGACTACAGGGCTTTCAATTAAATGATTTACCTCATTCTTAAGTGCTCACATAGCTGCCAACTGTGCAAAGACATAAATGGATTTCACCCCTTCAGACTGTCCTGAGAGTATGATTTACTTTTCTCATAAAAACATGCAACTTCTGCCCAAACTTCAAGCAAGTCCTTCAAGACTAATTCTCTTGTAAGCCAGAGAACATCTGTGAAGGGGTGGCCTGCCCCTCCACACCTGTGGGTGCTTCTCGCTAGGTGGAACGAGAGACTTGAGAAAAGAAATAAAGACACAGAGACAAAGTATAGAGAAAGAAAAGCGAGGCCCCAGGGGACCAGTGCTGTGCTTCCAGAGGACCTACACTGGCACCGGTCTCTGAGTTCCCTCAGTATTTATTACCAAAAAGATAAGGGAGTAATTCAGCAGTAAGGCATACAGATACACAGAAATGTTACATTTTCCCAGGGATGGGCAGGAGACAGATGTTTTTCTTTTACTGAGATTTAAGGAAGTGATACTGACCTTCAACCACAAGCAGGCTTTAAACATTTGGCTAACAAAGCACATTCCTTACAGCCCAAAATCCTTTCAACCTTGATTAGCACAGCGATGTTTCTAGCAAGGACAAGATTGGGGGTAGAGTCACAGATTAACAGCATCTCAAATACAGAGCCAAATGGAGTCTCTTAAACTTACTTCTATCTATAATAACACAGTAACAGGCTGACCTCTCTTTTTCCCCACACATCTGTGCAGAAGACATCTTGGTATTCTGCCCCCTTTCCTAACCAAAACCATTTGAAGAGGCTGTTATTCAAAACCTCACTCAGATGAAATAACACACTTTGAAGGAAGTAGATAACACTTCTAGGACACTTGGATGTCTGTGATTTCAGAACAAAGCAAAGAAACCTCTTGACATGTACAACTTCCTTCATTAAGGCAGAAACAAAAAATAACGTTGTCAAGTATAACAGGTGAAACTTCTGTGAGTTCCAGGAATACTTATGCGAAGGTTTTCCCTGGCAAAGAAACATCACTATTTTGAGGTTATCGGTTGCATTCACAATTTCTGAAAGGGGCTTAAAAGGGCATTTTTAAAATAGACATGTTAGCTAGAAAATAAAGTTAGATACTGGCACAATTGTGAGATAGTGATAGTTCCCTAGCTGACTCTGGAGGATGATTAGGTGCATTACTGTCTAAAACATAGCAGAAAGAATATCAGCAATTTTGGAGATAATACTGATTGAGGCAGTACGTTGGTTTTTTGAATTTGGCTTTTTCTAGGTCTCCCACTCCCCACTCCCAAATTCATATGTTGAAGTCCTAATCTCTTGTCCTTGGAATGTGACTGTATTTGGAGATAGGGTATTTAAAGAATCAATTAAATTAAAATAAAGTCACTAGAGTGAGTCCTAATCCAATATAACCGGTATCTTTATCGGAAGAGGAGATTATGACAGAGACTTGTGCGGAGGGATGACCATGTGAAGACACAGGTGGAATACACGAATCTCCAAACCAAGCTGAGGGCCTCAGAAGAAAACAATTCTGCTAACACCTTAGTTTTGGACTTCCATCCTCTAGAAATGTGAGAAAATTAATTTGTGTTGTTTAGGTTGCTCGGTCTGTGACACTTTATTCTGGCAGCCCTGGCATACACCTGGATTCTTTAAGATCTTACCAACCATAGGAGACTTTTTTATTGCTTGGCAATGTCATAAGCTTTCTTGGAGGATGCTTGAAGGATATCCTGTTTTGGTCAGAACAAATCCAAGTTTTTGTAAAGTTATAATATTTTCAAAGCAAGTCCCCATCTTATGAAAAAGACCTGTGATTCGTGTTGTCTTACCATGACTGTCACTGAATGTGTTTCTCTGGTTGTGTGGACTTTAAGACTTACCCTGGCACACAAATAAACACTGGCATTTGTGTCCCATCTTGGTCAGTAAGAAAAGGAAGCCAGGAGACACCTAAGCTTTATTCCACTGGTCATTTCCAATGGAAGGTGATCCTGATGAAAACTCAGAAGTTTCCCTAATTATATGGTAGAGAGTATTTTTACTAATTCTTATTAGTGGTAAATAATTCTGGGCCTCATTGTGTAATGGATATTTTAATTATTTAATGAATTGCATGGTTTAATTATTTGTGTTATGGCTGGGCCCAATCATCTGGGAGAAGAAACAAAAGAGAGCCTGGAGAAGACGCATGTGCTTTTTTCATGCCCTGTCCTGGAAGGAACCATATAACTTCTGCTCACATTCCGTAAGTGAGAAATAGTCACCTGGACACACTGAGATGCAGAAAGGCTGGAAACTGTTATCTTCCACTGCGTACACCATTTGTAGTCACAACACTATAGTATGGAAAGAGGTGCCCAGATTTTGGTGGAGAGCTGGCTATCTCTGCCAAAAATAGCCAATGACTGTTCAATACTCACTGTTTGCCAGATGCTGCTGTAAGCCTTTTCATACGCTTCATCATTTAATTCTTACACCAACCTGTTGGTAAGTTCTGTTAGTATTTCCAGAATACAGATGACAAAATTGAGGGAGAATTAAATAGGGTGGTTATTCTTATACAGCTAGAAAATGGAAAGACAATATTTTAACCCAGTCCAAGCAATCTGGCCCCAAATTCCATGATCTTAACCATTATACTACACCAATTCTTTGTGTTTGTTATAAAGGAACTGATTAGATCACAAAATTATGAAAGACTAGGACTTCAAGACCATTTGGACAAGACAGTGAAGGTTATTTTCTAAAGAAAACAACTCAGCTAATTTCATTTCTGTCTTCTTTCTAGTCGATGAAAATATTTTGAATATTTCAAAGCTTGGGTAACCGCCATCTCTTACATAGTTTGTTCATCTCACTAGCCTATAGAATTATCTTCCTCCATTTATCTCCCATAGCTCTCTGTCCTTTGCATCTGGTTCATTTAAATATTTATTTATTAATTCACTTATTAAGTTATTTATCAATCTATTGGCTATCTTTTGAGCACTTATTAAGTTCTAGGTACCGTGGTAGGCACTGGTGATGCACAGAATAGCAAAGGAATTGTTTCTCCAAGGTTTCACAGTCTAAAGGAATATGAATGTGGGAAATAGACATTGAACTGCTTATATTACTGTGGAATTCTCTTGTGTTTGTTGTGTTTCAACGGCGAATTTTTGGGTTATACTTTCTACCACTCTTCTTTCCCTCATTGTGTCTTATATGGTGGTAGACACATAATATGACTTGGGACAATGTCTTTCTTTTTAAACATACAAATTTTATTCAAGTAATTACATATATACATATAAATATATACAAACATATACATCTTTTTTATTATACTTTAAATTCTGGGATACATGTGCAGAATGTGCGGGTTTGTTACATAGGTATACATGTGCCATAGTGGTTTGCTGCACCCATCAACCCGTCATCTACATTAGGTATTTCTCCTAATGCTATCCTTCCCCTAGCCCCCCCACCCTCTGACAGGCCCTGGTATGTCATGTTCCCCTCTCTCTGTCCACATGTTCTCATTGTTCAGCTCCCACTTATGAGTGAGAACACGTGGTGTTTGGTTTTCTGTTCCTGTGTTAGTTTGCTGAGAATAATAGTTTCCAGCTTCATCCATGTCCCTGCAAAGGACATGAACTCATCCTTTTTTATGGCTGCATAGTATTCCAATAACACTGTTGGTAGGAGTGTAAATTAGTTCAACCATTGAACTAATGGTTCAATGGTTCTAGATCCTTGTGGCAATTCGTCAAGGATCTAGAACCAGAAATACCATTTGACCCAGCGATTCCATTACTGAGTATATGCCCAAAGGATTATAAGTTATTCTACTATAAAGACACATGCACACTTATGTTTATTGCAGCACTATTCACAATAGCAAAGACTTGGAACCAACCCAAATGCTCATCAGTGATAGACTGGATAAGGAAAACACACATATATATCTTTAACTCATTTGTATTTTAGAATAATATTCAGCATTGGTTTGAAAATACATCAATGAATAATGAGGTACTCCATTAGAACATAAGGAAAGTTGAATTTAATAGTGGGGTCAGTATCCCTTGTACCATAAAATTGCAATTTGTTAGAGGCCAGTCAATAAATCTTGCTTACATTCAAGGGAAGAAGATTACACAAGCATGTGAGTATGAGGTGGGGGATCAACAGGCTGCCCTTAGTGACTGCTGACCACATCTTGCTTAAAAATGGACAAGAGTCATAGTTTCTTCACTTCATCTGTTTATCATGAGAATAAGCTGTGTTACCTGGTGGCAATATTGTGCCTCAAATCTCATATAAAGGATTTTCCTGGGGGTCTTTTATAGGAAGAGACCCTTTGTAGGGGGAAATACTTAGTTTTTTTTTCTATTTCTATTGTCATCTATGGTACATTTTGGGGAGAAGGAATTAAAGAGTCAAAAAATGCACGCGTAAAATATGGTGAAAATTCTTACAGTTTACATAGTTATGGAAGACACATTTTCTGTTATTCCCCCAGAATAGGGGGAATTCCTATTGGCCGTGATGCAAGGCTGGTTCAAAATATGCAAATCAATAAACATAATCCAGCATATAAACAGAACCAATGACAAAAACCACAAGATTATCTCAATAAATGCAGAAAAGGCCACTGACAAAATTCAACATCCCTTCATGCTAAAAACTCTCAATAAACTAGGTATTGATGGAACAAATCTCAAAATAATAAGAGCTATTTATGACAAATCCATAGCCAATATCATACACAGAATGGGCAAAAGCTGGAAGCATTCCCTTTGAAAACTGGCACAAGACAAAAATGCCCTCTCTCACCACTCCTATTCAACATAGTATTGGAAGTTCTGGCCAAGGTAATCAGGCAAGAGAAAGAAATAAAGGGTATTCAAATAGGAAGAGAGGAAGTCAAATTGTCTCTGTTTGCAGATGACATGATTGTATATTTAGAAAACCCCATCGTCTCCGCCCCAAATCTCCTTAAGCTGATAAGCAACTTCAGCAAAGTCTCAGGATACAAAATCAATGTGCAAAAATCACACGCATTCCTCTACACAAATAACAGACAGAGAGCCAAGTCATGAGTGAGCTCCCATTCACAATTGCTACAAAGAGAATAAAATACCTAGGAATACAAATTACAAGGGATGTGAAGGATCTCTTCAAGGAGAACTACCAACCACTGCTCAAGGACACAAACAAATGAAAAAACATTCCACGCTCTTGAATCAGAATAAAGAATATTGTGAAAATGGCAATACTGCCTAAAGTAATTTATAGATTCAATGCTATCCCCATCAAGCTATCATTGACTTTCTTCACTGAATTAGAAAAAAAACTACGTTAAATTTCATATGGAACCAAAAAAGAGCTTTTACTATTTAACCACTCAGTCAGTGCTGAAACAGCTCTTACATAGGCCTGTGTTAGTGAGACCCGGCCTGCCACGCTTGGACGTCAGAACTCCTGGATCTCAGGCCTTTGAACTTCATGGTTTATGACAGCAGCAGCTCTACCTCCAACCCCCAAATGGCATATTACGGAATTCTCAGCCTTCATAATTGTGTGAGTCAATTTCCATAATAAATCTCCATTGGTTCTGTTTCTCTAATGAACTCTAACTAATACAGGTAGCAAATTTTGGAAGAAAGAGTGAAAAAGTAGGAAGTGATGACTCTGTAGATTAAGAAGTCAATAGAAAGTGACAGAAAAAGGGATAGTTATTTTTTAAAGAACTGAGTTATACTCTTTAACTCTTAGATTTATAATTTTAAAAATAACAGTAAGTTGCTAAGACTCATAATTATAAACCCTAAAATGCCTCTTGTTAGTTTTCTTCCTTTCTGTGTGTCCCCTTCCCTGGGAACGCTCAGGCTTTTACATTCTCAATGAAGCACCATGCCAGTAGATAAAGACCCCAGAAGCTCCCATTATCCAGTTCCCATATATTGTTCCTTTTTTCTCCCTATATCACTGTTTCTCCTCCCCAGTCTGTATTAGGAAAGCTCCTAGGAAAGGGGCTTATGTAACCATGACCTTCTATCTTTTCCTTTTCTCTCACTAGAATTTTAACATTCAGCCTCTGGCAGGCACTCAGCATCAGACGGGGTCACTGGCAGGTCTTGCTAATGATTTTCCCTCTTCTGTGTTTTTTTTCGTAACTGCTTGAAAACAATAGATCTCCCATTTAGTCCTGCTCAGTCTTAGGGCATCTCCGGAGTTGGTCCTGCATGTTCCACCTTAGCCTCATCTTTTACCCTGGAAATTAAATTGTCTCTTTGCTCATTTAGGCTTTTGGGTGAGATTGCATGCCATTAAGATATGCTAAGGTGTACTTGCCTCTCATTGATTTCCACATGAATTCCGGATAGCAAGGCTGTTAAAAAAAAAAAAAAACGCTGCCTGCTGAGTTCCGTTTATGAATGCACTCCCTGGTGGGGAAGTCCACAAACTCCCTATGAGGGCCATTATCACAGTGGTGCTAGCTGGCCACCTGGGTGAAGACAGGGGAAATGTGTGCAGAGGCTTTTGTCCTTAAATTTCTTTTCCTTTTCTGGGTTCCAAAATACTGGGTTCCAGAATACTGAATCTGATCCAATTCTTTAGTAAAACCAAGGGAGGAAATTTGTAGGGGACATCCTCTCCTTCTATTACTCTACATTTTTTATGTCCAAAATGTTGGAATATGCTATTGAAATGGGAGAATTCCCTGATTCCCCTCACAGGACCTGCTACAGGGGTATGACTTGCATGCTTGATTGCCCCACGGCTCAAATCCCTAGTGGGAGCATGCAGATGGGCAGGTGCAGAGGCTGAGGTGAGTGCTTTTGGGCTCCAGCGCCATGGCAGCAACTAGGGGTGGGTGTTTGCAACTCCCAAAGCCCAGGTGGGCATGTGTTACAAAGCTCTTTGAGATTGGCTGTCTGCAGACAGCTTGTGTGTTAATCAGTTCAATGGACCCTCTGCCTTATTGAAATGGCAGAGGACCAGTGTGACAGCCTTCTGTATCCCGAGCTCTTGCCCAGTGTCCTGAAAGACTCTGATCGCATGCAGACTTGAAGGATGAGTGCAAGGTTTTATTGGGTGGTAGAGGTGGCTCTCAGTGAGATGGATGGGGAGCTGGAAGTGGGGATGGAGTGGGAAGGTGGTCTTCCCCTGGAGTTAGGCTCTTCTCCAACCACCCCTGGCCAAACTCCCCTCAGTGTCCAGACATCCCTCCTCTTCTCTTTCTCTGCCTCATTGTTCCACTGTTGCTGGTCTGCTGGTCTTGATGTTCAGCTGCTTGTGTGTGTGCCTGCTAAGGGTTTATATGGGGGCAGGAGCGGTGGTGTGGTGAGCCAAAAGGCAACGATTTGGGTGCAAAACCAGAAATGCCTGTCCTCATTTAGGGCCACAGGTCTTCAGGCTTGAGGCTGGGGCCTTTGCCAGGGAACTACCCTCTTCTAGCCAGTATTTCCCTGCCTCCTGTCCATATCACTACAACAGGGAGAAGGATAGACCACAATGGGAGCATGCCAGAGGGATGCCTAATGCAGTCTTAGTGAATCATGGACAGCTTCCCTGGGCAGGGGACTTTTAAGCACAGAGCTAGGAGGATGCAATTGTAGGAGCTCTTGACCAGTTAGGAGCTAGTTGGGAAGAAAAATCAACTCTGTGTAGAGTAATACTAACAACCAAACCAAACATCGTCCTTTACCTTTACGTAGTACTTCAGTTTATAACACCGCCTCCAAGTGTAGGATTATCAAATAGGCAAATTAGGCCTGAGTTCAGAGCATCAGCAAAAGTGATGTTAGGTACTCAGTGTTTGTATTCCTCACCTGGATTCATATGTTGAAGCCCTAACCCCTAATGTGATGGTATTAGCAGATGAGGCCTTAGAAGCAATTAGTTTTAGATGAGAGTGCGCCCCCTATGATGGGATTAGTATCTTTATAGTAAAAGGAACGGATACTAGCACTTCCTCTCTCTGCCATAGCCACATAAGAACATCAGTGAATAGGCATTGTCTGCAAGCCAGGAATAGCCCACGGGAATAACTGAATCTGTGAATCTGCCAGCACCTTGATCTTGGACTTCCCAGCCTCCAGAACTGTGAAAAATAAATGTCTGTTGTTTAAGATACATGATATTTTGTTATAGCAGTCAGAGCTGATGATGAGCATAGGGGCTTAAAAAAAATGGGGCTAAGTCTGGCTTTAGTAAATGTAACCAAAATGGCTCAAAGAGAAAATCAATAAAAGTCCATTTTAATTGTATATTTTATTTAAGTTTTGGATTTTTGCCAGTTGCATTAGTTTTCTTTTGTAGAATATTGTGGAATGGGGTGTTGTAAAGTTGGGGAGACATCACAAATTTCTAATGGAAATGACCTGGTCATTTTACATACGTTTTTCTTACAACAGCCTTGAAAAAGCCTGGATAGGCTGAATAATAAATTACTGTTATTATTATTGTCATCCTAATAGATGACCAAGCTCAGGCCAGAGAACTGCCAAGGGACTCAGTCAAAAAATCACACTGCTGGTAAAAGGCAGAGGTGGGACTTGAGCTCAAAAATGCCACTGAGGCTGGGCACTGTGGCTTATGCCTATAATCCCAGCACTTTGGGAGGCTGAGGGGGGCGGATCACCTGAGGTCAGGAATTTGAGACCAGCCTGACCAACTTGGAGAAACCACATCTCTACTGAAAAAAAAAAAAAAAAAAAATTAGCCAGGCATGGTGGTGCATACCTGTAGTCCCAGCTACTCTGGAGGCTGAGGCAGGAGAATCACTTGAATCCAGGAGGCTGAGGTTGCAGCGAGCCAAGATTGTGCCTTTGCACTCCAGCCTGGGGCAACCAGAGCAAAACTCCATCTTAAAAAAAAAAAAAAAAATCCCGTTGAGAGACCATGGTTTGTAAAGTCAGGTAGACCTGGATTCAAATCCCTTTTCTACCTTGTGATGACATTCCTTAACTTCACTTACCTTCATAAGTATCTCATAGAAACAAATATCTCATATCTACCTGACTTCACAAATCATTGTCTCTTAATGGGATTTTTGAGCTCAAGTCCCACCTCTGCCTTTTACCAGCGGTATGATTTTTTACTAAGTCCCTTGGCAGTTCTTTGGCCTAAACTTGGTCATCTATTAACATGTCAATAACAATAGTAATAACAATCTCATAGAGTTTTGGGGAAGATTAAATAAGGTAGTATAGAAAGCATCTCTCCCAAGGCTGGCATGGGGTACGCACACATTTATTAAATGGTAGTTATTATCTCCTGGTTCCTGGGTTCAGTATTGTTTCTGTTCTGCAGCATGTGACTAAGAATCCATTAGATGCAATGGGAGATATTAGGGAATTAAGTATTTAGCTTGCTGTTGGGACTGAAAGAGCTATTAGAGTCCTGGAGTGATTTTGATGATACTGTTGATAAACATTGGTGCTCTCTGCCCTGTTTCTTCCATTTTATAGAAAGTCAAAACAACTGAGGTTATTTTTCTGTCCAGATTCTATATAAAATTATTTCAAGTGCCTATCTTTTCCACAAGCCCTTTTCTCTATTTATTCAATCAGAATGCAGTGGTCACAGAGGAATCTCTGGGTCCTGCAAAGCTGGATTGAAATCCCGGCTTCCTTTACTTGCTAGTGCATTATGTTGGATGCATTAGTGAAACCGTCTGCACTTGTTTCCATGCCCATAAAATGAGAATAAGACTAGTGTCTACACAGTGGGTGGTTGAAAGGATTAAATGAGTTAAGACATGTAAATTGCCTTTAAAAGTGCCTAGTACAAAGTGAGGTTCATTGCTTTATTGAGCATTTACTATAATAATGCCAGGTCCTATTGTAAGCACCAGGAATATTATCAATAAATAAGATTGACACTGTCTCTCCATGGACCTTACATTCTAATGTGGGCAAATAAGTCAGAGTTCTGAAACTCTGAGATGTAAGATGAAGACCCGCTTTGATGCTGTTTGATTAGAACAGAACAGCATATGTTTCCAGCGTTCCTCTGGGTTTTGCCAGATCGTTCATTCAGAATCGCAGTGATATTTCCTTCAGCCTGTGGGCAAGGCTTTACTTATGTTTTTTCTTTCAGGAATGACTTCCCATAAACTGATACTTATAAATTCATATAAAGCAGCTTCTTTATAAGAACTATTATATGGAGACCAGATTTTTAAATGGATCTACAAGACCGAAGATTGGAACTGTCTAGTTTTGAGTTTATTTCTAACATATAGCCATGAGTCAGGAGCCTAAGTTAGGCTCCTGCCTGAGTTAGGAGCACATAATTTTTGTATCATAAAATTTTCATCATGTTAAGTAAGACTTTTCATCATATTAACTAAAAGATTTTGTTTTGTTTTTGTCTCAAGATTGGTTTGAGTGTTTAAGGAAGTCATTCATTCATTCTTTTCTTTTCTTTCTTTTCTTTTTTTTTTTTTTTGAGACAGAGTCTGGCTCTGTTACCCAGGCTGGGGCACAATGGCATGATCTTAGCTCATCGCAACCTCCACCTCCTGGTTCAAGCAATTCTCCTGCCTCAGCCTCCCGAGTAGCTGGGATTATAGGCATACACTACCATGCCCGGCTAATTCTGTATTTTCAGTAGAGACAGGGTTTCTCCATGTTGGTTGGGCTGGTCTCGAACTCCCGACCTCAGGTGATCCACCCGCCTCAGCTTCCCAAAGTGCTGAGATTACAGGCCTGAGCCAATGTGCCTGGCCCATTTCATTCATTCTTATTAAAGAAATGTTGAGATCGTATCTAATATTTTTCCTCTTAACTCCTGTAGTATTTTTATAGCAACTGCAATCTACTTTTAACTACTGTACCTTTCAGACCCGGGGGAATCCCTTTGAGTCATAGCCAGAAATTTGGCAATAGTCAAATTAGTATGAACGCATTATCTTTATGTTCTGCCTATTAGCGCACACATAAAACTTAACATAAGCTCACAAATAACTTGGACTTATTCCAAACCGGAGTTACTGATGACCTCATTCTGGGTAGGGAATACATATCCTCATATCAGAAAAGGCAGAACATCATTGGATAATTGAAAGGCTGGATTCCAAGCAGGCATTGTTTCCTTTGTCAATAGCACAGTGCCATTTCCTCTGTGTCATTTGCTACCCACAGCGCAGGAAATTACCCACGATAATAGCAGAGAGCTAGTGGTTCTTTGTATGTGATAGACTCTGATTACTTAATCTCATCTGACTTTCATGTTTTATCATGTCTCAGATGCAGAATGGATATATTTATTAGCATCTGGAAATGGGCTCATGGGTACTTCCCAACATGCAGAAGAATTTAGAACCATTTATACCATCATTCAAATGTCAAATTTGGAATTTAACCAACTCTTTCATAGTAGTCATTTATGATATTTCTTGTCAGAATCGCTTGTCTTGGGAAATGCATCCCCATCCCTCATTCTGCATCCCAGTCCATATGTTTGTGGATAGATTTTCTATACTTTAGTGTAAATGTAACCCCAATTCCCCAACAAAGTCTAGCTGCAAAGTTGAGCTCAGATTTAAGTGGAGTTTTTGCACTATTGACAGGGCTGATGTTTTACCAGTAGGCACTGGCAAGTCTTTACAGGAACACTTGTTCTATCTTGTAGGTTGAATATTTTGAATATAGTCTTGTAGCTCCATGAACACAGTATCCCCTGCCTAGGAACCATCGCATATTCATTTAGTACATAAAGATAGATCTTTGTGTTTCCAGAGAGTGAAGAATCATCAGTTTAATTTCAGAGAACTTCTAGAACACACAGCTTTGGGGAAAATGATGAGTGATTCCTGTGCTGACCATCTTGGCATCACCTTCCCCCCACCTTTTAATAAAACATAGAGCAATGCACTGATGCTCTTTAACAAGGAAAATGACATGTTAAAAATATTGGTGTAAAATTGTCTATTAATCTCCTTTCAGTGCTATCTGAAATCACTGACTTGCTTTACTCAAGTACAATTATTATTATTTTTTTCCTTAATTAAACAGCATTGGCACTTGTGAAGCACCATGCATCTTTTTACATTTGAAATAGAATGTAACTGAAGGAAATGCATGTTTGTGTTTATAAGCCAAAGTCACAATAGCAACACCTGGCAAATTTGATGTGCCTAAATATTTGTTTTTCAAATCAAGTATTTAGGGTCTGAAACATAAGAAATCCTGGCTAACATTTGTAAGTACGGACCACGTTTTAGACATTGTCCGGACACACATTAAGTCAGTTAATGTACACAAGACCTAATAAGATAGTTACAATCATTATCTTGATTTTACAGATGAGAAAACTGAGACATATGAATTAAGATAATATGCCTAGAAGGTGATATTCAAACCCAGGACTCAAACTCAGATCTCTGACTCCAGAGCCTATGCCAATAAATACTGCAGTATGAGCTTCTTCGTATAAAGTGGGGTCTGGGAGTAATATTGATCTTTATTCGAAAGCCAAGGTATTAGAAAGCATGCTTTATACACTGCAACTTTTTAGCTTTTGTTCTGCTCAACCTACAAATGGCCTCGGGATGTTAACTGCATGTGTTCCAGAGTACAATCTAAATCCAATTCACATATAAAAATTAACTATTTCCTGTCCATCCTGTGGCTTGGGCAAATGGGACATTTTAACACAGGAAGTCATTACGCCAGCACACTGATCTATCCGTATAGCTTTTTCTACATCTTTCTTTGGGCAGCTTTACGTTTTCATCACTGGTAGCAATTCAGCAGGAAAACAGCTCAGGTTCCATGGAGTAGAATATGGATGGAGAAATGAAAGCTCCTGGATTCAGATCTCAGTTTTATGCTTGGCATCTTCTACAGAAGACATGAGACAGAAAGAAATTGGATGTGAGCCACCTGGATACTAGTGTTCAGTTTGTAAATAACTCTCTATCTAGTTTTTAGATTTCCATTTGAATAATAAAAATATTGGATTAAATGATAGCTATGTTTCTGTCTAGCTTGGAAAAACCTTCAGTACAATTGACTTATCACGATGAATCTCTCTTATCTATGTGAATATATAATGCAATGAGACGTGCATTCATTTTCTATTGCTGCATAACTAATTACTACAAATACAGCAGGTGATAACAATGTCCATTTCTTATCTCACAGTTCTGTAGGTCAGAATTCTGAGCAGTACTCAACTGGTTTCTCTGCTCTGTGTCTCAGAAGGCCAAGACTGCATTCTTATCTGAGATTCAGGGTCCTCTTCCAGGCTACCTTGTTGCTGGCAAAATGGAGTTCTTTACGACTGTAGGAGTGTGATTTTCACTTTTTTTGGCATATGTTAACTGGGGGCCACTTTCCAATTTTGAAACCCACCTGCTATTCTCAGCTGCATTGCCTTCTCTACAATGTGGCAGTGTGCTCCTTTAAGGCCAGGGAGAGAATTTCTCTCACTTTGCATAACTCTGACCTCTTTTAAAGACTCAGCTGATTAAGTCAAATCTCCTAAGGATAATCTCTCTTTTGATTATCTCAAAGTCAATTGATTAGGGATTTTAATTAATTACATCTGCAAAATCCTTTCTGCTGTATAACATATCATCATGGGAGAGATGTCCTATCATATTCACAAGTCCTGATTACAATCATGGAACACAGAGAGGATTATATAGAGGTGTACACCACGGCATGACAATCTTGGGGAGCATATTAGAATTCTGCCTGCCAAAGGCTGTCGGAAGAAATGGAACCTGAAGCCTTGTTCAGTGACAGAAACTGCCAATAGAAGTCATCAGCAGGCTGCACTGGAAAAGATCTACCGTGTATTTGTGTCTTGACTGCCTGGAAAATTTGCATAAGAGCCCAGTTAACTTGAGGAAAGAGAATGTCAAGTACCTAAAAGCTTTCTCTCAAAAACTTCATGTTTTGAGAAACTCTGCTATTAAACCCAGAATGCCTTCACTTGAATCCAGGGGTCACAATCTCACAAGCTGGTGAACCTAACAGCTGCATAACCTTTGCATGCTATTTAAAGTTTCTAGGCCTGTATCCTCATCTCTTGTAGAGGAATTTACCTTATAGGGTATTTTGAAAATTGAATTGTGAATACATGTAAAGTATTTAAAAGAATGGCCAAAACATAATAATTAGCATAGAGAGCTTCACTTTTTATTTTATTTAAAATAATCCTATGTTCTGACTTCCTAAGGAACAAGTACTGTCATAAGAACTTAAGAACTCTGAGTTAGGCACTATTATATTATCCTCATTTTATAGATGAGGAAACTGAGGCACAAACAATTTAATTTGTCCAAAGCCAAAGTGCTGATAGGCATGGCCTTAGAATTTGAATCCAGGCAGTCTGGTCATTAATGAAGTTTGCCGGCAGAAAAGACGCTGGAGGTTCTTAGGGGAAGCTCGTCTTGCAAGAAGGAAAAAAACTAAACTGGCTGCTTTCCATCAAAGCCTGGGCTTACGTTGTTGGGAGTTGGGTTAGGAGTCGGTCTTAGCTCGGCTTGTGGATGAAACAGAATGCCCCTCCCAGCTAGTCATCCCCTATGAGCAGCATACTTTGGCATAAAATAAACTCCAGGAACACAGACTGACTGTCCTGTTTATGAATGGTTCTCAACAGCTGAAACAGAGATTTACTTACAGTTGGTGCTCACAATAGACTAAATATTTGTCTGCCCCCAAAGTACTTAAACCCCAATGGTGTTAGAAGGTGCCCTTTGACAGATTATGAAGTCACGAGGGTGAAGTTCTCACAAATGATACTATTGTCTTTATGAAAGGGACTCCAGGTTGATCTTCACCCTCTTTCCACCATGTGAGCACGCTGTGAAGCATTGGCAGTCTAACCTGGAAGAGAGCCCTCATCAGAACCCAATCATGCTGGCACCCTGATCTCACACTTCCAGGCTTCTAAGCTCTAAGAAATAAATTTTTGTAGTTTACAATCCACCTACTCTATAGCATTTTGGTACAGCAGCCTGCAATGATAAAGACAATGTTCAATGAAAAATGATTAAATGCATGATTGCAACTTAAATCATGAACCTGGGGAGGCCCATTGAACAACCTTGGCTGAGTAAAAGGGTGCTGAAAGAATGGACTATCTTCTTTCAGGAAGACTCAGGAGCTCCCACAGGGATCTCTTGTAGAGCAGGAATTAGAGAAATATAACATGAGATATTCTGGCTCAAGATGGAGACTGAACTTAACTCTTAGAAGAGACTTACTTTCCTCTCCCACTAAGCCTTGAGATACCACCACCAGGCCCGACTGCAACAGTAGAAACATACAATACTAGGTTATATAGATTTTCAGCAGCCTCATCACAGCAAAGCAAGAGATGACAGTACCAAATGGGGCCTTTAAACGGACTCCTGTAACCCAGTTTTCCTGCAGTAAAAGCATTTTAAAGCAGGCGGCTTCTTTAAGAAATTAGACTAAGGAAAGCCCTAAGACCTAAGAAAGTTCAGGGGAGGAAAGAAAGTCCGTGAAGAAAGACTTCTCACTTTTCTAGTCATGTGGAGAAGGGATTGTTAGCTTTAGAAATATATTTGTCATAAAAACATGAAATTTGAGTATTTAGTACCCAGATCTTCTTGTAAGGGTCATAGTCATTGGTATTTGAGTCTGATGCCAAAACAGCAAATGTCATTCTTATTTCAAAAGGAATTGAAATGATAATGCTGTCCACTGAGTCAAATCCATGAAATAAGACAATCTCCTAGCTCTCGCATGCTCTCGAACCAAAAGCTTCCATTTTGCAGAATTTTTCTGCCTCAAAACACAAACAAAGTTAATCAGATAGGAAAGCCCCACAGGAGTTAAACGTCCTTTTGTTAATCATGATTCAACACTCAGACACAATCTATTTCACCAAAATAGTATTCCAGACCATGTTTTGGAATATCTCACTCACCAGGGAAGATAGATTTTACAGTATTGTCTTTTGCTAGTGGTAGAATTGTCAAATTTATTATCCTGCTGTTACAGACCTTCTAAAAAGCACAGCTGGGTGACCATAGACAATGAAGTGCCCCAAATGAAGTTTATCTCAAGGCCTTAACTGATAGCATTCTCCTATTTCTTATTTTTCATGCCCAGTTTGCTGTGATACTACTGGGAACTTGTTAACTCAGCAGCATTTATCATGATTCTGTTTTGTTGAACAAGTACAATACAATGTTTTTTTCCCCATTTAATCAATAAGTAGAAGTAGGAATGAGGTACAGCAGGGAGGAATCATGTTAGATTAATGGTTTCTGACTTATGGTAAAATTCAGCTCGAATATTGCACTTATACTCTCTTCTGAGACAGCCTCTCCTGGGAGCAAAATATTCCCAAATAATTCAACTGCATTGCTCTTATACATCATGACTGCTGTTTCATCTCTTCACTCAGGGGAAAAATAAAAAGCATTTTAATCCATCAAGATCCATGTTATTTGGAAGGCAAACTTTTGCAGACAGAATGAACACTAATTGGGGGAAGGGGATGGAGGAAAAAGAAAGGAAATACTGGAGATCTATCTGTCTATCTATCTATCTATCTATCTATCTATCTATCTATCTATCTATCTAGTCTATCATCTTTCTTATCTCTCTATGTATCTATCTATCTATCTACCTATCTATAATCTGTCTATCCATCTATCCACCTATCTATCTGTATCTGTCTATCTATCTATCCATCCATCCATCCATCCATCCATCCATCCATCCAATCTACCTGTCTATCTACCTACCTACCTACCTATTCACTAGATATTGAATGTACATTTAACCTCCTTTATATAGTGAAGGAGGTCCTAGGCTTATTTTATGAATAAGAAAAGAACTGTGAGTATGGCAGAGATTCAGGAAGCTTGAATCACAGGCCTAAGGTCCCGAGTCGGAAGGTGGCAAACTCAGTTTCTGACTAAAAACCGTGTAATTCAAAAGCCCTGTTTAGTTTCTTCTTCTTTTCTCTTTCTCCCAACAGGCCACTATTCTCTGTCTTTGAGTTTGGTTTTACAGTAATGAAATTTGCTATCATAATTTAAAGTGAGGACTTTGGTAAGAATTTTCCCCAAAACAGAATAGCAGGGTTTTGTTTGACTTCTGCTCTTAGCACTCTTTTTCTACAGCAAAATAAGATTTGAGATGTGACTGAAAGAGGTAGGTTTAACAGGAGGAAAGACTTGCAGTTGATGGATACAAAAGGTACTGGTGGAATAAAAATGAGTTGTAGGGCATAAGAAATACCAAAGTGGGTTTTAAGTGTCCTAAGTAAATATGAAGAGAAAATGATTTGTGTTCTGGTGATGCTCACAGTAGCATGCACCTTATGGATCCTCCTTGTCTGTCATGAATAGTCTCAAGACCTGGGTAAGGGATCACATGATTTGTCCAGGGCTGGCGTGACAGAATAGTGCAAGCTGGGTGGTGTGAACAACAGCAATGTATTACTCACAGTTCTGGAGGCTAAAAGTTTGGAATCATGGCGTCCTCAGAGTTGGTTCCTTTTGAGGGCTGTGAGGAAAGAATCTGTTCCAAGCCTCTCTCCTTGGCTTGTAGGTGGCTGTCTTCTCCCGAAGTCTCTTCATTCATCTGCTCTCTATGTGTGTCTCTGTGTTCAAATTAACCCTTTTTATAAGGAAACCAGTCATACTGGATTAGCTCATTTTTAACTTGATTACCCCCGTAAAGACCCTATATCCAAATAAGCTCCCATTCTAAGGTGCTGGGTGTTAGGAGTTCAACTTACGAATCTTGAGCAGAAGGCACGCAATTCAGCCTATCATAGAGGTGAAGTGACGTGTAGAAGACAGCATAGTTTTAGAGTCAGAAAGACTTGGGTTTAAGTTAGGAAAAACACCGCCTAGCTCCTTGAGCAAAATTAATTTATCTGAATTTTAATGTCCCTATTTACAAAATAGTCATAATAACACTAGACTTGCGGGGTTGTTTTAAAGATTAAATGAGATATTATATGTAGGAAACACTGTATTTAGGACATAGTCGGTACTCACTTAAAAATAGTTAGATTTTTCATGTTTAACTTAGATAATCACTAATAAGGGAAATGTAGATTGAGGAAAAAGAAGTCAATGGAATATCAAAAATATTGTGAAGACATTGTGTAGTTCTTCCAAATGTGGCCATCCTTTGTGTAGTAACAACTCTATTCTCACAGATATGATTTGCCTGGTTCTTGGAAGGCTCCTAACATAAAATACCGAGGTGTCTGAAAAATCTACCATTACATTTATTTCAGCTTTTGAAGGCTTTAGGAAATAGACATCGAAGGAGGAAGGGATAGTGAGGAAACCAAGGGTTTTGAGATGAACCCACACCAAGCCAAATTTTACCTGCATCACAGATTGCTAAGGCCAGCTCTGCTCCAAAAATCCCAAAATGAAGCACATTGGAACTTGGATGTTGCTAAACTTAGAGACGAACTAGCCTTGATTTCATTTTGAGGGAAAGTCAATCAGGGAAAATGAGTCAGAAAGAGTTATTGCTCTAAGAGACCTGAGCCAAGGCTTCCTTTTTGCTGTTGCCTACCATGTTCCCTCTAGCAATCATTTCTAAAGTAGAATTTTACATTCAAATGCTTTTCTTTCTTCCACTCTCTTTGGAACAACAATATATGAAATCATTCCAGGAGGGAGAGCACCTTCTGAGGAGATTAACCTGACATGTGATAGAAAGAAACGGAAGATAATAGAATGACATTAGAGTGGACCATTTCTGGAAATGAGGGAGGTTTGGTATTCCATTTAGGAATGGGTATTTAGGAACTTCTGAATGCCCGCCCAAGAAATGATTCACTCCGCTTGGCATGAACACTTGGACATTTCAGTTCAGATATCATTATGATAAAGTATAACTTCCCTAGGCTGTGCAGTTTGCTCTGACTCAGCTGACAACCCACCACATTTCCTTCACTTGGGTCATGACTAACCACACACACACACACACACACACACACACACACACATACACACACACACACACA